>NC_137033.1:47140456-47177956 GCF_032717465.1 Coenobita brevimanus
ATATATATATATATATATATATATATATATATATATATATTGCCTTCGAAATACCTTAGTTACTGCAATGAAATATATAAATATATATATTTATATATATTTATATATATATATATATAAATATATATATATATATATATATATATATATATATATATATATATATATATATATATATATATATATTGCCTTCGAAATACATTAGTTACTGCAATGAAATAGTTTTGTTGTTTATTTTTTATGCTATTAGGTAATATCACTCAGCTGGAGGTAATCGTCTTGTCGTGAAAGGGGTAATTAAGGTTATACCTAATCCCTGCTGTTCAAGGAGTCTTTACTGAGCTGAGTAAAATCGTCTGGGGATAGTAAGACAGTGCAAAAAGATAAAGTCCTTTAATTCAAGGTTAAATATCCGGTTGAAATTCCTAGCTGATATTTATATGGGGTCATATGAGGGAGATGTGGTGCATTGGTTAGCACATTCAGCTTCCAGCTGGAAGAACCCGAGTTCTGTTCTTGGGCCGGTCAGATTCTTGGATAAATCTTTATTTCCCCCCTCCCTTTTAACCCACCAGCATAAATGGGGACCTGAAGGTAAGTCAAATACTGCAGATCATACTGTGGGGGAAAATTATGACATGGCCAAATAGACTGTCTGCCTTAGTGACCCTCGTGTTGTCGAAAGGCGTTCATCCCTTCAGTCCCAGTAAGTAATTTTCATTTTATTCATGTTGGTACTGGACCACTGCAAATTTCATTCAGTGTTGGGGTAGAGTCATGTAGTGAAGGGTTAATGAAGGCTGTGTCTGCTGTTTCCATTTCGAAAAATCAATCGTGAAACTGAAACCGGTAATCTAAGCTTTTTTCTTCATATTCTAACAATCATGTTTTCCATCTGTCTTGTCATGCCAGATGCTGGCGAAGTTATGACAAAAACATCTAGGCAGACAACAGGAAAGATTAACCTTTTTTAGTTACCATGGTATGGGAGGACACACGGAGTTCAAAGGTAATACAGAGGAAAGCAAAAAGCAACGGAATTTGTAATAAGGCTGGATATAGCCAAGCCGTCTGCTGCATAAGTTTAAATTATGGATATTAAAGTAGGAAAGAATAAGAAGGACGTGATCGTGCGAAAAGGATACCACTCGTGTGTGTTATTTCAGTGCTGTGGTTGTTCAAACGTAAAATTTTTTGTGAATCTGGACACGATGGTTATTCAGAAGGTACAACAGTTTCTGCCTGACCTGCACACGCCTCATGTGGGCATAATTCTTCAATTTGATAACTCTCCTTCTCACTCCAGTCCCTAGATTGATAAAGCATGTTTGTTGACACAGGAGAGTTATATCAAAAGTTTTCGTTTTGTACAAGAGCAATGATCACTTTTACTGTTGACTTCAATAAACGACGTTTGTCTCACAACTTTTCCACAGTTCCTGAAATACTTTATTCTACACCAGTCTTCCCCCTCCACTACACTTTACCAGTAATGTTTTACTGCTGACTTTATATTTTCAGCGAGAGCAATGATATTACTGCCGACGATTTTTTTTTTTTTCAAAAATATTAACTTGGTAGATAATTAATCACTGTAATATACATCGTGTAATCATACTTACACTTACAGATTCTGTGGTACGGGCAGAGTAGGATGCGGCTTACCTGCAAAAATGAAGGGTATCATACTTTAGTCCCAAATAAATCAATCGTTGCTATAAATGATAATTATTTTTCAATATCAGTAGTACTAATGGTAAGGGTAGTAGTAATAAAGTACAGTATAATGTTTATTTAATGGAAATGGCTCAGTCTGCTGGTGAGGATGTGGGTTTACCAGTGGGTGAAGGCAGTGAATAAATGAGACGGAGCAGACATTAATAACGCTGACAGAACCATTTCTGTAACACTTGAGAATTCGCCCGGTGGAGCAGAAGAGGAGCGCTATAAATTTATCACCCTGTGTGTGGGTGTGTGGGTGTGGGTGTGTGTGTGGGTGTAATATTTGTACAGAATGTTATTGGTATTCGGCCTAGTTTTACATTGTTCATTTATAAATACATTTTGATCTTAAACTGCAGGCTAACCTCGATGTATAATTTATTCATCCTATTGACTTTATATTCTTTTTAGATAATTTTCCTGTCAATCTGGGTGAATTTCAGACAGACTGGAGGTGCTAAGTGCATGGGAGCAACTCGGTCATCCCTGACAACGTAACTCCAGCTGTTTGCTCACGGACCCATCTCACTGACCTTGTTGTCTCGCTAGATTAAAGCCATACACGTGGATGCTGGCTATTCTCTTCCTTGTGTGTGTGTGTGTGTGTGTGTGTGTGTGTGTGTGTGTGTGTGTGTGCACACGTGTACGTCTGTACTCAAGTGTTCAGTCTGTGACTGCCTCAGTAGATCCGCTGTGGCATCAGTTCCCTTTCGTCACACTGTCAGCTGTAAACACACACCAAAGACAATTCCGAAAACTGTGTCATAAGCAGCGGAGGCAAATTCAATGGTGTACTGTACATGCCTGATGTGGCGGCTCGTGACAAAATTGTTAAAAATTGGGAGTTTCGATCGACTTCTTATCACGTGTACTGTTTAGTGGACGTGGAATTAGTTATGGCACACAAGGCTGCTTCTGCAGTTACTGCTTTTGATTAAATTCTTCAGTTCCATGATGTATTTTACAGTTTAATCTTGTTAGTGCCAAGAAATTGTATATATTCAAAAAGTTCTCATAATCAGTGTAAGAAATAATAAAGACTTAGCCAGCCCTTACAGTTTGAAAAGTCTGTATTAAACTGAAGATCAACATCAGTAAACATTAAGAACAATATGGTAAGATACATTCCAGGAGTGAAGGAGGTAACATGCTAACCAACTAAACCTTCACTTCTCTGATTCCGCTTCCGTAGTCACCATTGCCAGTGTTGATGGCAGGCGTAAGAACGGTTAACATCCTCACGCCCCTGTGATTCACTCACAGGTGAATAACCACTAGAGGTGTCTTGACCATGGAATGGCTATTGGTTACAGCATCCTTTGACGAATTTTAAGCTTAACGCAACCGTCTGTCGCGAGGTGGAATAACAGAACTCCAGTTGTCCCTACCGTGAGAGAGGTTATCATCTTGTTTGATGTCTTTTCATTAATGAGAGATTGCGTCAGTAACATCCAGTAGGATTATTATAAATGTATAATGGACATATAAGTTGCTAAGTAAGAGGTGTTACGAAATCCCTTACAACGACTAGAATTCAGTATTTTTAATCTTTCCTGGGTAAACAATAATTGTCAAATCGTATCAGATTTTTTTTTAAAGATGTCTTTTTTTAATATCTTCTGAAGTCAAAGATCTTTCCAGAGCCGAACAGTGAGGTAGTAGGCGTCCACGCAAACGTGTGGAATGTGTTCAAGAGAGCAAGCTTGCTAGTGTTGCTATTGTAACTTAAAGAAGCAATCGTTGCTGTTGTTGCTTAACCAGGTCCATCTGACAAAGTAACCCTTCAACTGCAGATAAGAAACCATCCCTATGGGGTTGTCCCAAAGGTTAGTCTGCGTCCAAATGTAAGTATATCGTGCAATGCTTCATTATGCGTGTTATGTTGTGTGGGCTTGTTCTGCTGTACAAGCAGGGCACTTGTCATCAGTGATTCCACCCAACCCAAAGCTAAGCTGATAACTTAGGAGGACTGAAGGAAATTTGTCACCTCACTTTCTTGATACGAATGCATTCTTTGGATTGAAAGAGCTTTTCGGCAAATGTTGGCGAATTTTGAGAGAAGCCACTTCGATAACACTTACTATTTTCCAATGATGTGTAGGTCCGCTGAAATTTTAGCAGCCTCCGAAACGGCAATGTATTGGTGCTCAGTTTGTAGCATTTCGACTTCTTAAAACAATATCGTGGCGAACTTTAGGGAAAACTTCATAAGTAACGCCTATTACTCTCCCATACACTTTCCAAGGATGTGCGTAAATAAGCTCTGGCTTTAACAGTCTTCCAAATAGCACAGTTTTGGTGTTTAATTCGGAGCTTTTTTTCAAGTTTATGGTGCTTACCCCCTCCCCCCCTTCTTGTAACTCCTCCTTTTCCTTTCTTATTCGAATTCATTTTTATTTCAGTAATTAGCGCCAGTGTTTCATACTTCCATTCACTCTCCCAATCCTACATCCAACTTCCGTGAACATTATCTTTCTCGTGTGACTCCCCAACCTTTGTGTAACTCATCCCCTTCCTCTTTTTCTTCTTTCCTCTAGTAGTACCCGTCCTCTTTAATGTGACCCCTTGTTGCTCCTTTTCCGTTTGTCCTTTTTCTATAGATTTCCATGCTGACATCTCTTCCTCCCCATCTTACATATCTTTTTTTTTTTTTTCTATGCCCCTCCCACTAACATATCTTTGTCTACCACGTAAATATCTTTGTCTACCTCTTACATCTCTTTCTCTCCCTCTTACTTATCTTTCTATGCCTCTTAAATATATTCGTCTTCCTCTAACACCACTTCTATCCTTTTTAAAACTCTTCCTCTCCTTCATGCATATATTCCTCTTCCTCTTGCATTTTTTCCTCTCCCTCTTACAGCTCTTCCCCTTCCTTTTATGCCTCCTCCGTTCCCTTTTACATCTCTTCCTCTGCTTCTTACATATCTTCGTCTTCCTCGTGGATCTTTTCCTCTCCCTTACATCTAATCTTGTCTCTTTTACATCTCTTCCTTTCCCAGTTCCATCTTTTCCTCTCTCTCTCTCTCTCTCTCTCTCTCTCTCTCTCTCTCTCTCTCTCTCTCTCTCTCTATCTATCTATCTATCTCTTTCACATTTTTCCTGTCCCTCTCGCATCTTTTTTTCTCCCTCTTGCGTTTCTCTTCACACATACCATTTAACCTTTCCTTCAACTCATATAACACATGTAACCTCCTTAATAAGGTGACGTCTTTACATATTTTTATTCCCACCACTACCAAAAAATTGTAATATTCTTAGTAGTGTTCTGGTAGTGAAGTTATTACTGAAGATTGTTTCTAAACACTTCGGATCAAGAAAAAAAAAAAAAAAAAATCTGCAAGCTGAACATCATCCAGACAGCAAGAAAAAGTAAAATGTGACACTGATTTCAACAGGTTAATAACACGGGTGATTTATTATATAAGTTAAACCTGCATAATGTTTTACGCCTTCAGTACCATGGTGTATATTGTATTTTGTTCTTGCTGCCGCCACCCAGTTTCTTTCAGCTGAGGAGATATCCCTCTTTATCCCCTTCAGTGCCATGGCGCCTTCTATGCTACCTGGTGAACCAGTGTGTTAGGCACTCTACCCGGATGACTTTCATATGGGTTTGCATCGCAGAGGTATGATGTTCACATAACACCGCATACAGAAGAGTAACTGTTCCCTATTCGCCCTAACTTGACCCAGATTTTTGGTCTTTTGCGGCTTCTTTCGCGTAGCTCAGTGGCAGAAAAAGAGGCGTTTTGCGGCTCTTTACCCTTTTCATATCACCTCTACATGACAGGCATCGTATTCTAGTGTTTGTCTTTAGATACGACTTAGTATTCAAGAAGGAGGAGTGACAGCATTAAGTTTCATTAAAGCAAAAAGAGCATAGTTACAATTTCATAAAATTTACGGACAACGTGGCCTAGCCCCGGGCCCCTACGCTCCTAATAGGGCAATAAAGGACTACTTTATGCTGTTATCGGTAGACTCCTTATTTTATATCAGAACACACCTGTCGTGCTTAAAGGGTTAACTGAGAGAGCTACTCTGCTACTTTTTCTCAATTAGCCTCCTTCCCCATCCCTTTCCTTCCCTTCCTTTCCCTTTCCTTCCCTTCCCTTCATTTCCCTTTCCTCTACCATTTTTCTTCCTTTTCCATACCATCTACTGTAGTTTCCTTTTTTCGTTTTTTCTTACCGTCTCATCATTTTTCTACTTTTCCCTTTCTTCCTTTCCTTTCCATTTCTGCCTTCCTCTTCGTTTTTCTTTCCTTTTCCTTCCTTCCCTTCCCTTCCCATCCCTTCCCTTCTTTTCCTTCATTCCCTTCCCTTCCCCTCCTTTAGCTTATATTTCGGTTTTCTTCCTTTTCCTTCCTGCCCTCCAATTCATTTCCTTTTTTTCCTTTGCTTTCTTTCCCTTTCTTTTTCTTTCTTATTTCCCTTTTCCTTTTAGTTCTGCAGTTTACTTTCTATTCTTTTTCTCATTCCCTTCACTTCCTTTTCTCCTTTCCTTTCTGTTTCCTCATTTCATTTACTACCTTTTCCTTCCTTCACCCACTTTCCTTTTACTTCCTTTCCCTCCCATCCATCCTTTCCCTTCCTTCCCTTCTTTCTATTCCCCTCCCCTATTCTTCCCTCTTCCCTTTCCTTTTTCTTCCTTTTCCCCTACTCTCTCTCTGTCTGTCTGTCTGTCTGTCTCTGTCTCTGTCTGTCTGTCTGTCTGTCTCTCTCTCTCTCTCTCTCTCTCTCTCTCTCTCTCTCTCTCTTTTACACCCAGCCCCCTGCCCTCCATTGTAAGAGTACAGTAGTAATAAGACCCAATAATGGATGGTCTCTTAATTACTCGGGAAAAGTTCCATTCCCTCTCCTGTCCCACTTATTAGTACTTCTTGGAACCCCATTTACTTTCTCTCTCTCTCTCTCTCTCTCTCTCTCTCTCTCTCTCTCTCTCTCTCTCTCTCATCCCGTCACCTGATACCTATCGTAATTTTTCACCACCTTTCCTCTTGACTAAAATAATGAAACAGTGAAAAATGATCTCGTCGTCAATGGTCTGACGCTGCATCATGTGACAGCCTGTCTTATTAACCCCTTTACTATGATGATCTACTTTACATTTTAATATTGCTATCGCCAGACGATTTTGTTAAGCTCTGCCAAGACTTTTTGAACAAAGGAGTTACAGACAGCATTGATCCCTACTGCTTAAAGTCTGTCTTAAGCTGAACATTTATATAGTATGCTGGTTGTAATAATAGTAAAAGGTGTTGGAGAGGGACACCTTCTTGTAGTGGTAGTGATATAACTGAGCTACTCCGCTGCCCAGATATATAAACATCCTTCATAACCCGCCCTATCCCTCGAGAGGAAGATGGTGGACTGCGAGAAGTTCTTCTCTTGCTTGCGGTCCACCAGGTTCACATTCAGAAGATCCTTTGACTACAGTTAGTAATACAAATATTCCCTTTTTTTTTCACTAACTTGTTCCAGATTTTTTTCAGCTTATTCCATGTTCCTCAGGGGCAGAAAAGGACAGTACAAGGGCTCAACACCATTTCCATTACAGTTCTTCTTAACTTGCACCGTATTTTAATGTTAATGTATTATTATAACTCAACATTCAAAATGGTGGGATTGAAAATTTTGGCCACATCAGAGTGAAGGCAGTATAAAAACAATGATTGCAATAAAAAAACATAATCGTAGTGAATGGGTGATGCTTTTTTCCATTCTGGCATCTTTTAAGTTTTGTTTTTGGCACTTTCTCATTATTTTTTTTTCCCGATTTGATACTTTGGTGTTTTATGTAATTCTTACATTTTTAAAAATTCAGGTTACGAGAAGGGAGTGGTCGTAAAAGGGTTATCAGATATTACTATTTAGCCCTAAGAAGGGTGAGTTATTATGTTGTTACTGCATCCAGAAAATTATATTCATCTTATAAGGAGATCCCTTGTTATGAAAGGGAAAAAATCGAGGATAACTTCAGTTGGCCAATTGAACTATACTGGTCATATCCTGTGGAAGGGTATAACTCACATTCTAGTATATGAGAAGAAGCGGAAAGAATGAGGAACGTCCCCACCTCCATCCGCAAATACTCAAACTGAATCCTGTAGGATTAACCTATGTGAGAAGGAATACCACGCAGTATAAAAAAAAACTGGCACGAAAAATATTACAGGAAACGCTGGAGGGAAGACGTAATACGATACTGTACTGAGACATGAAAAATAACCATAGTACTCCTCCTTTGAATTTTTCTCACACTTGGTGAAGTTTATAGCAAATCCTTTTCAGTTATTCTTGTATTGAGGATAATCTCGAAACCATTCATATGCCTGTTTAAGTAATTCTTGAAGCTATCCATCGACTTTGGATCAAGCATAGTTGCGTACAATAATACCAATCAGCTTTTTACTAAAAAAAGCAACTAACTAAAAAAACCAACAATAAGCCTCGGACAAGGACTGACCAAACGATGACGACCAAGGACCGGACAAAGGACATTGTAATTGGAACTTGGAATGTAAGGGGAGCGAATGATGAGGTGAAAGAGAGAGAGATTGTCCAGGTGCTTGAGGATGCGAAAGTGGATGTATGTGGAATAACTGAAACAAAATGGGGAGGAGAAAGTGTGAGAGAATGGGAGTATGGATGGGGTATATGTGCAGGAATAGGTGAGAATGAGAGGGCAAAGGAAGGAGTATGTATAGTTGTGAGTAAAAGATGGAAGAGGAGAATAAGACATTATGGATCAGTTGGGTCAAGGATTGTGTGGGTAAAGTTGAAAGTTGGAATACAAATGTGGGCGATTGTGTGTGTGTATGCGCCAACGCAAGATCGTGCTAGAAGAGTGAGAGAAGAGTTCTGGACAAATGTAGAAGTGTGCATGGAAAAGTTTGGAAGGAATGAGAGAGTGTTTTTGATTGGTGATATGAATGGTAAAGTTGGGAATGTGAAGGTGGATGGAATAGTTGGTGAGTGGGGAGTGCCTGCTGAGACAGATGAGAATGGGAGTGCGTTAGTGGACATTTGTGCTGGGAGGGGGTTGGTGATAGCCAATACCCTCTTCAGGCATAAAATGATCCACAGGTATACATGGCGAGTGATGAGAAGGGTGGGTGATGAACTGAATGAAAGGAAGGCAATGATTGATTATGTGTGTGTGGATGAAAGGATGCGAAGATGTATATTGGATGCAAGAGTTTATAGAGGTTGGGGGAGTGGACTTTCTGACCACTACTTCGTGGTGGCCAGAATTAAAATTCAAGTAAGATGGAGGAATAGAAGAAGGGAAAGATGAGAGGAAGGAGTAGTTGCAAGGAGAGTGGAAAGGTTACAAGAGGATGAGAAAAAGGCAGAGTATAAGAGAGAAGTGGAGGAACGATTGGGCAAATATGAATTGGAGCAGATGGGGGACGTGGAAGGTGTGTGTAGAATATTTACAGAAGAAATATGTGCAGCATGTGATGTGGTGTGTGGAAGGAAGAGAAGACGGAGGGGGATGTAAGGAACAGCATGGTGGACTGAAGAGGTGGAACAGGCTGTGGCACAAAAGAAGAAAGCATACAATGAATGGATGAGAAATAGGGGCGTGGAAGAAGTTGAGAAGCGGAAGAGAGAGTTATATGTAGAAAGAAAGAGAGAGGTGAAAAGATTAGTAAGAGAGAGTAAGAAGAGAGTGGATGAGGAATTTGGAAGGAATTTGAGTGTAAAGTGGAGGGACTGTAAGAAAATGTTCTGGAGAGAGGTGAAAAGAGTAAGACAGGGTGGAAATGAAGTTAGCAGGGGAGTGAAAGGTAAAAATGGTAAATTACTAGTGGAGAAGGGAGAAAAAGTGAGCAGATGGAGAGAACACTTTAAGAAATTGTTGAACGTAGAGGATGGAAGTAATGCGAGTATAAGTGGCTGGGGAATGGCTGGGAGAAGGAGGGAGGTGAGAAGACAGGAAGAAATCAGTAGGATAGAAGTTGTGGAAGCAATGAAGAAAGTTAAATCGGGGAAAGCCCCAGGAATTGATGGAGTGTGTGGTGAAATGCTGAAGCATGGGGGAGAGACAGTAGTAGAATGGATGTGGAAGATGTGCACATTGGCCTGGGAGGAAGGTAGAGTCCCGGAGGATTGGAAGTCAGGTATAATTATTCCCTTGTACAAAGGAAAAGGGGAAAAAGAAGTGTGTGGTAATCATAGGGGCATTTGTCTTCTTAGTATAATAAGAAAAGTGTATGGTAGGATACTTATTGACAGAGTTAGAGAAAGAACAGAGAAATTAGTTGGAGAAGAACAGGGAGCCTTTAGGAAGGGAAGAGGTTGTGTAGATCAGATATTCTTTCTCAGATCTTTAGTGGAAAAGTTTCTAGAGAAGGGAAAGAAGTTGCATGCGGCTTTCATGGATTTGGAGAAAGCATATGACAGGGTGGATAGACTAGGATTGTGGAAAGTGTTAAGAATATATGGAGTAGATGGGAAGTTGTTGAATGCTGTGAAGAGTATGTACGATGGTGCGAAGGCTGCACTGCGTGTGGATGATGAACTAAGTGAATTTTTCTCTTTGAAAGTTGGGTTGAAACAGGGTTGTGTCATGTCTCCATGGTTGTTCAATCTGTACATGGATGGGGTAATAAAAGAGGTGCAAGGTAGGGTACTGGATGTTGGAGTGGCCCTGGTGAGAGAGGATAGTGTTTGGAAACTCCCTGTACTGTTGTCTGCAGATGATACTGTGTTGTTGAGTGAAGACGAAGGGGAGCTGCAAGGCTTGGTGGATGAGTTTGAGAGAGTGTGTAAGAAACGGAATCTAAAGGTGAATGTAGGGAAGAGTAAAGTGATGGTCTTTGAGAGAGGTGAAGTCAGTGAATGTACAGCGAGCTTGGATGGTGAGGAATTGGAAAATGTGAGTACGTTTAAGTACTTGGGTAGTGTGATGAGTAAGGATGGAGATTTGGAGGGTGAAGTGCTTGAAAGGGTACAGCAGGGAAGAAAGGTTGTTGGTTCTTTGAAAGCAGTGATACGAAACAGGGAAGTGAGCATGGAAGTGAAAAAGTTACTACATGACAGTATTGTGATACCAACTCTAACGTACGGAAGTGAAGCTTGGACGTTGTTGGAAGGACACAAGTCAAGAGTGAGAGCAGTGGAAATGAGTTATTTAAGAGGAGCCTGTGGAGTCACATGGAGAGACAGGCTGACGAATGAGGATATAAAGGAGCGTTGTGGTGTTGATGTGGATGTGATAGGAAGCGTTATAAGGAACACACTGAGGTGGTTTGGCCATGTGGAGAGGATGGAGGGTGAAAGACTGACGAAGAGAGTGTATGTGAGTGAGGTGGAGGGGAAAGAGGGAGGGGGAGGCCGAGGATGAGATGGAGGGATTGGGTGGAGAGGTATATTGGAGAGGGGGGTGTGAGTTGGGAGCAGGGGAGTGAAATGGCGGGGGACAGGGCGACTTGGAGGCGATTTGTTTGTGGCCACCCCAAACTGGATTGAGGCGTCTGGCAATAGATAGATAGATAGACAGCTTTTTACTCAAGCCGTCATGAAACTCTGAGATTATATTCTGAAAAATATGTTGAGGTCCGAAGCTCGTATCACTGAGTTCCAAAGTCATTGTTCACTGTTTCGTTATTTATCGTAATAAAGTTTATCAATATTAATGTCCGTTACTGCACTGCCGTCGACAACATGTCCAAATCATTCACTACTCCGGTTCTAATCCAATTCATCCCAGTGTCATCAGATATTTTGACAAGTATGTCTTAAACAGTTCGTGCGCCATCTCTCATGCTTACTTATTTTTCATGCTTTACTAATGTCTCGAGTGTGCATTCCCTAAATCCATTTCAACACTTTCGTTACTCCCTCTCGAGTTTTTGCCATTCAGGCGAGAGTAATTTAACTTTATTAGTCTGTCTTCAAAAGGAAGGTTCCAAATGGTGTGAATACCTTTCGTCATTCTTCTCTGAACACATCTCATTTATCACTTTTGTGGTTATTTGGATTACCTGTTAAGGTCAGTCAGAAGTGTTAAAACCCTATTGCGTTTATTATTTTACCTACTTTTGTATTATCAGTACATTTAATAACACCAACACTTAAGGATAAATTTAGTTCAGTGACGTATTTGATAAATAATTAAGGATAAACTGAACCATGAGGCACATCACGCATTAATATTCTTCAGTCTGAGTTAATTCCATTCATACTTACCCTCTCCTTCCTTCCCATTAGCACTTATAATATCTATTTTGAGACAATATTGTCTTCAGTCCCTTATGCAGAAAATTTAAGTATATAGCCACTCATGGGGAACTATATAAAATGCAATGCTAAAGTTAAGAAAAATAATATAATAGGCAAGATAAATATCAGCTGCTTGTTAAACTTCATATTAATAATGCCCCTACTCAGCAACGAGCCCCTCCTCTTCCCAAGGCTCATAAACCTCCCTCATACTCACAAGTACTCGTTTCCTCCATCTTGCTCTTTTTGGTATTGACTTTTGATACTAATATACTGTATATTTGCGTATCAGAGGAAGACTTCTTGATATAGAGGAGCTAAAGGACTTCCAAGCACCTGTCTCTATTCACAAACGAATCATCTTTCCTTGTCTTCTCTCATACGCCCCCAACTCTTTCCTCCACCTCGTTCTTTGTAAAGGGAGAAATCTAAAAAAATGAGGAAGCTCAAAATTCAACAGAAAGTTCCTTTACTTAGACAGGGAGCTCTGTGGAATCTCCATAATATATTCTGTAAGCGTCATTCCATGCTTTCATCTTTCTTTAAAAATTGAAGTCTCACGTATTCACCTCCTCGCAAATATTTCATTGCACCTAACTACAGACAATAATATGCAGTTGGGTGAGCATTGGACCCTGTTAATAGTAGTACCATTAACCCCATTATCTTACATTCCATTTCAGTTTATGCCAGACGATAATGCTTCGCTGTAAGTGAGTCGCAGGAACCTGAGGGTTAATGTAATTACTGTGATGAAAAAGAAAAATGACAAGAAAAAAAAAAAAAGAGTATGAGATATAATTTGCGCATATGCCAGGGTTAAAAGGAATATAAATCTCTTACCATCGACAATAACACAAAAACAAATAAAAACCTGCGAACATTTAATATACAACTGTATAATTTAAAAGAAAAATATAAACACCCGCTGTGCTAAGAACGTTACCTGTAGTATTCATCCTGGAAAAGGCATTTGTCATTCACCATGTCTTCATCACCATCTCTCTCTCTGTCTCTCTGTCTCTGTCTGTCTGTCTGTCTCTCTCTCTCTCTCTCTCTCTCTCTCTCTCTCTCTCACATGATCGTCCACCATGCCCCCTCATTCATCTCCCCGTCCTCTCCTCCCTCTTCGCTCATCATTATTATCTCCCCGTCTCTTCATGCTGGCCGCCGGCAATCAGCGGACACGGAGAGAGAGAGAGAGAGAGAGAGAGAGAGAATAGTTTGCGTATGCTGGAGCTGTTTGTGTGTGTGCATTTGTGTGTGCGTGCTTATGTTTGCTTTGACTCTCCGTCTCTGTGTACTTATGCATGTATGTATGTATGAATACATTTGCGAATGTCTGAGTGTGTGTGTGTGTGTGTGTGTGTGTGTGTGTGTCCGTGCGTTTATGAGAGAGAGAGAGAGAGAGAGAGAGTTAAATAGATTTACCGTACATACAGTATACACATTTTTGTCATTCCCATGAGGTGATGTGGTCGGAACTGCATGATAAGTCTAATTCCCAGATCATTGCCAAGTGATAAGGATGATGGAACTGACTCTCTCTCTCTCTCTCTCTCTCTCTCTCTCTCTCTCTCTCTCTTTCATTAATGGCATTGTTAGCGTCCCTTCCCCTTCTGCCAAAGTTGTCATCACCACCAAACAGTCATTACCACCACCACTGTGCTCGTTACCACAGATGCCACCACCACCACCACTACAGCTGTCACCACACCACCCCACCATTACAGCTGTCACCACACCACCACCACCATTACAGCTGTCACCACACCACCACCACCACCATTACAGCTGTCACCACACCACCACCACCACTACAGCTGTCACCACACCACCACCACCATTACAGCTGTCACCACACCACCACCACCATTACAGCTGTCACCACACCACCACCACCATTACAGCTGTCACCACACCACCACCACCACCATTACAGCTGTCACCACACCACCACCACCATTACAGCTGTCACCACACCACCAACACCATTACAGCTGTCACCACACCACCACCACCATTACAGCTGTCACCACACCACCACCACCATTACAGCTGTCACCACACCACCACCACCATTACAGCTGTCACCACACCACCACCACCATTACAGCTGTCACCACACCACCACCACCATTACAGCTGTCTCCACACCACCAACCCCAGTTCAGTTGTAACACCACCATCATCACCACAGGTGCCGCCAACACCATCACCACCAGAATCACCACAGCATTTACCTCCACAGCTAGCAACACCAACATCGCTACAGCTGCTGCCCCCTCACCAACACCAACGCCATTACAGCTGCTACCCCATCACCAACACCAACGCCATTACAGCTGCTACCCCATCACCAACACCAACGACATTACAGCTGCTACCCCATCACCAACACCATCACCATTACAGCTGCTACCCCATCACCAACACCAACGACATTACAGCTGCTACCCCATCACCAACACCAACGCCATTACAGCTGCTACCCCATCACCAACACCAACGCCATTACAGCTGCTACCCCATCACCAACACCAACACCATTACATCTGCTACCCCATCACCAACACCAACACCATTACAGCTGCTACCCCATCACCAACACCATTACAGCTGCCACCCCATCACCAAAACCAACGCCATTACAGCTGCTACCCCATCACCAACACCACTACAGCTGTAACCCCACCACCGCCCGCAATAGATTTCACCACCTCACCACCACAGCTGTCACCACCACAATTGCCATCACAGCTGCTTTTACCACCATAGTTACCACCACCAACACCATTACAGCTGTCACCCCACCACCACCACCATTACAGCTGTCACCACCACCACCACCACCATTACAGCTGTCACCACCACCACCACCACCATTACAGCTGTCACCCCACCACCACCACCACCACCACCACCATTACAGCTGTCACCCCACCACCACCACCATTACAGCTGTCACCCCACCACCACCACCATTACAGCTGTCACCACCACCACCATTACAGCTGTCACCACACCACCAACACCATTACAGCTGTCACCACACCACCACCACCATTACAGCTGTCACCACACCACCAACACCATTACAGCTGTCACCACACCACCAACACCATTACAGCTGTCACCACACCACCAACACCACCATTACAGCTGTCACCACCACCACCACCATTACAGCTGTCACCACACCACCACCACCACCACCATTACAGCTGTCACCACCACCAACACCATTACAGCTGTCACCACACCACCAAAACCATTACAGCTGTCACCACACCACCACCACCATTACAGCTTTCACCCCACCACCACCACCATTACAGCTGTCACCCCACCACCACCACCATTACAGCTGTCACCCCACCACCACCACCATTACAGCTGTCACCACCACCACCACCACCATTACAGCTGTCACCCCACCACCACCACCACCATTACAGCTGTCACCCCACCACCACCACCACCACCACCATTATAGCTGTCACCACACCACCACCACCATTACAGCTGTCACCACACCACCACCACCATTACAGCTGTCACCACACCACCACCACCATTACAGCTGTCACCACACCACCACCACCACCATTACAGCTGTCACCCCACCACCACCACCACCACCACCACCACCAACACCATTACAGCTGTCACCCCACCACCACCACCATTACAGCTGCCACCCCACCACCAACACCATTACAGCTGTCACCACACCACCACCACCATTACAGCTGTCACCACACTACCACCACCATTACAGCTATCACCACACTACCACCACCATTACAGCTGTCACCACACTACCACCACCATTACAGCTGTCACCACACCACCACCACCATTACAGCTGTCACCCCACCACCACCACCATTACAGCTGTCACCCCACCACCACCACCAACACCATTACAGCTGTCACCCCACCAGCACCATCAACACCATTACAGCTGTCACCCCACCACCACCATCAACACCATTACAGCTGTCACCCCACCACCACCACCACCACCACCATTACAGCTGTCACCCCACCACCACCACCACCACAGCTATCACCATCACCATCACCACCAGTTTCCACCACCACCACCACCACCAACACAGCTTTCATCCCTCCAGCTACCACCACCGATACCGTTACAGCTGTCACCCCACCACCACCACCACCACAACTGTCACCACCACTACCACCACCGCCACCACCACCAAAGTTGCCACCGCCAGTATTACCATCACAACATCTGATATCCCCGCTACCACATCTGCCACCAACATTACTGCAATTGTAACCACCACAACCATAGTCACAACTTACATCAACGTCACACAGCTACCACACCACCACCACTACCACACATATCATCATCACCATTTCCACTATCACATTCCAGCCTCACCAGCGAACATTACCTTGATCACCTCAACTTCTGATTCTTGTCAGTATATCCACCAATATCTCCATCGTTGCAACTACCCCTATCATCACCATCATCACAGAAACCATCATAATCCCTGTCACTCCTACATCTGCTGCTGCTGCTGCTGCTGTTGGAACCTCGGGTTCATCTGAAACGTGAACCCGGTGAACTGCAGGTTGAGGTTGTTCGTTTCCTGTAGTCCACCATCGTCCTTTTGGGGGATAGGGCTGGAGTTGATTGACATTTGTATCATTGGGTAGCAGAGCCGCCCGGCCATATTAGTGTCACCGAATGAAGGCGCCCCTTTCCAGCACCACTCTGTCATTTTATACCATTACCACCATCATCACCATAACCACAGCCACCTCCATCATCCCGCTTAAGTTCGGCTACCACTGTTATCACTTTCATTACAAATACCACCATCACCACTATCACCCTGGCGATTAAGACCATCGTTCCACCACAACCTTCACAAGATCTACCCCAACCCCTTTCACAAGGACAACCACAACCACCATCTTCAGAAATACTACCATCACCACCTTCAAACCAGTACCAATGTTACCACCACCATAATAACTACCATTATATATTTATTAACCTTAACCTGACCGAGATTTCCATCTTTTTGCAACTAATTTCCCGATGGTTCACTGGCAGAAAGAGTTACGGCTCTCCTTTTCCACGGCACTGCTAGTATCGTATTCTGGTGATAATCTTCTGCTACATCTCAGCATTCAAGATGAAGAGAAGGCAATTTTAGTTCAAGCTGAAGCAAAAATGAGCATGCGATCGTCACCACCGTATCCACTTGCCGTACCACCCCAGTTTTATCAATAAAACGGTGCTGGAGACGGACTCCTGCGTGTGGTAGCACCGATATAACTGGGTGGTTCTACTACCCGCTCATACAAATGTCCCTCAGTTCCCTTCCTGTCCCCCAAAAGGAGGATGGTGGACTGTAGAAGGAGCAGCCAGTAGCCTACTGGGTTCACACATCAGATGAACCTGGAGCAACTATTACTACTACTACTACTACTACTGCTACTACTACTATTACTACTACTGCTACTACTACTACTACTACTACTACTACTACTACTACTACTACCACTACCACTACTACTACTACTACTACTACTGCTACTGCTATTACCACTATTAGTAGGTTACTACTACAAGTACTACTACTGCTACCACTACTACTACTATTATTACTACTACTGCTACCACTACCAGTATGACTATATAACCCATATTTTATCACCAGTAAATGCCCAAGAAGCAAACACAAACGAGGCAACTTCTGTCCAGCCACTGTAAACACCCAACTTTTGTGATCCATATGGTTGGTTTATCGCAAACATTACTGGGTCGTCCTTGTGCTTTAAACCAGCCTTGCATTTAACAGGAGCTGTTTACAGTGGATTATGGTGTTCTGTTTCAGTTTATCACAAGGCTGATGCTCCTTCTGTACTGGTAATGTTTTTGGTCACGAGTAATACGTCTGTCTGTCTGAATGTACAGTATGTCCGTCGGGGAAGGCTTTAATTTTTTATATCCTTAACCTAGAAATCCGCTTTATGTAGAATGGTCGCTATATACCTTATGTAGGCCACCTTCGATGATGAAGGTCATGGGCTGAATGTCAAGGTTGCTGGAGTGAAATCTTTAACAAGTGGGTGATTGTCCCCCGCCTCGTGGACATGCTACTGTTTTACCGTTGTTACGGCCGTAATGAGGACTTATAATGACACTCTTGATTCCCACTACCCTCACAGCCATCAGCACCTTCACTAATACCATCACCACTATTACTATAATTATTAAATAATAACCGTGATGATGGTGTCCATGATGATGAGCTTCAAAATTATGATCCTGCACACTACTATCATCATTATTATTATTGTCATTACTGTTACCATCCCCTCAGATACATCTTTCACCCTCCATTATCGCGTCTACCAGCACTGCTACTGTCATCTCCACTACCACCATCACAAACACTACCTCCACCACCATAACCTCCCACTTCCACTACCTAATTACCACCACCAACAACAACGCTAGCAGTCACCAGCATCACCACTACCACCACCACCACCACCACCATCATTAACATCATTACCACAGTCACCAGCATTGCCACCACCATTACCACCACCATCAACAACATCCTGACATTAAAGCGGGCAACAGCCTCATTTACCGTCATACAAATATACATGGCCCTGTTTCTCCAGTTCTGCCCCACACACTCACACTTTCTAAATTACAGTTCCTCTCTCTCTCTCTCTCTCTCTCTCTCTCTCTCTCTCTCATGCCTGTCCCTTCTTAATTACAGTTCCTCTCTCTCTTTCACGCCTGTCCCTTCTTAATTACAGTTCCTCTCTCTCTTTCACGCCTGTCCCTTTCGTGAACTGTCTTTTCTACATTCATACACATAATTTTTCTCTTTCTGTTCACTTTGTCTTTATTAGTTACTTGAAATTATTGCAGTTGATCTTATGTTACTGGATTCTGTTTCTAACCTTACATCGATAAAAAATAAATCCTAAGCTGAAAAAAAAAAAAAATACATCGTCAGTCGGCAAAAGGAAAAAAATAGGAATCAAAGTTTCTGCACTAGAAATTTTAGTGTAGCCTATTTTATCATGGAAAGAAGATAGGTATGAGAGTCACGTTTGCTTATGGTGGTTATTATTATTATTATTATTATTATTATTATTATTATTATTGGAGAACATATTGTAATAGCCACGTCCATACCGGCCGGCCTACTCGTACTGTACATCGTTCACCTTCATACGGTTGTACGTACAAACACTTTCGCAACTGCAGTGAGGGAATGTGCTTCCCGGCTTCAGCTTAAAAGCATGAAAGTGGTCAATATATTCCCTCAGAGGACATCATCAGGCTACTCTCTCTCTCTCTCTCTCTCTCTCTCTCACACACACACACACACACACACACACACACACACACACACACACACACACACACACACACACACACACACACACACACACACACACACACACACACACACACACACACACACACACACACACACACACACACACTCCCTGGTCAAATTGTTAAAATGAGAATATAAATTAAACCAGCAGCAGCCGTAAAGATCTTCAGAGGGATTAATGATGTAAATGTGTAATTTTTTTGTTTTTTATTCCAGCTCCTGGGATTTACCCTAGAGAGAGAGAGAGAGAGAGAGAGAGAGAGAGAGAGAGACAGACAGACAGACAGACAGAGACAGACAGACAGACAGACAATGAGTGGGTGAAACAGAGAGTGTGTGAGTGAGAAGACTGAAGGAGTGAGTCTCTCCGTGGGTAAGAAAGAGGAAACTTTAGATTAATACTCAAACTTTTCACCGTCCTCCGAGCACCGCAACGCCCACCTCAGCAGTTACTTCAACAAACAAGGGTTGAGGCTATGTCACACCTAATGTCTGACTTAGCTCGTATCTCTGACTGGAGTTTTTAATGCATCAAAGACTCAGTTCTTGCTCCTATCAACCCGACAAAATCTTCCACAGGTGTACCCACTAATGTTTAATAATATTCAGCTTAATCCTGTATCATCCTTGAACATGCTTGGGGTTTCATTTACTCGGGACTTATCTTGGAAAGACCATATTACATCTCTTGTAAAATCTGCTTCCAAGAGATTAGGTGTGCTAAGCCGACTCCGTTCCTTCTTTGCCCCTGCACAATTGTTGACTCTATATACGGGTTTTATCCGCCCCTGTGTGGAGTACAACTCTCATGTGTGGGGAGGTTTCCCACATACAGTTCTTCTCAATAGGGTGGAGTCAATGGCTTTTCGTCTCATTAACTCTCCTCATCTTACTGACTCCCTCCAACCTCTGTCTCTTAGTCGCAATGTTGCATCTTTATCTCATTTCTATCGCTACTTCAGTGGTCACTGCATCTTCGACGGGCGCGTAGCACCCGTCTGACAACAAACTCTCATCCCTTTTCTGTCCAACTCTCTAATGCAAGAGTTAACCGTTACTCCCAGTCCTTCATTTGTGCAACAGGTCAGCTCTGGAACTGTCTCCCTCTGTCTGTATTTGCTGCTTCCTATGATCTCCAGTCTTTCAAACGCAGTGTGTCCAGGCATCTCGAAATGAACGGATCTTGAATTTGGCTCTCTCTTGTATTTTGTTTTTCTTTGGAAGGAACTGTTATTGCGAGCTCGTGGCCTTTGGTTCCTTCTTCTTCGCATAAAAAAAAAAAAAACTTCCACGAGTGTAGGACATTTTCCCCCTGGACTTTCCACCCTCGCCAGACATTTCCCCCCTGACTTATTTCCCCTTGGACATCATCCCCTCCAGGATATTTTCTCCTGGACATTTTCCCCTCTCCTTTGTCATATGAAACGATTTTGCCAGAAGAAGAGTGTCAGTATTGCAGGTTTATTTTTATTGAACAAGAAAAACGTCTAAGATCTTAATATCATGTTTGCATTAAGGATTCAGATATACAACATATTCATATACGAGTATCTAAGGTCGAATACAAAAACCAACAGCCGCCAAAATCTGTGCTACAGTCTTCTGACCATCTCGTCAGGCAACAAATATCTCGAAGAGCCGCTCCTGAAGTTGTCTTGCAGGCCGTTTGACACGTTTTTTGAGTGGTTGACCGTGTTCCTCCTGAAGCAAGGCAAGGGATACTAGAGAACAGTCTTTCCTTAACGCATCAATGAATGTCCACAAAGACGGATGCTTGTGGCCAACCAGGTGAGAAAACGCGTGATTCCAGGTTTAACACACGTTGCTGGTGCGGTCCCCTTTTGCCAAGGTAACGGCATGCACATTCCAAGTTTGTGGCGGAAAAAGAGGTGGACGGCGTCGGAATCTTGCTGATACAGTATTGCTTGATGGCTGCACACAGTCAGCTTCATGGTTGTGGGGCACAGTTACTGCCACATCATCCAGGGTTAAGCTTGCTGTTAATGCATCCTTACATAGTCTTGATTTTCAATAAGTACTCTCCCATCGAATTCGTGTCTTTTTCGTCTCTCTTTTCGTGTACATGTAGGCTTTGTAACAACTCTTGTCTCCACCTCTACTTGTTTTGATGACTTCCATGTTGTGTTAGGACTGTACCGAGATCTGACCTCAACCAATTGGACCCTGACCTTTGCTGTAATAACGAGACTTACTGAAACCATCAATGGTTTCGGTTAGTGTTTCGTTATCATAATATTGTGTTATGAAATATATGCAGAAGGGGGCAATGTCCACGGGGGAAAATTTCTAAAGGGGAATATGTCCAGGGGGAATCTGCCACGGGGGAATCTGGCAGGGGGAATCTGTCGGGGGTGGGGGGGAATGTCAGGGGGGAAATGTCAAGGGAGGAGTATGACAGGACCCCGCCTTCCACACCCTTCATGTTCTTTTCCTTTGATCACTTTCTCTCTCTTTCTCCGGCACAAACAAACAAACAAATAAACACGTAGACACACTGCCTTAATTCCATTTTCCGGTGAGTCTTTTCACAGAGGGCCACCGAGAGCCATTGGAATACTCAGGTTAGGTTAGGTTAGGTTTGGTGAAGTTAAGTTAGGTGAGGTTAGGTTAGGTTAGGTTAGGTTAGGTGAGGTGGCTCTCGGTGGCACATGGTGAAAAAACTGACCCCTTTTTACCATTTTCCTTCTCCTTTACCATTTTTTTTTTCCTGGGGACAAGACGATGATATTCTTGTAATGTGATTTATGTTCTGTAAGTTGATGCCAAAAAGACGAAACGAACATACAAGAGAAAATAAAGTGGCTCTCGGTGGCCCTCGGTGAAACGACCGATCCCCATTTTCTGTATGGTCATTTAACCTTGATACCTCTCTCTCTCTCTCTCTCTCTCTCTCTCTCTCTCTCTCTCTCTCTCTCTCTCTCTCTCTCTCTCACACACACACACACACACACACACACACACACACTTTTTTCCCCAGTTTGTAACGAGTTTTTTCTTTTCTTCTCTTTTCCTCCCCCCTGCTTTTTTCACTTGCATCCTCACATACATCCCCGACTAAAAAAGTTTACCAGAAGTCGTTTACATCTGAATTGCTGGGTAGGCTTGATTTTATTGTATGTGCTTCTCTCCTCTTCCCCTCTCACTTCTCTTCTCTGTCTCTGTAATAGTCTGTATCTCCTGCTGCTCACTTCTCTCCATTCTCTTCTCTTGCTCAGTTCTTAATATCTTCTACTCTCTCTCTCTCTCTCTCTCTCTCTCTCTCTCTCGTTTGTCATACCATCATACCAGTGCTCGCTGCCACTGCCTCACAACATTATTTTGGGCCGATTAGCTCGAAAATCATTTTCTTGCACCTGGGCCAAGTACTTCGACACGTTTTCTCGAACAAGCGATTTAGACATTTGAAACAAAAATATTTCCCAAGACTAAACGTAAACGGGCACATGAATGCCAAACGATGGGAGCAGATCCGCAAAACGGCAAAATAAGTACATAAATAGGCTAGATCGAAATAAAGTTACTATGTATAAGGCATAATTACGTTCTTTTCCTTTTCAAACGCAGGCTCCGTAGCCTGTTGGTTTTGTGATTCTTTATATGAGTAACGAATACAAACAAACAAGTGTGCTGTCTTAACATATATGAAGCAAACTCAAGATAATGTCAACTCATTTCCTCGCTGCTGTTGCCTATCTAGCCTACTGTATTCTTTCTCTGTTCATACGATTGTAATCAGTGTTGGAGAACTTCTACCGGCGTGGTTGAATATATTAACCAATAACTCCATTTGTAGTAGAGCGCTGTCCTAAGCTGAATAATGTCCCACGGTGGCAGCAAGAATAACATAAAATAGGACGTCATCTGATTCCAAAGGCTAATTAATTTCATTTAATACCGGAAGTTGCGCTCCAGTATTGCCAGTGGTATTGTTGCTGCACAGAAGGGGATTATTGGTAACCGACAAGGGAAGCCTCTCAACATAATACCGAGAGCATCATATCACGCCTCACCAATCCGCCCCTACCCCCCCCCCCACACAGTGCCTCCCCTCCACCCCACAGAGAGAGAGAGAGAGAGAGAGAGAGAGAGACGCACCTGCACACACTACCGGGCCAGATTCACAAACAGACTTATGATCAGTTCCCTGTCATAACTATAATCGGTTTGAATTTATCTGACGGAACTGATCCATTCCCACAAACTGCACATTACCTCGTGGTTACATGAAATTCAATGAACCATAGTTATAAGGCGCGAGTGAGTCTCCTTGGTTACCAATCAGTTCAATCCTCCAATCAGACAGCAGTTGGCCAACGGTTATCTGAAAAGTGTTAGGAATTTTCAGATGAAGCAGGACAGGCTATAGCGATTTTTTTTTCCCTCAGAGAGCAACATACAAGGGAAGTCTACACTCTCCCTTCCTTGTCCATCCTGTGACCGCAAACCCAGGATAGGAAAGGAAATTGCTGGTAAGTGTGTCTGTGAATGCAAGGGTCGGGTCACTAGCCATATAATCCTCCTCCACTCACCATTTCCGGGCTAACAGCCTGACCCTTCACGTCCATCCTCCATCATACACTCAAACTAATATACTGACACAACTGCTTATCTCGTGACCTTACCCAAGACTATCAAGGACAAGTATAAGTAAACGGGAAACTCAGTCATGAAAACTTATTGTTATAAGTAACTCATGCTTTCCTCCCATTTACATTTATAATCATACCATTAATATTATGTAGGAAGTTTCTGTCAATGAGAAAATGAATAAATGATTCCTGAAAATTCTTTTTTAACTCTTGCTCTATACAGACGATTTTATTTAGCTTAAGAGAGACTTTTCGGAAAAAGGAAGTGTTAAATAAAAGTATCATGCCCATTATGAACGCCTCCACCAATAGGGTACTCTCTTAAACAGAATATAATCGACAGATTGCAGTAAGAAAAAGAGGCATCCTCTGCCCGGAATGGTTAAAACAGATGTAGAAATATGAGATCTTTAACAGAGCTTAAAAATGAAAGGCTGATTATGAATACCTTTCCTTCAGTTTATCTTTCATAATCGACACAAATACTATGAAGAACAAGGTCTGTAATTGGAAGGTTTGACACTGCTGTACTTCCTTCTATATGATATCTTTTAGCTTCTTCCTGCTACCTTTGAACAGTTTCATTTCTCTTGCAATCTTTCGTACTGAAGAGGTTCAAGAAGGTTTAATCTTACTCATCTTGTTCCAAAAGTTCATATAAGCTCATGGAGATAACAAAAGTTAAATATAAACTACCTCTTTGGGCTGAATGGATTAAAGTACTGAAGCCAAGGAAAAAAAAAAAAAAAAAGGGAATAATTACGATATCAAAAACTTCAGTGAAAACCACTTAGTCCACGGCTGGAATCTAAGGTTGTTTATCCGGACAAGTGTTATGAGTGTGATGACTGCTCTCGCGGAACTTCTACCTCTTCAGCCAAACCATTTAATTTTTTTATCTGCCACTAATCAGGTCTGTTTGGTAATGGGCGACTTTGCAAAGCGGAGAAGTCATATATTGTCGTCATTAACCCTTTCGCTACCAGACTTAATTCCGAATCTGAATAAAATTGTCGGAAGGAGGTAGCAGGAGTAATGAAGAGTGGTAGGTCATCACAGTGAAGGGATAGGGAATGACTGTTTTAGGATACTGAACGGTTGTATTGGGTGGGAAGATGTTTGTTTTTGCTGTATCACGATGTACTGTACAGTCGGCATCAAAACTCCTGTCACCTTTCCCGTTCTCCTCTTCAGAGGCTTTGACAGTGAGTGTGGTGAACACCCCACGAACGACACTGATGACACTGATCGGTAGCTAAATAAAGTCATCAGTGTCAGTTGCTATGAAATTACCACACTGGTTTTAAAAGTTCTTGAAGAGGATGGCAGGAAAGGTGACAGAACTTTTCGTGCTGCATGTACATATTAGACCTTTACAAGAGCATCGAAATATGTCACTTGTTATTATCACGTAACACAGTTGTAGAATATTGTCACTCCTCTTCAGACACTGAAATTTCTGTTTCACATCTCCTTCTAGTGTTGCTTCACTGACTATTCTTGTGAAGTTTTCATTCATTTGGTCTGTGTTGTCATTTATTCTGTCCACAATTTATCCAGCATTTTTCTTTTTTACCTAACAGCGGAGACTGTGCTGTCTTCTCTCTCAGCCTCAAGTGTACCAGCCACATACATAAGTGCTTCCTGGTTGGCGGTGGCAAATATACTTTGTTATGTGGCGGCTGTTTAGATGGATGTAGGTTCAAGAGCATTTGCCTCCCCTCCCCCCAACCCACCTCACTCACTCTCTCTCTCTCTCTCTCTGCGTTAGGGATTCACTTTTTCTGGTCTGATGCTGTTCAGTAGTTTGGGTGGAAGGGAACCTGTATTCATAGAGAGCACTAAAGTTGGCCGAAAATTTATTTGGCTTTGAGTTACAGAGCCGGGGCCTAACCTAAGATTTATACTCTTTGGCTGCCATGACTCACTCTTTGATAAAGTAAAGCCTCTGGCTGTGACTGGAACTTAGTACTAGAGTTGTCCTGACCACAAGAGGGTTAATTGACAAAGAAATACCCTTTGAATAGTCACAGGAGCTGACAGTTTCCAATGATTTTCCATTATTTCATTATTATTAATTAATTTATTTATTTATTTATTTATTTATTTTGCTATTTCACAAGGTGGTTCTCACGTTACATTCTTGCCCCGGAAGACGCTTTGTCAGGGGTGGTTACCCGAGGAGGGACGTTCCTACTGAAGTTGTCGATGGTAATGGGGGATGGAGAGGCTTCAGGTCGTTGCCCTCGGTGTCCTTGATCCCTTGGTAGGAGGCGCGTCTCTGGTGATCCATATTATGCATCATCAAAAGAAACCCTTCAGATGCGTTATTAGTTAGTGGCGCCACCACACACTTTAGTATAATTAAGAAAAAGTGTGGATAAATATAGGTTTGATCAAACGTTTCATTACCAGAGGTTTTTCCCAAAAAGAATCAAATCACTTGATAACACAAGGAATTTACGAGTAATAGAAGTAAATACTGGTGTTGAATAGTTAATAGTATGCATTGTATCATTTTACTTCCTTTTCGTGTTATTTGCTTAATTCTGTTTATTTTTTTAGTATTCAGTGTTAGATGTGTTAGGTATCTGCTACACCATAACCGCCTCACAACGATACCCCCATCTGCATATTATGGTCTCGATATTTGCAGGCGACAGATTTTTGTTAGGAAGAGACTTTTAGAGCTGTAGGAGTTAGAGACAGCCTTCATTACCCGCTGTATTTATTAGGGTGCGCTCCGAGGCTGAAATAAAATCCTCTGGTATGAGAATGAAAAAAATAGAAATGCCGTGCTCGGACTGAAGGGGAGAACAACTACCATAACAACTCGGTTCTTGTTTTGTTTGTTAATGCTTATTGACATCTTTTCGCTTTGGTTGTTATTATGGTATTGTAGAAGTTGGCATTGTTGCTTTTGTTAGAAGTGCTGTTTTTGTTTTTTGTTATTGTTATTTTATTTGTTGCCTTCAGTTTCTGTTCTTGTCATAGTTGTTGTTCGTCTCAGCGAATGGGATTATTATTCATGTCTGATATTCAGAGAATATGTATCAGTTGGGAAATATAAACGAGATATAAGAATACACATAGGTGTATTCGGCAAAATAAATCACTAAGAAGAGATGTGTAAGTGGTCCTGTCAAGTTAAGTAAATTATGCCCCCATTATCATTTGACGATTTTCCCCAGATTCTCGATCTTCATTTTCATTTGTTTAAATTTTAGTACTCTTACCCCAGAATTATGTCCATTGTTTTGCCCTATCATCTCCTACTCAAAAACATTCTGGACTCTCTCTCTCTCTCTCTCTCTCTCTCTCTCTCTCTCTCTCTCTCTCTCTCCAAATATATCTATATATATATATATATATATATATATATATATATATATAGACCCTTAATATTCGGGCCTTAGACCAGTTGGTGGCCGTGGGTGTTGCACTCAGTGGGTGCTCCTTCTTGCTGGCCAGCTCATGCTATCCTTATTGTTAGTCACATTTTCTTGTTTAGTTTCTTTCTTGTTTAATTGTGGCAGACACTTCTATCTTTCAGAATTAACCAATTCCTACCAAACTTGGACACAAAGACCAGCCTATGACCTAGGTATGTCCACAAGGTTTTGGTTGCTAGGCAACTATTCGTTGGCTAGCAACGGCCGAAAAAACGCTTTTTTGCACTTTTCACATTTTCAGCTGTAGAAGCATTAGTAATGGACGTTGAAAAGCTCTGACTTTTTAGGTGTAATCTTGGGGTCATTCCGTATTGGAAATGTGCCATCCATTTGCCCTCTCTTCTCTGGTGTTCAAGTGGCAGCCCTGCGACGACTGGCCTTAGCATTCCCAGAAACCAATACCTGTTATCAAAAATGCACTCCTAGTTCCCCAGCGGCAAGATGGAACTGATTGAAAGTTTGCATTCTTTTAGACATTGACTGGTACTTCAACTTTCTATTGTACACCTGTGTGCAGCATTGGCCAGGTCAGGGGTCAAAGGTCATCAAATGCAAATATGGTGAAAATAGGTAAAATCATGACTATACTCGCCCGAAATGCTAAGGCTCCGAAGATTTTTCAGTCAAGGCCGTTATTCTTGGGTGGCATGTTGCAGTGGAGTACCTCCATACAATAAAGACATTTAATATTGAAACTCACTTCCAGTCGCTGGCAGCGCAACCTAGAAACTGTACCTCTGGTGCACCATTCTGCGAATTTCAATTTCTCTAGCTCCACAGTGGCTGGATGTAATCGAATGGAACTATACATGCTTATAGTTATTAATGAGTGCTACAAGTGTGTTTCGTACATGCTTGACTTATATCTGCCAGGTCAGGGGTCAAAGGTCATGAAGTGCAGAAAATATGAAAAGCTCTAAAATTACGACCTTGCTCACACGAAATGCTAAGGCTTCAAAGATTGATAAGCCAGGCCCATGCTTCTTGGGTGGAATGTTGCACTGCAGTACCTCCATAGAGAAATGGCTTTTAGTGTCGAAATTCACTTCCGGTCGCTGACAGAGCCACCTATAATTTGTACCTCGGATGGGACAAAGCTTGGTCCGCTTAGAGCTGGTCATCGTCGCCTACCGCCTTGTTTCTCATTATGTTTCAGCGGACGTCAGACTGTTTTGTGAGGCTTAAACTCCACACCCCTGTAGTGACCTGTAGTGAAGGAGTTAATGAAGGCTGTATACAGCTCCTCTAGTTGGAAAAGGACTCTTCTCAGCTGAATAAAATCGTCTAGTATAATAGAAGCTAAAATGTATAACTGATCATTGTGGTGGCTGGCTTTATGGCACGGCACTGTATTATTAACAGGCAAATGCAATTACGCTGGATTACCTGCATCAAGTGTTTGCACATAATGTTGCTTAGCTATTGCATCATTGCACACTCGGATCACCAGGCGGGGAGAAATTATGGTTGTGTCTGGGTAAGGGAAGAACAGACTCGAAAATTAATAACTGACATTACCAACTTGATGGTCTTTGAGAGAGGTGACGTCAGTGAATATACTGTGAGGCTGGATGGTGAGGAAATGGAAAATGTGAGTGCGTTAAGTACTTGGGGAGTGTGATGAGTAAGGATGGAAGTTTGGAGGGTGATGCGCTTGAAAGGGTACAACAAGGAAGAAAGGTTGCCGGTTCCTTGAAAGCAGTGATAAGAAACAGGGAAGTGAGCACGGAAGTGAAAAAATTACTACATGACAGTATCGTGATACCAACGCAAATGTATGGAAGTGAAGCTTAGACGTTGTTGGAAGGACACAAGTCAAGAGTGAGAGCAGTGGAAATGAGGTATTTAAGAGGAGCCTGTGGAGTCACATGGAGAGACAGGCTGACAAATGAGGATATGAAGGAGCTTTGTGGTGTGGATGTGGATGTGATAGGAAGCGTTAGGAGGAACACACTGAGATGGTTTGGCCATGTGGAGAGGATGGAGGGTGAGAGACTGACGAGGAGAGTGTATGTGTGTGAGCTGGAGGGGGAAGAGGGAGGGGGAGGCCGAGGATGAGATGGAGGGATGGAGTGGAGAGGTATATGAGAGAAGGGATGTGTGAGTTGGGAGCAGGACAGTGAAATGGCGGGGGACAGGGGGACGTGGGGGTGATTTGTTTGTGGCCACCCCGTACGGGATTAAGGCGTCTGGCAATAGATAGATAGACCAACTTCCTCTTGGGGGCCAGTGAGAGGGAGGGATAAAGCTCCAAACAACCAACTTTTCCCATTAAGGGTAATATATAATTAAAGTTTAAGCTGAGTCATACTGTTAAGAGAATACAGTATATTGTCGCCTTTCAAGGGTAGAAGTTTGGTTATCCTTGGCAGTACGTTCAAATTCATATTCTTAGTTATTTACAACATTCTCAAACTCGCATGCCTCGCGCTTAGCTAAAGAAAATCACCTGGTGTTAGCCAGAATACATTAGTGTAGATGACCCGATCACTGGAAGGTTGATGTTGACATTATTAACAATCTTATGCTCCTAGGTCTCAATCATAGGTGAACTGAATCATTTGATAACAGTCTGATTTTTTTTAAATGAAAAGACTAAAGAACTGGATATGAGGAAAAAGTTGCTCTTTCCAGGAACAGTTTAAAAAAGCAAGCCAAAATCACGATCCAGTGAATTAAAAATGCCTTGAAAATTTTCGATTAAAAGAGTAAAGATAGTTGGCAGAAGGAATAACAGACTGAGAAGAGCAATTCCAGAGTACATCACTTGTCCGCATGAAAGACTGAGAATATCTGTTAACGCGTACATTAGAGAGCTAGACAGAAAACCAATAAACGTGTGTTCATTAGCAAGTGCTGCACGCACGCCGTAATCGGGAGGGCACACAAACAGACAGTTCAAAAGAACCAGTAAGAGGAACGAGGTTGATGTAGATGAAAAGCACTGTTTTTCACTCTGTTTACAGAAGCTGTATATGGTGAGGTCTTCCACACATGGGATCAGTACTGCGCACAGAGTCAAATAAGGCCATTACAAAGTCAGCATCTGCAGAGGGGTAAAGTAAAAAACGAAGCCTGTTTAGCTTACCTACCCTTTCGGAAACGAAATTGCAGGGATTGTAATGTGATTCCCATGATACGTCCCGAGGGAGAGATATCCCTTGGGTATCAAAGTCCTGCAAAAGACTGAGTAGGGAACTGCTGAATATTAATGAGTATTCGAGAGGAAAATTTTAGCGGGTGAAAGCATGGAGGAACTGATTTTATAGCGCATTAAACACAGGATATCCTTTAATTGTATTAGGAATAATAACAAAGGCAGATACTAGATGTGTCGTAATCGTATCTGAGTAATTGCTGTGATGGACATTGTGAGAAATTGGTGGAAAAGTGAAAGGTGAAGTCATCAGCGTGTGAGTGGATAAGGCTAAATGTGCAGCTCAGATCATTAATGAATAGGAGGTAGAGAGTTGGTGAAAAGACAGAACACTGAGAAGCTCCACAAATGATAAATGTCAAAGAACGACAGACGTCTACAACAGTGGCGATAGAGCGACCAGACAGGATGCTAGAGATGAAGGCACAGAGAAACAGAGACCACGCGAGGGCAGTCCGAAAAATGAAGATTTGTTTTATACAATTAAGATCTATTGAGATGGCAAGTGTAGGAACAGACTCAAAGATCAGGGAAAAACAAGAGATTAAAGCAGTTAAGCAAGTAGCAGATGACTGAAAATGGCCACCCTTCTTAAAGACAGGCTGAAAGGAGCTAGATTCCAGCTAGAAGGGAAGAAGCTGTTAGGCCACGGCAGAAGAAATTACTTGGACAGTTTTAGTACATGCAGAGTTCTTGAAAACAGCAGGAGGGACCTCATCAGGATTTCATGCCTTCTTAGTACTGAAGCCAGAAATGGCAGACAGTACATCTTCTAAAGAATTTCTAATTATATTCTTGAAAGTATCAAAGGGAGATGGAGGAATTACACTGGAATCATTAAGAGTGAAGTAAGAGGCAAGGGTATGACGAATCATTTCAGACTTGCTATTTGAAGAAACAGTACTAGAGCCATTCAAGTGGATAGAGGGGTAGAAAGAGGGAGAAGTGAAGTTGCAAGAGATGCTTTAAGTAAAATGCTAGCAGCAGCAAGAAGAGTCAGTGAGAAAGTTTTACTTCATTAACCTCTGTACATCAACGGGATTTTCCTGAGCTGAACATAATCGGCTGTTGGTAACAAAAATAAACTAAAATATAGGTCACCGTTTTCAAGGGATTGGCAGTTAATTAAGGCTTCTGGCGTTAACCCCTTCAATCGGGTGAAGTGTTTTCCATTAAATTCTGGCTGCTTTCGGACGCTTCTGTTTAAGAGAGACTTTTGGAACGTAGGGGTTCGATATATATAGCCGTCGATAATCCTTCTAGTATGAGAGAGATTTTTGCAGACTTAAGTAAAATCGTCTACAGTTAGCAAGAGCATAACAATAATAGTCACCGGAATGAAGATATCTTAAAGGCTTGATTATGTGTATATTGTACACTGATTTAAGGTTAATGTGACGGCTGCTCTAACATTCTCACACACGGTTACCTTTCAAGGGTAAATGTTTTGTGTTCCCTCGTACGCAAAAATATCCATATGAAAAAGTCTATCCCGTTTCCTGTCAGTGGAGCCGAGAGTCATTAGTAGTGAAATGTAAAAGCGAAGCCCCGTTCCCTGTCCCCATTACCACCGAGGGGAAAACTGTGACCCAAGGGGAGAGGCGGAGAGACAGAAGGAAGAGTGGTGTGGGGAAAGCAGGGAGAGAAACAGGGTAAGAGGAAGAGAGTATAGAGACAGAGAGGCGGGGAGACTGAAGGGAAGGTGGTGAGGGGAGAGTAGGGAGAAGACAAACGGTGAAAGGAATATAATGGTGAGAGGGAAGGGAGGGTGGTGAGAGAAGAGTAGGAAGGAGAGGAAACCGGGTGTTAGTAAGATATAGAAACAGAGATGGGGAAACGGAGGAAAGGGTGGTGAGCAGAGAAGGGGAAGGAGAAAAAGGGTGTGAGTAAAATATAGAAACAAGATGAAGCGCTTGAAAGGGTACAACAAGGAAGAGAGGTTGCTGGTTCTTTGAGAGCAGTGATAAGAAATAAGGAAGTGAGCATGGAGGTAAAAAAGTCGCTGCATGACAGTACTGTGATACCAGCTGTAACATATGGATGCAAAGCCTGGACCTTGTTGGAAGGACATTAGTCAAGAGTGAGAGCAGTAGAAATGAGTCATGAGAGGAGCATGTAGCGTTGCATGGAGAGGCAGACTGACAAATGTGGAAGAGAAGGAGCTTTGTGGTGTGGATGTGGACGTGATAAAATGCTGTAGAAGAAATTCACTGAGGTGGTTTGGCCATGTGGAGAGGATGGAGAGTGAGAAACTAACGACGAGAGTGTATGTGAGATAGGTGGAGGGGGGGGAGTGGGAGAGGGAGACCGAGGATGAGATGGAGTATATGAGAGAGCTGGGGGTAGGGCAGCGAAATGGCAGGGGAGAGGGCGACATGGAGGCTATTTGTTTGTGATCACCTCTTACTGGAGTAAGGCGTCTGTCTTTAGATAGATAGACAGGACAATACGACTTCATATTAACTGATCCAAGCCTCCACTGAATGCCAAGAGTCCCGAGAACAACACTCTTTGCCTGTTCGTGCCTAAGACCACCAGTCACGCTCCTATAATTGCATATTTACAAAACGACAGGCCGACTGTATATAATCTCAACATTATTACCCTATATAGAAATCAAAAGTAATGAAAGTTGCTCTCAAAATATGTTTAAAAACAAGCGAAGTAATCTATTTGTAAAATCTGCGTGTTAATGCAGCCATGAAAGTGTTGCCGCGGGGTGATATATATATATATATATATATATATATATATATATATATATATATATATATATATATATATAATATATATATATATATTTTTGTGACCGACTCTGAGCATAGGTTTCACAGCCTGCTTTCAAGGCCCAGTGGTCCTCCTACGTACCGTACACCTCTACATGTCACCACTTCGGCGCTAACACCCACAGTCCATACTGAATACATACTAGGGCTGTCTCATACAGGACTGGTGTATTGATATTAGCGGGGGTATTTTTACGACATGTCGGCAGGTCTTCTGGTAAATGAGTAAAGTCTGCTTTTACTGAATTCAAATCCTTAAACTGTTCCCATGTCCCCAGCGGGATTTGAACCCGGGTCCGTTAGGACTGCAGGCCAACTCTCTACCAACTGAGCTATTTATCAGCATTTTTATATCCACTGTCTGAATTATTTTTAAAATAAATATTCCGGGTTACTTTCTGTTTAATAATGCCAATACATCATTTCAGTAAGAGAAAAATGGTACAATTAATATTTACCGAGTATTAAATATGACGCGTCTCGTGGACAAGGGGCGAATGCGCTATTTCTTTTTTTTTTTTTTATGAGCGTTTAAAGTTCAGGAATAGGTGGCAGACACAGAATATTATAGAATAGCATGTTATTATATATCATTAGAATCCTCTGGAAGAGGAAAATTTATACTGCAGGAAAAAATGAAAACACACACACACACACACACACACACGCACACACACACACACACACAGTAAAACACGCGATGGTGTTTTTTCAGCATATAGTAATTATTGTTCAATCAACTTGAAATTCATTCCTGTATTAGATGTAATGAAACTAAGATACTGTGAAATTTTCAGCCAAAAATTCCCATAATTAATATTTTTCCTATAATTATTAATTAAATATTTTCATCTCCTTATCGGCAACAGGTTGTTTTATTGTGTGTATGATAACCATTATATTGTTAATGACTGACACAATGAAGTTATAATACTCACCAACTACTGTATTTACAACTCCAACCGCACACCAAGATGAAGAGGGGGGGGCCTAATGGTTAGTAGTTGAGGACGTCATCGGAGTGTAAACAAAGCCAGGCTTCATTCACGTGCTTGGCGGGATGACTAGCGGGGGTGCTAGCGCGCGTCTGATTGGCTGAGAGGCGGCCCTTTAACTCTGATAGAGGGAGCCGCTCGCCCATTGGCTGGGCGCGTGCCGACATTCGCCCCTATAGCTCTGAAATCACAGACCCTCCCCACCCTCCTCCTCCTCCTCCCCTCCACGTGTGCAAAACAAGGGAGATTGAACCTAGAATTCTGAACCCACATGGGTCGGAATCGGAAAACGCTCTTCACCACGAGATTTTCAGTGCTTCCATCTATCGGAAAACATACATAACTCATTTTTGATGGGGGTGGCGCATTCGCCCCTTGTCCACGAGACTCTTCATATGTCCATGGCGGCAGTCCCCAAACTTATGGGACGATTCAGACGGGGTGGATAGGTTAACAGGGATATGGTGCCACGTCCTTTTGTTATGTATGAAAATTGATGAGTCTGGCGGCTAGATTTGACACCACCCCCGAGGAGTGATTGACTTGGATGGTGTCGTACGAAATTGTGTAAAACTGTCTGAAATTGTGTGGCCACAATGTGAGAGTACAAAATGCGACATGAGTTTGATGTTGTGAGATGAGAATATCAGACCCCCGAGACTAGAGATTGCATGGTTAGACCAGATATAAGAGACTGAGATCAGAGACGAGATACGAGATTGTGACATCAGAATCGCGATACGAGATTGTGAGATTAGAGAGGAGAGACTGAATATCCAGACAGACAGACAGCATAACTGACTGACTAACAGACGAAAGACCAAAAAAACGAAAGACTGAGAGACTGGAGGCGTTAGTATTAAATTACCTCTTCGCGCAAAGAAGCTGTTCGACGCTCAAGCCGGGGAGGTTCCTCGTTCATTGCGTTAAGTTCTTTAGGGGAAAAATTACTGGAACACGAAGAGGAGACATGACCCACGTCTTCAATAATATATTCGTATCATTTCTAGATTTTAATAAGACATGTATAATACTCTATTTCACAAACAAATGTACAACCAGTTCCTGTCCTGACCTGTATTTGTGTTCGCAGGAAGGACGCAAAGAAGAGTGCAGAATCTATCCATGTCGCTTATCCTTACGAAAGCAATTAATACTTACTACAGGGAAATTATCGTGAGTGAATCTGGTTATTGTCCATCTGTCATAACCGGACTAAGATTATCATCCTTTTTGCGGCAGATTTTCCATAGTCCAATGGCAAAATATGAAAATAATATGGCCGTATTTTGCAAGAGTTTTATTTCGTGATTAACGTAATATGCAAGTGTTAACACCTTGTCCCATCACAACATTCAAGACGGAGAAGAAACTGTTTTAATCCGAATGAATATAGACAGCGCATAGCAACCCGCCCTACACGAGTGCGAGCACGCCCGTGTGTGTGTGTGTGTGTGTGTCCACACACACCCACAAAATAAAATAATAAAAAAAACAGCACACACATAAAGTATAATTATGACAAGCATTTTCCAATCTGCTTCCTAGAGGTGGCGACTGAAAACATGGAAAAATAACCTCAGTCATAACCATTCTTTCATCTTGTGTATATAACTTGTTTCAACACGCACAGGACAGGGAAATCTAGGTTTTAAGTTTTCCACCAAGCATTTTCCCAAGGCCCCCTATCGGATGGCAGACAAGTTTATTTTACCAGGTTCAGTAACCTCTCTTGAAACACAGAGGAGTTTATTCACAATAATAATCTTACCCTCATCTTTCTAAATGACGCAGGGATAGTTTCGTCAAAACTGTTGGGTTTTGCAGCTATATTTAGTCCTTTCAGAGAGATTACGTCATATTCTAATTAGTCATGCCATCCCTAGACTATTATATTCTGATTTATAGATATTTTTAAAACTGCAAGGATAATACTGTAACCTTCATTAACCCACTCAGTAAGAAAGGCTTATTCTAAGATGAATGAAAACGCCGGGAGGCAGAAAGATTAAACCACTATATATATATATCTATATATATATATATATATATATATATATATATATATATATATATATATATAGATAGATAGATAGATAGATGTAGATAAAGATATAGACATATATATATATATATATATATATATATATATATATATATATATATATATAGATAGATAGATAGATAGATAGATAGATGTAGATAAAGATATAGACATACAATATATGGTTCCCTTGTGTTTATCTGTCTTCACCTACATTACACAGCAAGCCTACAGTCAGTAGAGATATACGGAGACCAGACACAGACAATTCTTATCACAGTTAGTTTGACAGTAACTATCAGTGTTTATTCCTTCACATTATAAACGGGTTTCTTGCAGATTTTAAATGATTTATTTAGCTTGAAAGACATTTATTGAAATGAAGGAATTAGACAGAACCTACATTAATCCCTTTCGTACGAGAGGCCATTCGTGAGTTGAATACAAGAGAGTGGAAATAGCAACAGACAAATTTACAAGACGTCAAATGATTCAAAAATCTGATAAATATTGGAGACTGAGAATTAGTAGTATGTAAGTACGAGCAGCATATAGATACTTGCCTAAAGTGCAGCCAATAGTTGTCTGCGGATGCGGGAATAAAAGTTATTAAGGGGCTAACCCTAATGTACGCTGGCAGCTGAGGGGGCTCTGGCGAGGTGAACTTTATGTGCTCTGTTTATGGACACCTCTGACTTGTGACGTTGCGAGGGTGAGCCTGAGTGTTCTGATGGAGGTGATATACTGCCTTGGACGAGAAATGAGTATGTTCTGTACGAGTTTCTTCATTGCGTTGGAGGGAAGCCTGATCTTGGTAGCTCTGTGCACCCCAGGCGCGAAAGAGCAGCTACGATTTCGGCCTAGGAAGAGCAGAACCCCCCCAACGTTTCGTGCGTCCTGCGAGATGTGTCCCCGTCAGCCTAGCGGGCAGCGTCTCCTGCATGGGGGCTGTTGGTTCTTACTGTGTTCTTTTCTTTTCTACGTTAGTGTACCATGAGCACCATAACAAAAATATATATGTGTGCGGAGTGACAGGAATATAATATCAATAGGACATAAGAACGAGCATTACATCATT
>NC_137033.1:47180456-47323857 GCF_032717465.1 Coenobita brevimanus
AAAGTAAACAAAAGGGAAAGGAATGGACAATTTAACTAAGCAGATGGGAAAACAAGAGCTCATTAAAGGATACATTGAAGTACCAGTTTCGGCAACAATAACAGAAGAAAAAATGGCATTGAAATAAAGCGGAGGATTATAAGGAAAATATGAAGGGAACGCCAAAAATTTCCTATTCATTTCTCTTCAACAGGGACAGAATTCGTCCTTGACTCCCATAATTACCTTTAATTTCAGGATTATGTGGGGCACTAATGGGATCAATTATCCGACTGACTCTCTCTCTCTCTCTCTCTCTCTCTCTCACACACACACACACACACACACACACACACACACACACACACACACACACACACACACACACACACACAGCGACAGATAGCAAAATTCTACAAGTAAAACAATAATATATTTATGGAAAAACCTTTCCTCGGTGTGAAGGCCTTAAGGTGTAGTAGGTAACCCGCACATAAAGCTGGTAACGCAAGCATGCTGGGAAGTCTCCTAGGCCACAACAACGCCAATCTGAGCCTTGCAACAACAGTATAGGGCATTTGTCCTAACCTGCCTGACAACGATAACTAACTGCATTCAGATCAGGTGAGAGAGTTGATATGGCTAGTAACCAAGGAGACTCATTCACACCCCCTGACTGAGGCTCGTCGAGTTCCATACAACCACTAATTAGTATTCAAGTCGTGGCAGTGACCCAGATCTGTCAGGTAAAAACAAACAGACTATAGTTGTTTCCCTCCCTCGTGCAGCTGCCTCCTGACCCTATTTTCTCTGCTTTGTATTTTGGCTGTGTAATCCATTGTGTTGGCTCCACCTGCTGGCCTCTGTACACCAAGCCAGGCGGACGAAAATGACCAGCTTCAGCGGATGTTTACCTCGCCTCTGGGTGAGAGAGAGAGAGAGAGAGAGAGATTGGGGGGGGGGTAGGCTGGGACATGGGCAGGGTCAGGGGCAAGATGGGGGAGAGGAAGGATGATTCAAGGACGAAGGGGATGGATGAAGGGGAGCTGGGAGGGGAAGCGGATGGGGGAGGAAGAGGAAGAGGGAGGAATGGAGGCGGGGGAGGTGGAGGGGTAGCCTAGAAGGAGCAAGAACGTGGGTAGTCAGAGACAGACAGACAGTCATACACATACCCAGACAGACGGAGACAGACTTACATACATACAGACAGACACACAGACAGATTGTGTGTGTGTGTGTGTGTGTGTGTGTGTGTGTGTGTATTTACCTAATTGTATTTGCCTAACTGTATTATACAGGATTTGAGCTAAGCTCGTTTTCGTGTGAGTGTGCGTGTGTGTGTGGTGTGTGTGTGTGTGTGTGTGTGTGTGTGTGTGTGTGTATTTACCTAATTGTATTTGCCTAACTGTATTATACAGGATTTGAGCTAAGCTCGTTTTCGTGTGTGTGTGCGTGTGTGTGTGTGTGTGTGTGTGTTTGTGTGTGTGTGTATTTACCTAATTGTATTTGCCTAACTGTATTATACAGGATTTGAGCTAAGCTCGTTTTCGTGTGTAATTTTTTTTTTTTTTTTTCACCGGGTCGGTCAGGATCACTTGATGGTCGTGATCGTCAGCTTTTACCCTCCCGGAAGGGAGCTGAGAGCTCATATAGTCCGATCTAAGGGCAAGGCTGTGACCTTCACACACGCACACACCCGTCCCCTTGCTCAAGGGGGACAGTGACCACCCACTTCGTCAGTGAAACTTTTTCGCAACCTGAGCGAGGCGCGAACTCCCGTCAACCAGTTGGCAAGCGAGAGCGTTACCACTGCACCAGCGAGCGGTGTGTGTGTGTGTGTGTGTGTGTGTGTGTGTGTGTGTGTGTGTTTACCAAATTGTATTTGCCTAATTGTATTTTACAGGGTCTGAGCTAAGCTCGTTTGTGTGTGTGTGTGTGTGTGTGTGTCTCTCTCTCTCTCTCTCTCTCTCTCTCTCTCTCTCTCTCTCTCTCTCTCTCGGGTAGAGGGCTGGGATGGAAGCATATGTGACCTACAGTATTCTGTGATGCTCGTGGCTAATATTGCGTCGGTCATTTCCCAGCAGCAAAAATACCAGACTGGTGCTTGCCAGTGCCCTCATTAAGCTACACTCACGACGCTCGCTGTACCTGTGTTTTGCTCTCGTCATCGGTATTGTAGCAATGGCTTTTTTCCCCCCTATATGGGAGCTGATCATGTCATTATTATTATTTATTTTTTCAGATTTTCCTCTTACTGTATAGACACTCATTTCACCTTAGCTGGTTCACTACAGTGCCTTTTTTACTTTTGTTTCCGATAGACGATTTTTTAGAGGTTATTGCAGGCATTCTTGTAGCTAGAGGTGTTGACCCGTACAACAGTGGACGTCTTACCACACTTATGCGTCTGGCTTTTCTCAAAGTGAATTAACCTATATTATATACCTTTGTTGACGAGGGTAGCAGAGTAACAATCATTTCGCTAACAACCGCCTTTCCTAATGTGAGTATTACTGTCCAGTAATAGTAAGTATCAAGTATAAAAGGCCACCCCATCCATGGGTTTGATCTTAAATTTCCACCACTGGAGGTAAAACTCTAAAAAAAAAAGAAAATCCTGGGCTGTTTTAACTGCCACTAGAGTAGCAAATGCCGCTCTATTCCGAGCAGTATGCTTGGAAAGATACCCATCCCCCACTTCCTTTTTATCTCTCACTCAAACTTTTTTTTCCACCAGGCTGGCATTTGGCAGTGCGTGCAGGCCTGACAGTCTTTACTTTTCCGGTATACTGTTTCCATGGTATGACTCTTTTATTTCCCAGAATTTCGGCGTAATTCCCCTTATCTTTCAGATTTCTTTTATCCTCTCGAACATAATCATTGAAATTTACTTGTGTTAATCTGTCAGGGTCATCATTTTATTATTTATTTATTTATTTATTTTTGTCGATTCAGATACATACATATTATCTTGGAGTCTCCTGCATTTTTTGGGGGGAGAAGGGGGAGCACATGTGGGCTGGATGATCATTAAGTGGTAACCATTCCCAAGGATTTCTTTAGCTTTTCCAGGTTTTTCATTGTCATTTCCAGGTGCTGATGAAGGATGTGTACTTTTTGCACTTTTTTTTTCGAGCGTTTTGCAAGGATTTCCAGTTTCTGTTTTACATATGGAGGCATTTGTGTGATTTGCAGTATAAATATGGATAGATAGATAGATAGATGTAGATAGGTTGAGAGACAGGGAGAGATATAATTTCCTGGTGCTCTTCTGTTGCAGGGTGCTTCAGGAAATGTTAACACTTACATAGCATTAGCGTTATTTTTTTTTTTTTAATGACAAAGATCTACAATACACCAGATTATGATAATAAATGCATTTTCATAGTTTCAAAGTGCCAGGCAGTCTCCTTTTATGAACAGGCCTTTTCTTCTTTGTTCCAGTCTCGTTGCACAGTGAACTTCAAAGAAAAGTACAGTATTAAAGTACTATCCATGTGCAGTAAGTGTTAACACTTATCAAGCACTTAGTAACTGGGATTTCATTCAGGTCGGATAGTCATTACAATTCACCTCTACTATTACATTTCCAAGAATGTCTCTCTCCTTTCCGGGTATAACGCCTCCCCATTTTCCCCCATGTCGTCCCACAGCAACGCAAACACAACTCAGCACACGATTATACAGGAACTATACGTAAGCAAACTGAGGCTGCACTTGCCTTCCTTGACTCCCAGTGTTACAGAGAGAGAGAGAGAGAGAGAGAGAGAGAGAGAGAGAGAGAGAGAGAGAGAGAGAGAGAGAGAGAGAAACTGGTGGTCGAACAAGTAAGTATGAGTGCGTGAGTATGAACGCCTGAGGGTTAAGGAAGGGAAAGGGGAAGAAAGTGGTACGACTGTGTAGAGGGTGTATTTGTAGGTGGGTGTGAGTGTGAGTGCTGGGGAGTTCGGGGAGAGGGAGGAGGTGTGGAAGTCGCTCTGATGTGGATGCAAGTGGACGTGAATGTGTGGTGTTGGGCTGAGGGAAGGATTAGGCGCGTTGGTTAACTGAAGGAACTGGTGGTCAGGTGTGAGGAAGAGAGAGAGAGAGAGAGAGTGTGTGTATGTGTGTGTAAGGGTTGAGGGAGGGCGACGTGTGGGAGTTGGTGTGATTTGTTTGAGTGAGTGTGGGCTAGGGTCGAAGGAAGGAATAAGTGAAGAATATAATGGTTGGCTATGGGGATGAGTATAGGTGCGTGAGAGGTGAGGAACAAGGAAGGGGAATGTGTGTGTTGGTGAGGTGGAGGGAAAGGGGATGCGTTGGTCTGGGCGTGAGTGACTGCATGTGGATTGGGATTAAGGGAAAGCTTAGATGCGTTGGTCACTTGAGGAGACGATTGAGTTAAGAGTAGCAGAAGGCTGTGAGGGTGTGTGTGGGGGGGGGGGATTGATTGTGTGAGAATGGATATGAGAGCCTGAGAATTAGGAAGAAGGGGAAGAAAGGAAGTTGTAGTGGCTGGCTGAACGTGAGTGAGTGGATGCCAGTGCGTAAGGAATGAAGAAGAGAAATGTGGGGACTGTGTTTTGATGGAGTAGGTGTCTGTGAGGATCCATGGTAGGTCGGTGCCAGTGTTTTTGACTTGTGATTTCTTTCTCTTGTGTAAGTTTTAAACCCAAACCGTGGCTGGTAGTGTGTCCTTTCATATGCTTGTATATGTTTGCACCCTGTCTGATAATGCCGACGAGTATACAAAATACTCGTACACACAAAAGTAGCCTTTTCAACACGCCTTTGACGTACATCACTCGCACTCCATACAGCACTTTCCTGTTCTTATGTCGATAGAAGAGGAGGAAGAAAAGTGTGAGGCTTGTTTTGGTGTGTGTGTGTGTGTGTGTGTGTGTGTGTATTTTTATTATTATTTTTTTATGTGGCTAACTTCTGGGCATAGGCTTTACAGCCCGTTACCAAGGCCCAGTAGTCCTTCTACATCCATACACCTCCAGATGTCACCACTTCGGCGCTAACACCCACCGTCCATATTGAATACATGCTAGGGCTGTCTCGTACAGGACTGGTGTATTGGTATTAGCGGGGGTATTTTTACATGTCGGCGGGTCGTCTGGTAGATCAGTAAAGTCTGCTTTAAAGAAATTCAAATCCTTAAAGTGTTCCCTGCCCCAGCGGGGATTCGAACCTGGGTCCATTAGGACTGCAGGACAACTCTCTACCGATTCGGCCACCGCCTCCCCCAAAAGTTAGATACAGCGAGGATTCGAACCAGGGCTTGTCACTGCGTGGGTGCGGCAGATTACCAACTGTGTGTGTGTGTGTGTGTGTGTGTGTGTGTGTGTGTGTGTGTGTGTGTGTGTGTGGAATATAGTTAAAAATGGCACCAGAAAAAAAGGCACAGGAAAAAATGGCACAACGAGAATCAATCAGCTAAACTGTTTATTGCTCTACAGTTAATCCGGGCATAAATGAACGACAATTGATCTTGGTTTATTTGTTAAAATGTCTAGAATTAATCTGGGCATAAATTAACGAAATTGATCTTGGTTTATTTGTTAAAATGTCAATAGTTAATATGGGCATAAATTAAACGACAAATGATCATGGTTTATTTGTTAAAATAACAAATAAAATATTTGTTGTCACCGTCTATATAGTTGTCACATATCAAGAATGGTTGTGGTTCTGCTCCACCAGTTGACGCCCATTCACCTGAAATAACAAGTTCCTGTAGTGTAGCAGGGTCACGAGGTTGATTGGCGCTTTGGTGATGCCGAATGAGTCTTTTACAATGTTCTTGAGATACGAAATGAGCCTGAGCTTCTTTTTCCATGGCTAAGGCAGTTTGGGCGTATGTTTGACCAGGTTTATCTTTAGTAGTTTTAGCCAACGTTTTCACTCTAGATTTACGTTTTGCTGCCCTAATAACACTTTCGTCACCATCGTGGTTGTGTTCCATCACAAGTTTTGGATTTTCATTTTCAAGGGAAGTTACTAAGGCCCCTTTGCACGATAGTGTTCGCTTGACGCACCTCCACCGAATCGCTTTAGCTCTTGACCACTGCTTGGTATACATGTATCCACTGTAACACAGTTTCTGACCTCCCTTATTGCTCTCGATAATCTCCATGGTGGTAGTAAGTCGTACAGTACGTAGCAGTGTTCCAAAGAGCTGGCAGAATTTCACTAGTCTGATACCTCACAACTTGCGTCAGGAAGGTTTGTTTAGTGTTGGGTTTAAGTGTTGTTTCACGATGGCGAAATGTTCGAAACCCATAACTCATAACTGTAGTATATGAAACTCATACCATAATATGCAAGTACTTTTGTGTGCCATTTTTTCCTACTTCACACTTTGTGACGTATTTTCCGGGGCCGTTTCTTCCCAGTGCCATTTTTGCCAATGCCATTTTTCCCAGTGCCATTTTTTCCCAGTGCCATTTTTTCCTGTGCCATTTTTTCCGGTGCATTTTCCGGGTACCGTGTGTTTGAGGGGTGGAAGATAACTACCCGTAAAATTAAATGTCGTTGCATCAAACAATACACTAACGCTGTTTCCGTAAGGGAGTTTGCTCAGTTGAATCAACTTGATAAAATCCGAAAGTTGAGTTGATTTTCTGGCAAAAAGCTGATGAATTAAATCCGTGAGGTTGTTGCACTTCACTCTAAAGTATGGTAAAGGGATGAAGACACTAACAAAACAAATTACGTCAGCTGCACCGAATTTTAAGAGGGCAGACATTGTTTAGTAATTTTATTTTATATTTGCTTCTGCTATAACACGTGCAGCCATAAATTCTTTCAAACACTGCATTTAACTGCACTAGTTTCCCCGCCTCCAGTGGGTTCAGTTTGCGTGATGGTAATGCCGGCGTCGTGTTTCACCACAGTAACTCACGATGCTGTGCACATTACCGAAATTAATTTTTGATCTGGCTAATTCTGTGCTTTTTAGTTTCCTGTGTGTATTCTCCCATAAAGTGGAAATTTTGGTGCAGCGTAGCTCACACTGTTTTCTTTCCTCCGAGCCCGTCCATATATTAGACGAATATGTACATTTCGCTTCAATCTGTAGCAGTCCATATTACGCCCACTGCAAGACAGGATCCACTTTTCGAGTTATGGCCAGATATTAGTCCTTCCCCAGACTTGCAAAGCTTGAATAGGAAATCCGTGTCAGTGGGAAGTCAGGGTGTTTTTTTTTTTTTTTTTTTTTTTTTTTACCCAGTCTGTACAGTCAAAGAAACAGCTGTACTCCCTGTAACGTCTAAAGAAAATTTACAACTGATGATAGTGTTTGGAAACTCCCTGTACTGTTGTTTGCAGATGATACTGTGTTGTTGAGTGAAGATGAAGGGGGGAGTTTGGGAGAGTGTGTAAGAAACGGGATCTAAAGGTGAATGTGGGGAAGAGTAAAGTGATGGTCTTTGAGAGAGGTGAAGTCAGTGAATGTACAGCGAGATTAGATGGTGAGGAATTGGAAAACGTGAGTACGTTTAAGTACTTGGGTAGTGTGATGAGTTAGGATGGAGGTTTGGAGGGTGAAGTGCTTGAAAGGGTACAGCAGGGAAGAAAGGTTGCTGGTTCTTTGAAGTTCTTTGAAAGCAGTGATAAGAAACAGGGAAGTGAGCATGGAAGTGAAAAAGTTACTACATGACAGTATTGTGATACCAACTCTAACGTATGGAAGTGAAGCTTGGACGATGTTGGAAAGACACAAATCAAGAGTGAGAGCAGTGGAAATATGTTATTTAAGAGCCTGTGGAGTTACATGGAGAGACAGTCTGACGAATGAGGATATAAAGGAGCGTTGTGGTGTGGATGTCGATGTGGATGTGATAGGAAGCGTTATGAGGAACACACTGAGGTGGTTTGGCCATGTGAAGAGGATGGAGGGTGAAAGACTGACGAAGAGAGTGTATTTGAGTGAGGTGGAGGGGGGAAGAGGGAGGGGGAGGCCGAGGATGAGATGGAGGGATGGGGTGGAGAGGTATATGAGAGAGGGGGGTGTGAGTTGGGAGCAGGGCAGTGAAATGGAGGGGGACAGGGTGACGTGGAGGCGTTTTGTTTATGGCCACCTCAAACGGGATTGAGGCGTCTGGCAATAGATAGATAGATAGACAGAAATACAGTATTAGTGCGTGTTTCAAATGATTCGTTTTCCACTATATTTTCGTTAAGCTTTAGTAAGATCCTTGTGTGTTTGTCTATACATGTCATCAAGAGAACCAACAGGGTGTGAATATATTGTGTGCAAGTTCGTGAAAGGACATAACTGCCAGCATCGTCTTTTACTGTCCGACACGCCTGAAGTTCACACCTTAGAATCGTGGAACACACATCGTGAGATGAATACGCTGATCACTGAGCCACTGAGATCCATATTCAGATAGGAGAGATTCCCTGCATTAGTGCACAGAGGTTCGAATATAAATGGTGGCCGATTCTTCCATGTAAACGCAAGGAAAGATGCTGGTTAGTCTCCTACGACTTAACTATTCTGGGCTACAGAAGCTTGGCGTCAGGCCCTCGTCCACCATGGGCAGGTGCTGGAGAGGATGCCTTCACGTGGTGACACCAGGATCAGGCTCCTTTGCTGACTGGTTCTACAAACGGCCGTCTGCTTTCTTTCTATTCCCTGAAAGGAGGATGGTGAACTGCAGGAGAGGAGCAACTTCAGCCTGTAGTCCACTGGGTTCACATTCAGATTAACCTGGGGCTGCAACTACTATTACTACACCTTGGACCCTCTTGTGTATATGAGTTAATATGAGCCTGGTTGTTAATGTTTTAACCAAATATTTAAAAATGTACCCAAAAATACCTCTCCAGCCCTGTGATAGGTTTTTAGTTTAGTTTTGTTACCTCAGGATGATTTTGTCAAGCTTTCGAGAGATCCTCTGCAGTGACAGGATTAGAAATAGTCCCACTGCCCTTTCACTACCTGATTTCTTTCTCCAAGCTGAATAAAGCCGTTGTTGATAGTAAGAATAAAGTAAAACATATCATCCGATTGAAGGGATAAACTAAATCTTCATTAATGTGTAAATTATCCCCATTCCTCCTCATCTGGTCGTAAAGTTCATCTGATAGTCTATAACGTGCTATGTAGTTCTAAATATAGGCATTAACAAATTACTGTAGTTTCTACTCTTCCAGCATTATTTATTATTACAATACTACACCTCCAAGCTGTAACATCTTTCAGTACGTAGAGTGGTTGGAGGAACAGGAGGAAGTCCAAGTGAAACGTGGAAGGGAAAATGAAAGAGTATGTAAAAGAGGGTAGTGTGTGGTGGGAAGAGAGTGTTACTTAGAAAGGAAATAAGTGCGTGACGGTGTCTTTGTCCATTCAGTACAAAAGGTACTCGAGAAAAAAAATCCAATAGCCTAACCTGGAGGTAACAGAGAAAAAAAGGAAAAAAATAGGAAGAGGTTCAGATACTAAGATCATATTATCACAGGTACACTAATATTATTTTCTTTGGATCATTCCGAATAATTTATGCTGTTAACCTCTCAAATACCATGACCGTTTTCTTTTTTTTTTAATCAGGCAACTATAAAATTATTAAAACCTAAGAGTGATGGGTTCAAGGAAGGCCACATCTAACTCCTTTAGAGTGGCAGTAGCAAGACTTATAGATTATATTCGTTATCACAGTGATAGGGTTACATTTTCCATAGGTACTTATCAATAGCCACGTTTAACAGAGGACTCTAATAACGCAAAGAGCAATCTAATTACGCGTAAAGTACACAATTTTCACAACGCCCAGAGTGTACTGTACCCGTGAAGCTCTGTAGCGTGTGACAAGGAAGCCTCAGTGTGCTAACAGATTGTGTGTGTGTGTGTGTGTGTGTGTGTGTGTGTGTGTGTGTGTGTGTGTGTGTGTGTGTGTGCGCGCCAAACCACATACAAACTGTCATGAGTAAACACCTGTCTTGCCTGTACAGTGCAGGTTTACTGTATGTCAGTGCAGGACTGTATGTGGGTTTGGAATAATTGCGATTATGTATATGTGCTTCTGTTTAACCATGTAAATGAGCCTCTGTGTGTGTGTGTGTGTGTGTGTGTGTGTGTGTGTGTGTGTGTGTGTGTGTGTGTGTGTGTGTGTGTGTGTGTGTGTGTGTGTACCTCCCAGTGAGACTGTGCATAAATATGCGCATGTATGTGCAAGACGTGTGTGTGTGTGTGTGTGTGTGTGTGTGTGTGTGTGTGTGTGTGTGTGCCTAACCTGGTACAAACTGTCATGAGTAAATACCTGTCTTGCCTGTACAGTGCGGGTTATGTCAGTGCAGGACTGCATGTGGGTTTGGAATAATTGCGATTATGTATGTGTGTTTGTGTTTAACCATGAAAATGAGCCTGTGTGTGTGTGTGTGTGTGTGTGTGTGTGTGTGTGTGTATGTGTGTGTATGTGTGTGTGTGTGTGTGTATGTGTGTGTGTGTGTGTGTGTGTGTGTGTGTGTGTGTGTGTCTGTGTCTGTGTGGGTGGGTGGGTGGGTCTGTGCATTTACATTTGGCTGAATATGTGAGTCAGAGTGTTTGTGTCTGTGTTTGGCTACATATCTGAGTTAGAGTTTGTATGAAAACGTAAATATTTGTGTGTGTGTGTGTGTGTATGTGTGTGTGTGTGTGTGTGTGTGTGTGTGTGTGTGTGTGTGTGTGTCTGTGTGTGTGTATACCTCCCAGTGAGACTGTGCATAAATATGCGCATGTATGTGCATGTACGTGTGTGTGTGTGTGTGTGTGTGTGTGTGAATGTGTGGAAAGCGGGCATGAGTGTGGGTATGTTATTACAACCTTATTTGTCAATCTATCTATCTATTGCCAGACGTCTCAATCCCGTTCTGGGTGGCCACAAACAAATCGCCTCCACGTCGCCCTGTCCCTCGCCATTTCACTGCCCTGCACGCAACTCACACCCCTCTCTCTCATATACCTCTCAACCCCATCCCTCCTTCTCATCCTCGGCCTTCCCCTCCCTCTTCCCCCCTCCACCTCACTCACATACACTCTCTTCGTTAGTCTTTAACCCTCCATCCTCTCGACATGGCCAAACCACCTCAGTGTGTTCCTCATAACACTTCCTATCATATCCACATCCACACCACAACGCTTCTTTATATCCTCATTTGTCAGACTGTCTCTCCACGTGACTCCACAGGCTCCTCTTAAATAACTCATTTCCACCGCTCTCACTCTTGACTTGTGTCTTTCCAGCAACGTCCAAGCTTCACTTCCATACGTTAGAGTTGGTATCACAATACTGTCATATAGTAACTTTTTCACTTCCATGCTCACTTCAATGTTTTTTATCATTGTTTTCAAGGAACCAGCAACCTTTCTTCCCTGCTATACTCTTGCAAGCACTTCACCCTCCAAACTTCTATCCTTACTCATCACACTACCCAAGTACTTTAACTTACTCACGTTTTCCAATTCCTCACCATCCAACCTCGCTGTACATTCATTGACTTCACCTCTCTCAAAGACCATCACTTTACACTTCCCTACATTCACCTTTAGATTCCGTTTCTTAACACACTCTCCCAAACTCATCCACCAAGCCCTGCAGCTCCCCTTCGTCGTCACTCAACCACACAGTATCATCTGCAAACAACAGTACAATGAGTTTCCAAACACTACCCTCTCACACCAAGGCCACTCCAACATCCACTACCCTACCTTGTACCTCTTTTATTACCCCATCCATGTACAGATTGAATAACCATGGAGACATGACATATCCCTGTTTCAACCCAACCTTCAAAGAGAAAAATTCACTCAGTTCACCATCCACACGCACTGCAGCCTTAGCACCATCATACATACAATTCACAGCATTCAACAACTTCCCATCTTTTTTTTTTTTTTTTATGTGTCCGACTCTGGGCATAGGCTTCACAGCCTGCTATCTACTCCATATATTCTTAATACTTTCCACAATCCTTGTCTATCCACCCTGGCATATGCTTTCTCCAAATCCATGAAAGCTGCATACAGGTTCTTTCCCTTCTCTAAAAACTTTTCCACTAGAGATCTAAGAATGAATATCTGATCTACACAACCTCTTCCTTTCCTAAAGCCTCCCTGTTCTTCTCCAAATAATTCCTCTGTTCTTTCTCTAACTCTGTCAATAAGTATCCTACCATACACTTTTCCTATTATACTAAGAAGACAAATGCCCCTATGATTACCACACACTTCTTTTTCCCTTTTTCCATTGTACAAGGGAATAATTATACATGACTTCCAATCCTCCAGGACTCTACCTTCCTCCCACACCAACCTGCACATCTTCCACATCCATTGTACTACTTTCTCTTCCCCCAATTCTTCAGCATTTCACCGCACACTCCATTAATTCCTGGGGCTTTCTCCAATTTAACTTTCTTCATTGCTTCCACAACTTCTATACTACTGATTTCTGTCTGTCTTCTTACCTCCCTCCTTCTCCCAGCCATTTCCCAGCCACTTATACTCGTATTACTTCCATCCTCTATGTTCAACAATTCCTTAAAGTGTTCACTCCATCTGCTCACTTTTTCTCCCTACTCCACTAGTAATCAACCATTTTTATCTTTCACTCCCCTGCTAACTTCACTTCCGGCCTGTCTTACTCTCTTCACCTCTTTCCAGAACATTTTCTTACAGTCCCTCCACTTTACACTCAAATTCCTTCCAAATTACTCATCCACTCTCTTCTTACTCTCTCTTACTAATCTTTTCACCTCTCTCTTTCTTTCTACATATAACTCTCTCTTCCGCCTCTCAACTTCTTCCACGCTCCTATTTCTGATCCATTCATTGTATGCTTTCTTCTTTTGTATGTACAGAAAATTTCTCAGTCAAGATTTATTTGTATGTACAGAAAATTTCTCTGTCAAGATTTTTTCAAAACAGAATTACGTAAGAAATTAAAGAAATCATATCAAGGACTGACCAAACGTTGACGACCCAGGACCGGACAAAGGACTTGGTAATGTGTACATGGAATGTAAGAGGAGCGAATGATGAGGTGAAAGAGAGAGAGATTGTCCAGGTGTTTGAGGATGCGAAAGTGGATGTATGTGGAATAACTGAAACAAAATGGAGAGGAGAAAGTGTGAGAGAATGGGAGTATGTATGGGGTATATGTGCAGGAGTAGATGAGAATGAGAGGGCAAAGGAAGGAGTGTGTATAGTTGTGAGTAAAAGATGGAAGAAGAGCATAAGACAGTATGGATCAGTTGGATCAAGGATTGTGTGGGTAAAGTTGAAAGTTGGAATACAAATGTGGGCGATTGTGTGTGTGTATGCGCCAACGCAAGATCGTGCTAGAAGAGTGAGAGAAGAGTTCTGGACAAATGTGGAAGTGTGCATGGAAAAGTTTGGAAGGAATGAGAGAGTGTTTTTGATTGGTGATATGAATGGTAAAGTTGGTAATGTGAAGGTGGATGGAACAGTTGGTGAGTGGGATGTGCCTGCTGAGATAGATGAGAATGGGAGTGCGTTAGTGGACATTTGTGCTGGGAGGGGGTTGGTAATAGCCAATACCCTCTTCAGGCATAAAATGATCCACAGGTATACATGGCGAGTGATGAAGAGGGTGGGTGGTGAACTGAATGAAAGGAAGGCAATGATTGATTATGTGTGTGTGGATGAAAGGATGCGAAGATGTGTAAAGGATGCAAGAGTGTATAGAGGTTGGGGGAGTGGACTTTCTGACCACTACTTGGTGGTGGCCAGAATTAGGATGCAAGTAAGATGGAGGAATAGAAGAAGGGAAAGACGAGAGGAAGGAGTAGTTGCAAGGAGAGTGGAAAGGTTACAAGAGGATGAGAAAAAGGCAGAGTATAAGAGAGAAGTGGAGGAACGATTGGGCAAATGTGAATTGGAGCAGATGGGAGACGTGGAAGGTGTGTGTAAGATATTTACAGAAGAAATATGTGCAGCATGTGATGTGGGGTGTGGAAGGAAGAGAAGACGGAGGGGGGTGCAAGGAACAGCGTGGTGGACTGAAGAGGTGAAACAGGCTGTGGCACAAAAGAAGAAAGCCTACAATGAATGGATGAGAAATAGGGGCGTGGAAGAAGTTGAGAGGCGGAAGAGAGAGTTATATGTGGAAAGGAAGAGAGAGGTGAAAAGATTAGTAAGAGAGAGTAAGAAGAGAGTGGATGAGGAATTTGGAAGGAATTTGAGTGTAAAGTGGAGGGACTGTAAGAAAATGTTCTGGAGAGAAGTGAAAAGAGTAAGACAGGGTGGAAGTGAAGTTAGCAGGGGAGTGAAAGATAAACATGGTAGATTACTAGTGGAGAAGGGAGAAAAAGTGAGCAGATGGAGAGAACACTTTAAGGAATTGTTGAACGTAGAGGATGGAAGTAATGCGAGTATAAGTGGCTGGGGACTGGCTGGGAGAAGGAGGGAGGTGAGAAGACAGGAAGAAATCAGTAGGATAGAGGTTGTGGAAGCAATGAAGAAAGTTAAATTGGAGAAAGCCCCAGGAATTGATGGAGTGTGCGGTGAGATGCTGAAGCATGGGGGAGAGATAGTAGTAGAATGGATGTGGAAGATGTGCAGATTGGCCTGGGAGGAAGGTAGAGTCCCGGAGGATTGGAAGTCAGGTATAATTATTCCCTTGTACAAAGGAAAAGGGGAAAAAGAAGTGTGTGGTAATCATAGGGGCATTTGTCTTCTTAGTATAATAGGAAAAGTTTACGGTAGGATACTTATAGACAGAGTTAGAGAAAGAACAGAGAAATTAGTTGGAGAAGAACAGGGAGGCTTTAGGAAGGGAAGAGGTTGTGTAGATCAGATATTCATTCTTAGATCTTTAGTGGAAAAGTTTCTAGAGAAGGGAAAGAAGTTGTATGCGGCTTTCATGGATTTGGAGAAAGCATATGACAGGGTGGATAGACAAGGATTGTGGAAAGTGTTAAGAATATATGGAGTAGATGGGAAGTTGTTGAATGCTGTGAAGAGTATGTACGATGGTGCAAAGGCTGCAGTGCGTGTGGATGGTGAACTAAGTGAATTTTTCTCTTTGAAAGTTGGTTTGAAACAGGGATGTGTCATGTCTCCATGGTTGTTCAATCTGTACATGGATGGGGTAATAAAAGAGGTACAAGGTAGGGTAGTGGATGTTGGAGTGGCCCTGGTGAGAGAGGATAGTGTTTGGAAACTCCCTGTACTGTTGTTTGCAGATGATACTGTGTTGTTGAGTGAAGACGAAGGGGAGCTGCAAGGCTTGGTGGATGAGTTTGAGAGAGTGTGTAAGAAACGGAACCTAAAGGTGAATGTAGGGAAGAGTAAAGTGATGGTCTTTGAGAGAGGTGAAGTCAGTGAATGTATAGCGAGGTTGGATGGTGAGGAATTGGAAAATGTGAGTACGTTTAAGTATCTGGGTAGTGTGATGAGTAAGGATGGAGGTTTGGAGGGTGAAGTGCTTGAAAGGGTACAGCAGGGAAGAAAGGTTGCTGGTTCCTTGAAAGCAGTGATAAGAAACAGGGAAGTGTGCATGGAAGTAAAAAAGTTACTACATGACAGTATTGTGATACCAACTCTAACGTACGGAAGTGAAGCTTGGACATTGTTGGAAGGACACAAGTCAAGAGTGAGAGCAGTGGAAATGAGTTATTTAAGAGGAGCCTGTGGAGTCACGTGGAGAGACAGGCTGACGAATGAGGATATAAAGGAGCGTTGTGGTGTTGATGTGGATGTGATAGGAAGCGTTGTGAGGAACACACTGAGGTGGTTTGGCCATGTGGAGAGGATGGAGGGTGAAAGACTGACGAAGAGAGTGTATGTGAGTGAGGTGGAGGGTGGAAGAGGGAGGGGGAGGCCGAGGATGAGATGGAGGGATGGGGTGGAGAGGTATATGAGAGAGGGGGGTGTGAGTTGGGAGCAGGGTAGTGAAATGGCGGGGGACAGGGCGACTTGGAGGCGATTTGTTTGTGGCCACCCCAAACGGGATTGAGGCGTCTGGCAGTAGATAGATAGATAGATATCTTCGTCACTATTACTGCTTCAAACATCTGACAGGCGAAATACAGTCTTACAAAAGAAGTATTTGGTACTGCTACGGATACAGTAGTATCTCTGGGCCGTCGACGGGCAGAGAGTGCTCATGGGATCCCCCTCTGTCTCTGTAGCAGATTAAAATCGGCTATAACAAAAACCCACACGTTGTATAAAGGCAAGGGTGATAAGTATGAATGTACTAGCTTTAGGGGTATAAGTCTGTTGAGTGTTGTAGGTAAGGTTTATGGTAGAGTGTTAATTATGAGAGTTAGAGAGGGTACAGAGGGAGTGATTGGTGAAGAGCAGTGTGGCTTTAGGAGAGGGAGGGGATGCGTGGATCAGGTGTTTGCTGTGAGAGCAGTGTGTGAAAAGTATTTAGCGAAAGGAAAGGATGTGTTTTGGGCATTCATGGATTTAGAGAAAGCGTATGATAGAATTGATAGGGAGGCTTTGTGGAATGTTTTAAGATTGTATGGACTTGATGGTAGGTTACTAAAAGGGGTGAAAAGTTTTTATGTAAATAGTACAGCGTGTGTAAGAGTGGGAAATGCTGTGAGTGACTGGTTTCCTGTGAGGGTGGGGCTGCGACAGGGATGTGTGATGTCGCCTTGGTTGTTTAATATTTACATGGATGGTGTTGTAAGGGAGGTGAATGCAAGAGTTTTAGGTGGAGGTCTGAGTCTGGTGAATGTTGATGGTGGAGAGTGGAATCTGAAGCAGCTGCTGTTTGCAGATGATACTGCACTGGTGGCTGATTCAGAGGAGAGATTGAGACAGTTGGTAGAGGAGTTTGGAAGGGTGTGTGAAAGGAGGAAATTGAAAGTAAATGAGAATAAGAGTAAAGTGATGAAGTGTACGAGGTTGGTAGATGGTAGGGGGATGAATATAGCTTTGAATGGCGAGTTGCTTGAGGAGGTAGAGTGTTTTAAGTATCTAGGGTCACATGTTGCTGTAGATGGAAGAATAGATGCAGAAGTGAAGTTTAGAATAAATGAAGTAGGAAAGGTGCTGGGAGGAATGAAAAAAGTGTTTAGATGTCGTTCGCTTTGAATGGATGTAAAGAGAAGGTTGTATGAGGGTGTTGTAGTACCGACTGCATTATATGGGGCTGAAACATGGAATATGGGTATAGCAGAGAGGAAAAGTTTGAATGTAATGGAGATGAGGTGTCTGAGGAGTATGTGTGGAGTGACGCGTATGGATCGAGTGCGAAATGATGAAGTGCGAAGGAGAACTGGAGTTGTTCGGCTGATGGCTGGTAGAGTTGAGCAGAGGGTGTTGCGATGGTTTGGGCGTATGGAGAGAATGGATAATGGGCGATTGGTGAAAAGATAACTAGGTCTGATGTGAGAGGTGTAAGGCTGAGAGGAAGACCACGAATAAGATGGATGGACAGTTTGAAGAGAGCACTGTATGCGAGAGGGATGTCTGTTGAGCAAGGAACAGTGGCTGTGCGTGACAGAAATAAATGGAGAGAAATTGTGAATGAATAAGTGATGACGCAGCCCTGAGCGGATATTCTCCCGCATTTGGTCTGATCAGCTATTTCAGGTCAGGTGCGGGTAAGGGGATGGGTCTGTTATGATGTGGCAGGGGTAAACCAGCTCTGCTGTCGGGCCCTGCTGCGGATGTCACTGATTGCATTGCGCAGTTGACCCTTGTGCGGTGTGGTGCGGTGTGGATCTGTCCGTTCTCCCCTTGGGGCTAAGATGCGAATGAATGTGTTTGAATGGATGAGTAAATGGGGAGTGTGTCGTCCTGTCTCGGCTACCTCCCTTTCCTTGAGGGAAGCAGCCTAGGTATATAGATAGATAGTATATAGATAGATAACAAAAACCAATTTTACCTACCAATTCGGACCAAACTGGTTGCGACTTAATCGACCATAACAACAACAAACTATTCCCCTCAATTACAACGACCAGTAATACCTACCAAGTTGGACTCAACCGGGTGCGACTTAATCGACTTTGAAAACAGCAAACTATTCCTACCAAACTAAACTCTACTGGATATGGCATATTTGTTCTGTCTTTTCATATATATGTATACTGTATGTTTGTGTATATATATATATATATATATATATATATATATATATATATATATATATATATATATATATATATATATATATATATATATATATATTAGTATATTTAGGCAGAATGTTTTCTTTTATACAAAAATCATTAAAGACCAAGGCGTAGCCATTGTTCACTATTTTTCTGTTGATCTTTTCGAGTTTTCTTACACATTGTTTTACACTATGATTCAGGTTGTAGATAATATGACCAAGATCCATGTCGTAACTATATTTTATTAATTATTTATTTTCTTTATTTTCTTTATTATATATATATATATATATATATATATATATATATATATATATATATATATATATATATATATATATATATATATAATATAAAATATGTGTGTGTGTGTGTGTGTGTGTGTGTGTGTGTGTGTGTTAATGATTACACGTGTTTCCTGTTTGCATACAATTATGGAGCGAGTCAAACTGAGATAGTCACAACACTTGCTTTTATCTGAAGTCATACCTTTGTCAGCGTAGGCGGCTTCGTTGCATTTTACTTTAGTGATTTATTTTTCATATGTAGCTCAGCTATTCCCTTACATCTTTTTTTTCCAACGATGCGTCTTTTATTCCTGGAATTGGTCCGAGAAACTTACATTACCTCAGTGGGATGCCTAATTTTCTCATGGTCATCACTGCCAGGTCGCTGTCCTGTCGTAAATATAACCGTTTGGCATTGGAAATGATGCCCTCAGGCTTCAGGAGCAAAATTGATGGAGATGACAAAAGAATAATAGTGTTCAACATAAATAACTAATGAAAAAATGCTAAGAAGTTACCTATGCCAAACAGAACACAGCGCCAGAGTATCAGGTAACTGATCACTTCAGACTGAGGACGTATTTTTCCATTTAATTCTTGACAACGCCACATGATTTGATTCTGTGTAGGAGACTTTTCGAACTACGGGGTTAGATGCAGCCTTCATTAACCCCTTCACTACAACACTCATTTCACTCTAACGTGGCCTAGATTTTCATCCTTTTGTTGCTTCATTTGACAAAATTCAGGGGCAGGTAAGACAATACTGCGGCTCAGCATCCTTTCTATAGCACTTGTTTGCCATTAGCACCATTTTCTAGTATAAATATGTTGTTACAAGTCAACATTTAAGATGGAGGGAAGGCAGTTCATGGCCAAGTTAGAGTAAAAAGAGTATAGAATTGCTTCTCTGGGGTGAATAAAATCAACTGGTACTAGCAAGAATAAAACATAAATTACCTGTACGTTTTAGAGTTGAAGGGGTTAAATGAACACCATGGCGCCGGAGGGATTCGAATCCAGGTGAAGTGGAAGGAAGGGGTGGGTGGAAATCCAGATAAAGGGAGAAAGAATAGTTGTTTAGTTCTGAATAGTGTAAGGTCCATTAAGTCAGAGTGGAGAATGTTGGGAGAGGCATTAATTCAACGGTAATCTTACACAGGCTGATGTTGGTGGTGGTGATGATGATGATGATGATGATGATGATGATGATGATGTAGTCTATGGAGACGGAAATGTGAAAACCCTGTCTTCAAACATTAGCCAAACAGACATGCCTGTAGATAAAACCATTCCTTGTTTGTATAGTAATAAAACTAAAGAAATAAACAACTAACTTGATATAAAAGAAGTCATCATCGTCATCATCATCATCATCACCGTCTCAACCTCTGTTTTCACACATTAAGGGTGGGTGAGAAACAACAGGCAACATAGAGAAAACGCATAAACAAAGAAAACAGGGAGTGCCAGGTGGGACTGTAATAATGTTCCCGTGATCTCCTCACCTCATCATCGCAACTCTTCTGCTCGTTGTGGTGATAACGAGTCCATTTGGCTCGGTTGTTGAACAGATGATGAGAGAGGGGGGATAAGCTTGGTGGGAGAGAGGTACGGAGGAAAGTGAGAGGGAGAGAATGTGAGAAGGAGCAGGCAGATGTCTTACTTGAGAAAAGATTGGGGAATGAATTGCTCGAAATGGAAAAATCTGTGGACAAAATGTGGAGTAGATACAAGAACTGAGAGGGAAATGGGTGGCCGAGCCAAAATGAGGTTTTTCCTCTTTCCGTTGGTGTGTTGGCGATCTGCATGCCGCAGCTATGACCTGGTTTTGGCGATTGAGGTGTTAAGTGATTCCTCTCCAGCTGACTGTGTTACCTCGTGGTCGACACGCTCATGTCAAACGCAAGATCACAGTGCCCCCCCCCCCCACCTTACCACCCGCCAAAAAAAGGTGTTTGCTATAATAGTATAGTTCTTCACTTAACAGAAATATAATCATAAAATTAGTATCACTGGAAAGGATGCCCAAAATGCTGTAATTTATGCCTAATCACACTATTAATACAACCCGCTGGAAATTAGCAAATTACAAAATACTTTGAATATGCACTTGAGTCACTACTTCACTGGTGGTGTGGAATAGCGACAGGCAGTGCAGTTTAATCCTTTAGATGCTAAAGGACTAACTTGCAGCTAAGTGCCTCGTGATGAAAAATGACGTAATTTAAAAGAGGCGCTGCAAAACCTGAGATCAACACATAGCAAAAAATGTGATGTACACAGTAAGAATCATACAAGACTTCCTCTTCCGGACTCTAGCATGACAATGTGCAGTTAGCATCCTGCCGTCAGTAGTGGATATCCTTCTTAAACAGAGCCAACTTGTCTGGTGGTCGCAAAGATATATATAAGAAAAAGACGCCTTCGTAGTCAAGGAGCTAATCACTACAGCCCGAGGATGTCCTTTTATTTCACTCGAGACTCCACACTCCTTTTATGCAACTCAGAAAATTTACTGGGATGGAAACAATCACCACTTGCCGCACCAAATCCAGAACATCTCTATATTATCCTATTAGCAACATTTCTTTTTTTCCTTTTTTTTTTTTTAATTCTTAGTATCTCTAGATGATTTTATTCCATTTAATGAAATCTTTTTCGTATGGAAGGATTTGACATAGCCTTCATTCATCCTTTAATAACGAAAGGATTTTCCTAAGCTGAATAAAATCGTATAAAGATAGCCAGATAGCCAGGAAAAATGTCGAAATCGTTACAGTCCCGAATATACAGTATATATTTTTACTTTCTGTTACCAGACGATTTTTACTTGGTTTACAAGAGCCCGCTAGTAATAAAAGAATAATGAAGCCTATACCTAATCCTTACAGTTCGAAGTCTCTCTCCCAAGCTGAATAGAATAATTTAATGATATTAAGACTGAACCGAAAAATAATCTTTTGACTGAAGGAGCTACCAGGGCAAAAAACACTGAAGTTACCGTTGTGTTCAGACCCAGACTACTTTTACCGATTTAACCCCTTCAGCCCGAGGACATTCTTTTCATATAATTCTTCCTTTTGCCCAACGATTATTTTCAGTCTAGGATGGACTTTTCGGGACAGCGGGTCCACCGTCAGAGTTTTGTTCAGGTGAGAGTAATTTTTGCAGCCAAAGGGTCGATCTGAGGCATTGAGGTAATTATTAGATAAATTTATTCAGCTTAGGAGATATCGTAGTGGTTAAAGAGACGAATTAAACATTATATTAGATTCACCTTCTGATATTTTATTCGACTGACAGAAAAATTATCCCTGTTTATATTTAAGTTGGCCAAGAATTTCGTCCTTTTCCTGCTAATTTCATGTAGCCGAGTGGCAAAAACAAGACAAAAATGTGGTTCTTCATCCTTTCCATTATACTTCTTTGTGACTACCATCATATTCTGGTGTTAATCTGTTGTTACAACATGGCATTCAAGATGGACAAATGGCAATTTTAGAAGTTAGAGTAAAACGGGTACAGCAGCTAATGAGTTTTGAGAGAAGTCACAGCAGCCAAAAGTTTAACAGATTTAGGCCATATCAGCAAAGGGATGCATAAAAACTCAAATAACGGTGGCCTTCACACACACACACACACACACACACACACACACACACACACACACACACACACACACACACACACACACACACACACAGAGAGAGAGAGAGAGAAATGAAGCTGGGAGATGAAGGTGTAAAAAATTACCAGCATTTTCTATATTATAAAAGGACGGAAGGCAGGGCAGGGCTCACGTTATTTCTCCACCCAACTAATTTTCACGCCTTGAAGTCTACCGTTTTTCCTAAGTGATCAGACAGACACGTGTGATCCCATTTCAGGATTGCGAATATTTCCCTCACTATACGCGAGTATTTAACGCCTCTCTCTTTCTCTCTCTGTCTCTCTCTCTCTCTCTCTCTCTCTCTCTCTCTCTCTCTCTCTCTCTCTCTCTCCACCTACTAACGTTATCGTTTTCCTCAAGTCGCCAGAAACACCTTGGCCCTCTCTTAAGACTCCATAATTTTTCAATATTCCTAATATATCCCACACAGTCAAAGAAATGTTATCCTTCAACACTAATTCCAGAACCTGCTCTGCCTCCACTAGCTTGCTTCTCCCTCCCCCCGTCCTGTTCTCTCATGACTTTCTCGTCCTTTTCACATACACCTCAAGCCCATGTCAGGATTCTGAACTCTTCTCTCTGCACCAAAGACGATTTACCTCACACACACACACACACACACACACACACACACACACACACACACACACACACACACACACACACACACACACACACACACACACACACACACACACACACACACACACACACACACACACACACACACACACACACACACACACACACACACACACACACACACACACACACACACACACACACACACACACACACACACACACACACACACACACACACACACACACACACACACACACACACACACACACACACACACACACACACACACACACACACACACACACACACACACACACACACACACACACACACACACACACACACACACACACACACACACACACACACACACACACACACACACACACACACACACACACACACACACACACACACACACACACACACACACACACACACACACACACACACACACACACACACACACACACACACACACACACACACACACACACACACACACACACACACACACACACACACACACACACACACACACACACACACACACACACACACACACACACACACACACACACACACTCTTTTCCTTCCACCCCCACGATTCGCTTCACAAGTTCTGCATTGGCCAAAGCCCCTGAATCTGCCCTCTGTAAGGCGGGTCATGCATGGAAGGATGGTGGCGGTGGTGGTGGGGAAGGGAGGGATGGTAGGAGGCTATCAGAGGAGATAGAGGAGGATAATAGAGAAGAGGAGGAGGAGGAGGAGACCGTTCGTAAAGAAAGGTAGGAGGGTGAAAGAAGGGAAGAGGAAGCAGAGGGAGAAATTCTAGAAAGAAGAGAAAAGAGTAATAAGGGATGAGGGAAAAGGGAAGAAGGCTGGAGGAGGAAGGAAAGGAATGGGATGGGGGGAAGGATATAGGAAAGGAGATAGATATTAGAGAGGAGGAAGTGGAGGAGGAGGAGGAGGAATCGAATATTACAGAAGAGGGAAGGGGGGAGAGGAGGAAGAGGAAATGAAGAAATGAAAGGAGGAAGTTGTAGGAAGAGAAGGGTAATAAGGAGAGTATAAACAAGGGGGAAGGATGGGAGAAAGTGAAAAAGAGAATTGAGAAATAATATAGAAGAGGAAGGAGAAGGACGTAGATACATGATAAGAGGGGGGAGATGAAGAGTGCACAGAGAGGAGAGGAAGATCATGTTCGAGAGGAGAAAAAGGAAAAAGAAATGGAAAGGGTAGAACGGGATAAAATGAAAGAAGGAGGAGGAGGAGGGAAGGAGTGGGGGGGGGATAGACGGTGGGTTGAGGGAGAGGAGGAGGAGGAGGAGAAAGACCACAATACAAAAGAGGAAGAAGGTGATTGTAAAAAGGGAAGCAGAGAAAATATACATGAGAAACAAAGAAGGACGAGAAGAAAATGTGGACAAGAGTGAGAGAACTTGTAGAATGGACTGGAGGCGAACAAACAGAGGAGGAAGGAGGAGAGAGAGGAGGAAGATGTATATGAAAAAATAAATGAAGTGGAGAAAGTGTAGGAAGGAGAGGATGAAGATATAAAGCAAGCGGTAAAAAGCTAGGGAAGTAAGAGTAGAAAATGTGGACAGGAGAGGAGGAGTAAGACATGGTGATACTGGGATTGGGATGGACAGGGAAAGAAGAGGGGGAAAGCTGCGTAACTGACAAGGAAAGTTCCCAACAAACATTCACCCAGGCAACGACGTGCAACCATCGATTTACAAATTCTGGCCCCTATTTCAGTTCTAAATGCGAACAAACTGAGGTAAAGAGACACCTGCTGCAGCAATTTCCAGGCTGAGAAAACAGTACTCGACTATGGTAGTCAGGTATGAGAATGCTTGAAGGATGAGTATATCTATATTGTACACGGTGCTCTGATTGTAGTTCTTTATACTCTTGTTTCTTATTTTTTCTGAATCTTGTATGATATACTGTTTGTGTATCGTATTGTAGCAGCTGGCTTCTACATGTCTGGTAATAGCGAACATCTCTATTATACACTTTTTTTTTTTTTTTCCGGCCTATCAACCATTGGGGCCGAAGCCCCTGGTTATTAAGGCCATATATATATATATATATATATATATATATATATATATATATATATATATATATATATATACATATATATATATATATATATATATATATATATATATATATATATATATACATATATATATATATACATATATATACATATATATATATATATATATACATTTAAACATATATATACAAACATATATACACACACACACACACACACACACACACACACACACACACACACACACACACTTCCATGCATACATACAGACACACTTTCATGCAAATGTACATATATATATATAATAATTTTAATCTTTTTTTTTTTTTTTGAATTTTTTTTTTTTGAATTTTTTCTTGGTTTTATATTTTTTATACCTTATATTATAAAGAAAAACTAATCTAAAGACCCTAAAACTAATCACCTAACAGACAAATCGCTAACCTATACTAAATCCTACAGAGACAAATAGCTAGACCTATACTAATGGTAAAAATACCTCGACTAACAGAACACCATCGACTGCAGATATGTAATGCCTTTCTACATTACACACCTGCACTCATCACCTGGTGACTGTCAGTCGAGGCACAACCTAACATAGGGGACATCAATATATGAAAGGGAACCAGAGGATTCAGGAACATTTCCGTATACGTCAGCTGTCGTCCCTAATTAGAATAACTTAAGCAAGATAATATAATGTATTTACGTAATTTGTACAAAAAGTGAAGAACCTCGCCCAGCAGACCACCATCGACTGCAAGTGCCCAATACCTTCCTATATTGCACACTTGCACTCATCAGCTGGTGACTGTCAGGCGAGGAACTTGGCTTAATGTAGGGGACATCTATATTAGAAATAGATCAGTGGGAGGAGGAACTATTTAAAATATGTCAACTGTCAACCCTAATTAATATTACAATATATACATATTTACTGTTCATAAAAACCATAACCACACAGTAAAAAAGTCACATCACTCTGATCAGTCCGGTCTCCCTCAAGAAAGCCATCAATTTATCAGTCATAACAATGTCCCCATCACCCAGGATGGTGGAAAGGGTGAAGGGGACGTCTACTGCGCCGCAGTAATTTATAAGTGAAGCACGTTCACGAATAAATCGCCGACAGCGCAGGATGATATGACTGATAGATAACACCGCATTACAGATGTCACAGTGCGGTGGGAAGCGTCTTTCCATATATGGTTTTATATGGGTTAAAATGGTGGCATTAAGCCGTAACCGTGCCAACACTTTTTCTTCTAGGCGACTGGGACGGTTGGCAGTGTCCCAGTCGCCCAGGTACGGCTTACAAGTTGGAATATTTAGTCTGGTCCACTGACCTTGCCACAGAAGATTTATTGATTTCTTTCCGAGAGATAGACTCGACCGTAGATCACGAGGAACGTCCCAAGTCTCCTCGAGCTCTACAACCGACTTTGCAAGTAAGTCAGCCTGCTCATTGCCGTAGATATGACAATGACCAGGCACCCAGATCAGCGTGAATGACTTGTTGCATGAATGCAACTTATTAACGATGCGGCCTTGGATCTCATGAGAGTCCGTAGTGCAAGATGCAATTGCCTGAAGGGCTGATTTTGAATCTGAAAATATGACAAATGAGTCATGCCTAGAATTGAGAGCATAGTCTATGGCTTTGTCAATAGCAAAAAGTTCTGAAGTAAACACAGATGTATGAGTCGGCAACCGATACCTGAAGGCACATTCAGTCGACCACACACTTGCACCCACACATTCACTCGACTTGGAGCCGTCGGTGTACAATTGATGGGACCCCAAGTGACAAACAATGATGTTACGAAACAAGTGGTGGACCTCCACCTCCGGCGCCTTGGCCTTTGGTGCTGGGAGCCATGTAACATCGACTGTAAAGCCGGGTGGCTCCCAAGGCGCTATATTTTTAAGCACCAACTTGTCACAGTCACTGGGGTCCACATCAAGCTCCTGAGTCAGTAAGTGGAGGCGAGCGGCAAGTGGCCGACGCACCCCCCGCAGAAGGTGGTGGTATTGATGCAGGGGGGTACAGGCCACATTGCCGATATTACTTTTCCTTAATGTCCTTACACCGTAGGACAAGGCCAGGTGGTCACGGCGAATACGGAGGGGAGGCACATTCGCCTCCACTTCCATACGAGCTACACGGGTACACCGGACAGCTCCAAGACACATTCGCAAACATTTATTCTGCAACACATCCAATCCTTTCAGCGTGGCATCAGATGCCGAGCCATATACCTGTGCGCCATAGTCTAGCTTCGATCGAATAAGGGACTTATACACCATTAATAAAAATTTTCTGTCGGCACCCCAGGTAGTACCCGCTAGGTACTTGAGGACATTTAACGGTTTATCACAACGAGCAAGCAAAGTATTAACGTGAAGTTTAAAATTCATTCTACGATCAAAATGTATTCCTAAAAATTTTACAGAATTTTGAAAAGGTACCGCCTGATTATCCAAAGTTAAGCACAAATTAGGTACGTTACGATTAGTGAAGACTATAGCGGCACACTTACGTACGGAAAACTTAAATCCCCACTGCAAGGCCCATTGGTGGACGGAGTCAAGGGCTGCTTGAATCCGCCCAGCCGAAAAATGTGCATTACGGGAAGAGTGCCATATTGCACAATCGTCAGCGTAGAGCGAGTATTTAAGATTCCTCGGGATGGGAGCTGATGACAGAATATCATTGATCATAATACTAAATAAAGTAGGACTAAGCACACTTCCCTGTGGCACCCCGTTTTCCTGGATAAAAATATCCGATGTTACGTTACGGGGCAATTTGACAGAGAAAGTTCTGTCCCTTAAGAAATTTGAAATAAAAACAGGCAAATTTCTTCTTAAACCATAAGCATAGAGCTTCATTAGTATACCGTGTCGCCATGTCATGTCATAGGCTTTATGAATGTCCAAGAACACCCCTATCATGAATTCTGTATTGGCAAATGCCTCTGCAATACAATGCTCCAAATTCATTAAATGATCTAGTGAACTTCTGTATTTGCGGAAGCCACATTGTTGATCATTTAACAAATTCTTTGACACTAAAACAAAAAGAAGCCTATTGTTAACCATACGTTCCATGCCCTTACATAGTCAAGAAGTCAACACAATAGGACGAAATGAAGTGGGATTCATAAGACGACCAGCCTCTTTGGGTATCGGTATGACGTGCGCAAAGTGCCATGAGTTTGGGAACGTTCGAGACGCCCAAATCTCATTGTACAATGCTAACATCTTAATCAGGTTGTCCTGATTAAGATGCTGGATCATACCGTACGTGATGATGTCTGGTCCAGGGCTGGTGTCTTTACAGGGCAAGGAGCAGTTCATCTAGCGTAAACTCTTGGTTGTACGGGGAGTCTACGTCTTCTGTGGCAAAGTCTAATATCTGTAGCTCAGCCGTGCGTTTATGATGTTGAAAACGCGGATCATAATTGGCTGAGCTACTTACATGAGAAAAACTCCTGGCGAGGATGTTAGCAACGTCCACGGGCTCGTCATAGATGTTATTATTTACTTGCAAGGTGGTAATAGGGAAGTATGGGCCTTTATTATTTAATATTCTTATGGTGGACCAGACTTTACGTAATGGAGTTGTACGAGTCACCGTGGACACAAAGGACCGCCAGGAGTCACGTTTGGCCCTTCTTATTATTCTCCTTGCCTCAGCCCGTGCCTGTTTGTATGCAATAAAATTTTCCTCAGTGGGCTGACTATCAAAAATCCTGTATCTCCTATTGCGTTTTCTTAATGCTTGTCGGCAATCCGGCGTCCACCAATGTGCTCTGTGCTTCGCATGAACTGTAGAAGTCTTGGGAATAGCAGCCTCAGCTGCGTGTAATATGGAAGTAGTTATATTTTCGACCTTAACATCTATGGTCTCCCCAGATATATCTAAATTGGCGATCCTTGAGAAGGATCCCCAATCTGCTTTCTTATAGTTAAATTTTGGAGGTGGAGGGTCCGAAATGATGTCGCATGTATAAGAAAGACAGAGGGGTAAATGATCACTTCCCAAGGAGTCGTCATAAGGATTCCATAAAAAATCTTGATGTATACCAGTGGAGGCCAAAGATAAGTCAATGGCCAAAAAGTTACCAGTACGATCATCTACACGAGTCGCTCTACCATCGTTCAGAAGACAGAGGTTGGACTGTAGTATTAGGTCGGCTACTTGCTCCCCACGACCATCAATCCTCAAGCTACCCCATTGATAGTGATGGGCGTTAAAATCGCCCAACACTAACTTATTCCCAGGGAGATGTTTAACTAGTGAATTTAAAGCATCACTATCAATGGGGCCATGTGGAGGACAGTACAGAGAGCAAATAGACAGATACGTGTTATTAAATTTTACTCCGTACGCGACAGCTTCCAGAGTAGAATTTAGAATCACTTCCGTTTGTGAGTATGATTTGTGTGTGTATATGGCTACTCCGTGACCTTCATATCTTCTGTACGAGTGGTAGTGTTTGAACTGTGGAGGATCAGGATGATCCTCCAGGCGCGTCTCCTGTAAACAAATAACGTCTGGCCTGTGTATAGAAAGCAAGATTGCTATATCTTGTAACTTATTCCCAATACCTCTACAATTCCACTGTAATACAGTGAAAGCGACCTATTATACCCGATCAGGCCATGCTTTATATATCATTAACTGTAACTGATTCGTTGGTTGGCTCGAGCGTACTATTTTCAGTCACTGGAAAAATGAACCGTCCTCGGCCCGAACCAGTGCTAATTGAATGGGTAATGATGCAAGAGGCATTTGAGAACAGGACAAAAAAAAAATTGCTGTGGGAAAAAATATCGACGCACTTTCTAATCGAACAGTGTTATGAAACTTGCATAATGTTCTGAAACTTAATTTTACATTGAATTTCGAAAGTCAGTGCTGATTGTTCAGCTATTTATCGTAATAAAGAGGATTGATATTAATGGCCGTACCTGTGCATGATGGAGTGATACTGTTGGAAAATAGTTTGTATATACCAACAAGGGAACATCGAAAAGGTGTAAACATGTAAGAACAGATATAAGGACAAGGACCTACTACTGCACTCACTCAAATCGTTCAAATGCCAGTCAGTAGCTAGGATCGAACCCACGTTTTGCTGATGAGCAGACAATTTCGTTAAGCACCCAACCAGTGACTATATACAGCCCAACCACCAAAGTCTTCGTGGTCAGATCTTACCCATCCCATGCGTCACCATTACCACCATCCTAACGCCATTCCCATTACCATAAGTGGGGTGGACCAGGGCACAGGACACGGGTCACATCCAGGCCAGTATTCTTGTCAGTTAAGGAAACTCCGTAGCACCTCTTCCTTACCGGTACAGTTTTTAATACAGCTTTTATTGTCAATTTGTGTGTTAGTTATGATCAGTACGGAGGTATCTAAATATTTTAAATGACTCAGAGGAGGATAGTAGAGACTGATAAGCATAATGATTCGCTTGGGAAGAGGTGTTAGGAAGCTTTCTTACCGGTGATAATACCGATCCCAGTCACTCATCGTTCAAACCTAACCCATGTACTGTACAGCTTGTCCCATTAATTTATCGATGATTTTTTTTCTTTTTTTTTTTAGCATATTTCACGTTGCTGAATGGTGCTATCAGACGGTATTACGGCTGTGCATCCTTTTCATAGCACTTCTTCATGATTTGCATCTTATCCTGATGTCGGTCTTGTTTCACAGCTTAGCATTCGAGATGAAAAGATGACAATTTTAAAACAAAGTAGGCAAGGTATAGATAAAGGATAATGATACGAAGACAACAGTAGCAGTGTTGATAACGATAACCACGTCGACGATAATGACACCCATCAAGTCCCGCAAACTATACTACTGATGAAATAAAATATATGCAGTATATATCACCAAAGCCAAATCATATCCTTTGGTTCCTTCTTCCTTACATAAAAAAAAAAAAAAAAATCTGCCCTGCCACGTGCCGTACCCTTACCTGTACCTGACGTCACCTGGAAAAGTTGGGGCGATCAGAAGTCAGGATAAGGATCTGCAAATAATTACCGAGGAGTGCAGTGACTGGGGTGGGGCTGCCTCTGGGGGTATGAAAGATCTGTGAGTAGACTTGTACCCAATTATAGAGCCCAGGGACCCGGTGCGCTGAGAGGGACACGGTTGGCTATATTTACAAGCTACACACCACAGCAAGACAGCCTGGGATATTGGGGAAATGGGAGATATTTTGGTCCACGAAGGAGACTGGGAAACTAAGAAACGTGTTTTTTTTTTTTTTTATAAACTACCGGGAAAAGAACGATTTCAGTAAGAGTTCTCCCCTTTTAAGATATCTGAGAAATTACAAAGGAAAGAGATATAGAACAAATCTGTATTTTGAAAGTAAAACGCCACATTAAGATACCCAAAGAAATTCGGGAAATGAGAGAAAAGCTGGGTAATTTTTATAACGTAGAAGGAAAAAAAGTTAATGATTTTGTCTCCCTTGCAAAAACTATTTGAGAAGTTAAAGGGAAAGGGATATGGCACACTTCCATACTCTTAAGCAACACGCCTCAGCCTGAACATTGGAGGAATGGGAGATATTAATTGTTACTCCGCAAAGAAGACTGGGACTCTAAGTAATACGTGTTTGGTTGAGGGACCCGATACACAGCAAGAAACTAGACCGACTTCTATTTACAAGTAATAAGCCACAGCAAGACACCCTGGGAAACTGGAGACGGGGGATAGATATCGTGCTTTATAAAAGAGGGTGGTGTGTTGTAGGAGAAGGCGTCGTTACTGAGTAGGGGCAGAAACATCTGAAGGTCCTTTTCATCAAGAAAACTCCTCCCGAGGTGCGATGCGGAAAGATAGATTGATAGACAGATGGACAGGTACTGGCACAGATTTGGGGGGATGTGGGAAGCATAACCCCCCTCCCTTCTTATTTGTGCAGACTAGTGAGTGCCTATGAAAAATGAAGTGTTATTTGCCAAAATGTATGCAAGACATATATTATATAAATGTTACCATAGCATCATTTCAACGAGTAGCGCGAGTTACTTATAAATTCTGAGAAGTTCGGCAATGAGTTAAGCATGAATTGAAACTTGTGGAATTCCGCTAGGAACCATGTCCCCATATTTCAGAGTGCTGGATCCGGCCCTTACATAGATGGAGAGGTAGATAGATAGATGGTAGGTAGAAAATTATATACGGAATATAATGAGTATCCTATCGCCTGAAGTTTAGGAAACTGAAAAACAGCAGTATTATGCACAGCTAACCTGGGGTTGGGGTGGTGGGGAGATAATGAATGCACTGAGTGTTTTGTATATGAATTTCCTCCAGAGTTATAAACAAACGGTTCAAGACTTTCTGAACATGAGATATAAGACTACTTGTTTATTCCATTCTCTTTTACTCATATATTGAAGCTGCCAAACACTCCATTGCCAAACATGGAGGTTCCTGGATTCGGAAATAAGTGGAGTAAAAGAATATGATCACCTCAGAAAAAAGCAGAAATGGATATGGATGGGTAAAGTTATTTGTAAATACAGACAACAGAATGATAACTTGCATACAAGAGTGGCAACAGAGAGAGAGAGAGAGAGAGAGAGAGAGAGAGAGTATCGCCTTCAGCCCAAGAACATCATTACTATTTTATTCTTGTCATCTCCGGACGACTTAATTCAGCTTTGGGGGGAGGAACTTTTGGAACTGGAGGGGCTAGACACAGACCCCAATAACCCACCATCTCCCATGACTTCGGTAAAATCGTCTGGGGTAACAAGAACTGAATAATAGGTTGGTCCTCGGGCTGAAGGGATAAAGATGGATAAAGCTACCAACCAATTGGTACGAGCTGAGAAGCTTTTAATGTGCAGACTTGAATTGATGATGATGATGATAAGGAGGAGGAGGAGGAGGACGACGACGACGACGACTACGGTGGTGATGATGATAACGACGATGGTGATGATAATTCTAGAATCGAGATATACAGTACATGAACCTCTGGCTTCTGTGTTTGCTTTTAGCGAGCGCAGCTTTAGCGTGGCTCTCATGCCTTAGGCTTCCTCCTCATACATTAAAATATCTCCATTCAGGGCATTACCATCTCTTATTCACCGTGTTCCTCCCTCACCCTGATTATCTTTACCTTCGCCAACGCAAGGTGGAAGAGGTTTTGTATTCACCTCTGTTTGTCTGTTTGTCCGCAGGTTATCTCAAAAAGTTATTTGATGGACTCCAGTGAAGTTATATGTACATTTATATACACAACATTCTGAATTATCCTAGTGCAACCCTGAAATACATAATGAAGTAACGTGTGGGATATGCTCCTAAGTTTATTTGTTAATCTCAATCCGGGTGTTCGATGTTTCCGGCTTTAAAAATCATGAATTACAGAATGACCTAATAGGATTCTGTCTGACGGCGGAGGACAGAGTAACTCAGAGCGATGTGCTGTGATCACCCCTTCCAGGTAAGGCATCTGACTTCAGGTGCACAGACAGATAGAAGCCAATAATTTTAGTGACGAGACAAGAAACATTTTCTTCTGTCTTACTCTCAATTTTTTTTCCTCCACCTATGCTTAGTGAAAAAGTATGAAGATAGCAAAAACGAAAGAAAAGCATTAGGGAGCCGAAAATTAATAGTCCGCCAAAATCTGTTGTTGGCCAAGTCAAGGATTTTGACCATATCTTGATACCCTGAAGGTTTTATGTTGTTAGCTCTAGCCGTTGATGAGATATCATGGTGCTGAAGGCGGACGATAAAAACTAGCTGACCTTTGGCTGCCATTTTGGTGACCTTGTTCTTGACCCCGAGTGCCCATTTTCGAACTCGTACAAGATTTTGACCACATCTTGATATCCTGAATGTTATTATGTTGATAGTTGAAGCCGTTCATGAGATATAATGGTGATAAAGAGGGTAATATAAACTATTTGACCTTTGGCAGCCATTTTGGCCACTTTGACCTTGACCGCGGGTGCTCATTTTCGAACTAATCTAAGATTTTGGCCATATCTTGATACTCTGAAGGGTTCATGTTGATAGCTCAAGCCGTTCGTGAGATATAATGGGAAAACACCCCCCCCCACACACACACACAGAAGCAGGCAAAAACAATTGCTCAGCCTTGCTAAAAGGCGGTCGATAATAAGCTTTAAAATCCGTCAAAGGACTGAAGGGGTGATGTGTCTTAAAGTGACGGGGTTCAGAGTGATGGGATGGACGACAAGACTTCTGTGGATAACCGTACACAACAGGACCCATATTTGTAGGGCATCCTAACCAGCTTCTTGAATAAACGTTTCTTAGCATACTTAACCTCTTCAGTTTGGTGACTTATTCTTGCCTTCAGTCCTGTTATCTACTGACAGTTATACTCAGTTTAATAATGACTTTTTCGGACTCTGGAGGCAAATATAACCTTTATTTACCCCCAAAGAAACAAAGGTATCTCCAGCGCTGAACAAAAGGGTGTGGCAGTAACGAGAATATTACCGTATTGGATTAGGTGTCATCGGTTAACTATTATCGTATACCTTTTCGTGTCTTGTATTTTGTCACTTTAATATTCAACGTGATTTTACTGTCAAGGGTTTGTAACTGTATGAGTGAAAGACAATTATGGACAAAACTGTGCACACTTTTCCGGGGAATTTGATTTACACTTACAGCAGGGCATGTCCATTACTTTCCTACCCGACGCACAACGTCAAACAGAAACATATATAGGCCTACATATTTTTTCCCCTAAGATTATAAGCCTGCAAAGGAAGATAAGAATTATAGAAGAAATATTATAGGGAAGTTTTGTCCTCAACTGTACGAACACGGAATTTTATATACCGTACCAGTATTACTTAACCACATCTGGTCAGTGACGTATTTATTGTTGCTTTACTTATGTACTCATTAATTCACTTAAGTAGTTTTACTTACAGACAGTTTTACTCCACAAAGGAGAGTTCCCTGACAGCAAAGGCTGTATCTAACAGCTCCAGTTCGAAAAGTCTTCCCTAAACTCATTAACATATCAGGAGAAAACGAGAATTAAAGAAAAAGTACGATATCTGACCAAGTGGGTTAAACTTAAGGACGTTCTTAAATGGGGTCTGAAATCCAGTACTCACCCCAGCCGCCATACTCTTCACATCACATTGACCTTACCTGTAAATAAAAGCAAAAGCCATCAGTAAGCAAAGTATTAGGTTAAATATAAGTAAAGCAAACTATAATGATAAGAGTTAAATATACATAAAAGAAAGTATGAGAGGAGTAAAGTATCAGGTAAGAACAAGCAATATATAAGGTATAAGTAAAGTAAAATAGAATGAAAAGTGTTGTGAAATATGCATAAGAAAGTATAAGTAAGGTGAGGTATTGGGTAAAGACAAACAAAATAAGGTATAAGTTCGTACGTAAAACAGAAAGAGAAGGGTGAGTAAAATATACATATAAGAAAGCAGAAGTAAATCAGGTCTCTGACAAAAATACGCTTAGCGTCCTGAGTAGAATATTCTTTTTCCTTCCTCTCACCGCGCGATTTTATTCAGCATATGAGAGACATATGGTTGTGAAAGGGTTAAATGTAAATCTCTCTCTCTCTCTCTCTCTCTCTCTCTCTCTCTCTCTCTCTCTCTTCGTTCCATCACATACTCTTCCGTTTTTCCCTCTTTCTTTACCTTCCTCTCTTCCTCCAATCTTCATTACTTAACCTTGCCCTCCTCCCCACCTGCTGTAACTCTGTCATCCTCTCCACACCCACTAATCAGAGCCATTTCTTTCCTTCCAGCCATCGCCTCACATCTCGCCTTACCTTCTCCTCCCTTATCTTATTACCTCTCCTCACACCCTTTTTGTGACATACTTCTTGCTTCTTATCACTCGTTTCTCCCTCTCTCCTCCTCCTCGTTCTCATTACATAATCTTCCCTTCCGTTCACCCTTCTCTCCTCTTTCTTCTTTCTCTCTCCCCTCCCTCTCTCCGGCACACATCCATCCCTCTTTGTCACCCATTCCTCCCCTCTTTTCTTACCCTCTCCTTTCTCCATTACACAGCCTTCCCTTCCTGCCTCCCTGCTCTATCTTTGTCGTCCTCTCCCGACCCTAAGCCAAAGCCACCTCTTTCCTTCCAGCCATCGCCTCCCTTCCACCCGGTAAACTTTAGTCGGATTCCTCTGACTTGCTAGCTAAACACACTCCTGTAAGTCACCTCTTCTGACGTTCTCCTTTGGTATTAACACTCTCAGGTGGTAATGACTTTATATCAGCCGAAACCAGTCAACTGACGCTAACTGGTAAGAATAATAGAGTTGTCCCGTCTACGAGAGGGTTAATTACATTTTAATCTCATTACTTTCAGTTTCATTCAGCACAGAAAACCATTCCTTGTACTGAAACGGTTAATGAAGTGTGTATCTGACCCCTCTAATCTCATCTAATCCAATCTAACCTAATCTAATCGTCTAATGTAATCGTTTGAGGTAGCAAGAGTGAAATAAAGAAATTGTCCTCGGGCTGAATGCTTTAGTCCGTTTAACTTCAAAAACAATTACACCGTAGGTAGTTCTCATTGCACGTCGCCATTTTTTGTTTTTGCTATTAAGTCTACACTAACCTACAATATATATATATATATATATATATATATATATATATATATATATATATATATATATAGAGAGAGAGAGAGAGAGAGAGAGAGAGAGAGAGAGAGAGAGAGAGAGAGAGATAAATAGATAGATAGATATAGATATAGATATAGATATAAATTCATTCAGGCCGGGAACGTCATTCTTCATTAATTCCAAACATTTTTCCCAACGACTTAACATTGGTTGGGGTTTGAATGATGGAAATGCATGAGTGACATATTGCTTTAATGAACCCCTTTGGTGCTAGAGAGTCTTTCCCATTTTGCTAAAACTGTTTGGTCTTAGTCTGATACAGGCGAACAAAACTTCTTTCTACTAATGGGATTAGAGTTCGAATATGTCCTTTAGTGTTAATTTGGGTGCGGGAAAGGGACGCCATCGTGTGGTGGCACTAATTTAACTGGGCTAATTCATCGTCCGCTCATAAAAACATCTCTCAACTCTCTCCCTATCCCCCGAAAGGAGGAATGGTCGGCTACAGGAAAAGGGCAACTTCAACTGCGGCCCACTGGGTTGTGTTTCAGATGAACATGTGACGGCAACTAATACTACTTCTACTGATTTGTCCGTTTCTCCCAGTTTATTTTATCAGTGATACGGAAAAACTTTTAATGTTGAAGAACACGTCTCTAGCTTATTACTGAGGAGAATGTATATATAGTTAAAATCGTAAATACTGATCCAGCCCATACCGAGTAATGGCGAGACGAACAATAATATTCGAAAGCTAGTTAGGCAATCTTGTTAACATACGTTTCAGAAAATGTTATATAGATTTTCATAACTGTTAGCATAAAAAGTGGAACGATATTCAGTGCCTGCATCTGTATATTCTTGGCTAATCTCCCTACTAGCCAATTTCGGTCAGTCACAAACCCTCTTTAATTCATTCTTCTGGTCAGCTTGGCTAAAATCTCGTTGTTACTTCTCTCCATTCAACCTACCCTCTTTCTTGCCGACTAACATATCTCTCTCCTTTCCTCCTTCTCTTCATTATTATTATCAACATTCACATTCTCCTTTTTCCTCTTCTCTTCTCCCCTGTCTCCTCTCTTGCTCTCTTTTCTCCCTTTATTCTCTTCCTTCTCCTTCCCTCGTTCTTCTCCTCTGCCTCCTCTCTCACCTGCCTAATTTTCTTCCACCAATTAACTTATCCATCTCCTCTCATCTCCCTCTTTCATCCCTTCCTCATTCCTCCGTCCTCTTCCTCTTTCTTCCCCTCAGGGCAGATCCTCTTAAAAGCTTTGGGGATCGTAGTAAAAATATATGAGGAAAATATCTAAGTTCCGAGTTGCGTTTTATTATTTATTTATTCATTTATTCTTCCTTCCTCTGAATCACTTTCATGGACATTGGTTCTCGTTACTGTTTTGGAAGCGGAATATTGGTCTCTCAAGAGTTGTCTGTGCAGGGACCAACTGTTTCAACCCGGCAACATATTACATATTATATTTTCTTTGCCTTTGGGGGATGACTAGTAGGGAAGGGGAGACTATTAGTAGGGAAGGGATGCGCAGAAACGCCATCTACCCTTAACTCAACAAGAAATATCACAAGATGAATAAAATTGCATTCAAGTAGCTAGAATTAAATAAACAATAGGTGACCCAATTGAAAGGATTAGCTAAACCTCTTTGGCCCGAAGACTTTCTTATTATTCTTGTTGCTGATAATATTTCTTATAACTGAACCACTCACATATAAACCAAACCTCTTCCAAAACTGAACCACTCACAAAATCCAACCACTCTGGCAAATTAACTGCTCCCCTAGTCAAAACACTCTTGTAACAGAACCACTCCCTTAACGGAACCTCTCTCATAACCGAACCACACCCGCAACCGAACCACTCCCACAGTCGAACCACTCATTGAACCGGACCACTTTTGGAGCTAAACCACTCCTAGAATCGACTCATTTCCAGTTACTGAATCACATCTGTCTAACTTTTCATATCAACTAAATCATTCATCCCTTTATATCTATTTTCATATCAGCAACTTCAGAAAGCTTCCGATATTGAGGAAATTTCCATCATTACACCCATCTAGGTACTGATTCCACCACATTCACGGTCAATGGCAAATCACGCCTCAATCACCCACTCGCCCAGGCTCTTGTGCATTAGAGTGTATTGGGGAAAACTGGCTAATGAGAGCCGCGGAGGAAACTGTAGTCGATCTACGTAACTCTTTACTCATGAAGGTTTATACTTACTTTGGCTGGGTTTGGTAAGTGAGTTAAGCTTAGGTTAGGTTAGTCTAGGCTAGGGTGAGTTAGCCTGTTAGGGTTGTTTTGCTAAGCTAGCTTGTTACGTTATGCTTAGGAAAGTTAGGTCAGGTTAGGCTAGTTTGTTGGAGCAATAGGTTGGGTTAGGTTAAGGTAGATTAGATTATGTTTTCTGGTGAATGAAATATGAGCGATCATCCTAGGAAAGAAAGAGGCCAGACAGGAGTATTGGGGGACTTGAATATTTATTTATTTAGGTCGTTAGTTATTAAGTTAGTTTGCTACTTTTTTAATGAGTATCTGACAGTGAGTGGTGGAGCAATTTTAGTTATGTAAGTCCATAACTAAAAGTAGAAGTTATCGCATTGGATAGAAAGGAAATGATGGATACGCGTGACAAAAGGCAGTTCTGGATGAACATCCTATTTTTTTTACATCTGGTACTATTACTACTACTACTGCTGCTGCTGCTGCTACTGCTATTACTACTGCTACTACTATACTACTACTACTACTACTACTGCTGCTGCTGCTGCTACTGCTATTACTACTGCTACTACTATACTACTACTACTACTACGACGACGACGACATAATAATAATAATAATAATAATAATAATAATAATAATGATAATAATAATAATAATGATAATAATAATAATGATAATAATAATAATGATAATAATAATAATAATAATAATAATAATAATAATAATAATAAAGGAAAACATTACTACTAATAATGCTACTGCTGCTGCTGCTGTTACACACTACGACGACTACGATGACTACTGTGGCAACTACGACTTCCATAACCACTAGGACTACAACTACTTCACCTTCTACTACTACTACTCCTACTTCTGCTACTACTGTTACTACTGTTACTAGTACTGTTAATACTACAAGTAGAATAATAATAATAATAGTAATAATAATAATAATAATAATTAATAATAATAATAAGAATAATAATAATAATATTCCATCCATCATCTAATCCTATGTCGCCCCATAAAAAGTGTAGAAGCCCGGGGCTAGGCAAGTTGGTCCTAACATTTAACATGAGAGTGACCAGCCTCACCCATCCTTGAGTGGTGTTACTTGAGCAATAAACCCCAACCATCCCTTGGATATAAAACTTCACCGGCTCAATCCGATTGGAGCACCTTAATTACCCACTAAACCACTAGGCGCCATAATTTGGTTGTACGGTTACCACCCAGCGTAGTAAATGGTTGCCTGGTGTACAGGAAACCATTTGGCTTGTCACTCAGTGTAGAGTCACCCATAGGCAGAAGGAAGAGGAGGAATGAAGGTAAGAAAGACATAAGAGGGAGTGTTAAGTCACCCATAGGCAGAAGGACGAGGAAAAAATTAAGGAAAGAAAGAAGAGGAAGGAATGAAGAGAGGAAAGGGAAGACACCCAAAGCAGCACTACATCGAGTGAGTGGATGGTGAGCACCCCCACCTACCAGTGAGCAGTTATAATAATAATAATAATAATAATACCCACGAACTTGTCTAAGGGAAATATTTGACTTGTGGCACTGGCAGACAGATCACTCTCGAAATAGAATTTACTTCGTTCTTGCCTGATCCTTAAGATTTCCACCGACTTTGGTTCAAATAAGATAAAAACTGAATTGGCTTTGCCTAGTGACCTTGACAGTGACTTTAGACCTTTCCCTCTGACCCTGACCTTTGACTGATGTTTATCAAAACTGAATCTCTCTATACTTGTGTTAACCAGAACCATCGACAAACATTAGTGTGTGGTACATCTGATAGAAACTACATAACTTGACCTCCCCATGTGACCTAGTCCTTTGATTTATTGTTTAAAAAGAATGTTCAGCCTAATGGATGATCATTACGTCATGCACCAAGTTTGATCCAAGTCAGAACAAAACTGTTTTGTTATTTGTTCACACACAGACACACAGGTCCAACTTTGAATTTGTCCTGTGACCTTGTTTTTTGAGTGATTTTTAAAGAAATGAATAATTTCCTCCTTGTTTTACCTTAACCTTAGTTCATCTGACCATGCGATCTTGACCTTTCACCTGTCCCTGTAACCTTGACCTTGGACTGATTGTTCTAAAACTCTCTCTCTCTCTCTCTCTCTCTCTCTCTCTCTCTCTCTCTCTCTCTCTCTCTCTCTCTCTCTCTAACCTTCCACGAAGTTTGGTTAAGAATGGATGCAAATTATATTTAAATTGTTTTTATCTTGTGACCTTGACCTCTAACCAGTTGTTTTAAAAAAATCCTAGGTTTACCTCACGCCTGACCCTCAACCCCTCCACCGACCCTCAACCCCTCCACCGACCCTCAACCCCACCACCGACCCTCAACCCCTCCACCGACCCTCAACCCCACCACCATATTTGGTTCAAATACTGCCAAAGTATTTTTAGCTGCCGGTATTTTCTTTACTCCAACACACACGAGTCCAGCACTAATTTTGCCCTGTGACCTTGACCTTTAAACGAGTCTTCTCAAAACTGAATCAGTTCATTCTGGCCGTACCACTTTTAAACTGGGTAAAAATTATTTAAACTGATTTTGTTAAGTCAACGTTTATTCAACCCTTGTGACCATGACCTCTAACCTGTTGTTCCAAAAAAAAAAAAAATCCTCTTGCATGACCCTCAACCCTTCAACAAAGTTAGGTTATGGTCAGATAAAACTTCTGGAGTATATTTTCTTAAAACCCACACACAGAGGTCGAACCCTGAACTTAACCTGTGACCTTGAGCTTTGACTGAAGCCTTTGACTCAAACTTATATCAGTTCATTCTTGCCTTAGCCTCAGCCATTCCCCAGTTTGGCCTAAATTCGATAAAAACTGTTTAGTTGATTTTGCTAAGTCAACATTTTACCTTGTCCTGTGACCCTGACCTTTGATCATCGTCCTAAAAATACAAGATTTCCTCATTCCCTTGCCATCAGCCCTTCCAGCAAGTCAGGTTAAATAATGCTGAGTTTTATTCACACACACACACACACACACACACACACACACACACACACACACACACACACACACACACACACACACACACACACACACACACACACACACACACACACAGTGGCAATTACTCGTATGTAGTAAAAACAGTAATAACAACATCAGCAACAACTCCAACAAAAATAATATTCTTTTAATGATGATGCTGTTGAAAGTTCTCCCAGTTTAGTACTTTTCTCTTCCATGGTACTGGATCATGTCACAAACATTCTAAGTTGGCGAAACAAGACCATGATGACGATGATGATGCCGATGATTATCATAATAATAATAGTAATAATAATAATTATACTGATAATAATAATCATCATCATCTTCAGCAGCAGCAGCAGCATAATAATAATAATAACCTTGATAATGGAAAATAGAATGACTCTTGTTTGCCCCCATTTCCCTGTTCTGTAGGCTCCCTGAAAATGTCACACTGTCACACTATCGGATCAGGTATTTTATTAAGCGTGCGTGTAAACTGTGCTGCACTAGGCCATCCTTCCCTTCCCCTCATTACGCCACACTCCCTACTAATTTTCATGTCATTAAACGAACGTGCGATGAAATTATACTCCTTTTTATCCAAACACGTTACAAAAAATTGAAAAGAAAAGTCGGTGTTATAATTGCTAAGAACTGTATAACTGAAAAATATACATAAAACTAAGCTTATATTTCGCTGTATAACTGTAAAAGGCACACGCATTAACCAAAGAAGTAATGAAAATTGACAAAGTTAGGACTTTCATGTATTACTTCTTCAGACTGTGTCAAGATATCATTCATGAAATACTTAGTCCCTGATTCTGTTTTGTCTCTAATGCGTTTGATTTGTCTGTTATAATTAATCTGCCTGTATACACACACACACACACACACACACACACACACACACACACACACACACACACACACACACACACACACACACACACACACACACACAAACACACTCACACACACACACACACACACACACACACATACACACTCACACACACACACACACACACACACACACACACACACACACACACACACAAACACACACACATACGGTATGTATATATACATCTATCTATCTATATACCTAGGCTGCTTCCCCCAAGGAAAGGGAGGTAGCCGAGACAGGACGACACACTCCCCATTTACTCATCCATTCAAACACATTCATTCGCATCTTAGCCCCAAAGGGGAGAACGGACATATTTATATATATATATATATATATATATATATATATATATATATATATATATATATGTATATGTATATATATATATGTATATATATATATATATATATATATATATATATATATATATATATATATGTATATATATATATATATATATATATATATATATATATATATATATATATATATATATATATATATATATATATATATATATATATATATATATATATATATATATATATATATATATATATATATATATATATGTATATATATATATATATATATATATATGTATATATATATATGTATATATATATATATATATATATATGTATATATATATATATATATATATATATGTATATATATATATATATATATATATATATGTATATATATATATATATATATATATATATATATATATATATATATATATATATATATATATATATATATATACATATATATATATATATATATATATATATATATATATATATATATATATATATATATATATATATATATATATACATATATATATATATATATATATATATATATATATATATATATATATATATATATATATATATATATATATATATATATATATATATATATATATATATATATATATATATATGTGCACGCACCCACGTAAACGCAACAGACAAGCACACACACATGCTCTCTAACGTTCGCAGACACGTTCTCTCTCTCTCTCTCTCTCTCTCTCTCTCTCTCTCTCTCTCTCTCTCACTTTTCTACTGGCGGGTTCAGAACAAGACTTTTCATGCTGTACTTCAGATCTTTTCATAATACCAGCATTGAAGAAAAATGACAGTTAATTAAATCCAGGTAATTAATTGCAGGTAATTCATGTAACTAATTCCATAAATGAAGAAAAATGAGACAGGAAATGAATTCTGTAGGATGAGGACGTCATTTGTACTTTCTTCTTGCTTTTTCCAGGCGTTTTTATCCGCTTAGGACACACGGTTTTAATGGAATGGTTAGATATGGTACGGTAATAACAAACACATTCGACATCACAGGGTTCCATTAAGATGAATAACATCGTCTGGTATCTGTGAGAATTATTTACAGAAGTCAACATGGTAAAGTTGAAACCCTTCCTTTCACTTTTTGTGTCTCTTTGAGAGCTGCCTCATCAGAAATGTATAACAAAAAAGTCCTTATAACGCTCTGCTCCGATCATAGTGACATCAGATCCTTATTTCCGGAGTCGTATTTATAAAGGATCTTAACCATATATTGTGACAAATAGATTTCCACCAGTTAAGAGTTACCTTCAGTCCCTTTGTTCTGCCTTATTTTTCAAAGTAGTATTAACTCAAGTTTGGTTGTTCAGTAACCAGTGATAAGTAATAATCATATTAACAATTTGGAAAAAGCCAATGTGTTGATTAAACTCTAATTCTGGCCTCACAGCCTGTCTCACTGATGCCATATTGCTCATTGTCAGTTTGCATATATATGTCAACCATCATGGCCGCGTTGGCTTAAACTCACTGGCACCCCTGATTGCAATTAATCGGGAAGCGAGGAACCGAGAGGACACGTCGTAACTGTGTGATGGTTTATACCTTATAGACCTGCAGGTTTTGTGACATTTATTTAGAGGGTATTAGCCGACACGATGGCATATTCTCATCTATCAATATTATATTGATTCGTTTTCTGTACTGTATATGTTTGTTGGTTTGTTCATTTGTTACCGTAACACAAGCAAAAACGGCGCATTGTACAGCGCAATTTTCGTTAGAGCAAGGTACCGCTAAAATGCTCTAAGTTGAAGAATAATACAACTTCTATAGTCGGCCTTGCTCCCGTAAGCGCCTGTGGTGTGGCTCGCACCTGTTTACAATGGTGCCACGTTTCCTCAACTTGCGATGTGAAACGGAAGCTATTTATGTACAAGGCATCACAAATTCGATAAATTCAGATGAATAAAACTTACACTTGTGTATTTTGATGGATGAATCAACAGTAATCTAATTATGCATAAAATATTTATACAGTAACACAGAAACATGGCATACATATTGTACAGTGTTGCTAAAAGAAATAGCAGTCACTTTTAATGTTTTTTAGCGTAGTTTTAGGGTGGTTAATAATATTACAGTTATGGATATAATAGAATGAGCCTGAAAAAAGAAGAAATATGCCAATATCCAAAGTAAAAGAAATAATTCATATAATTCTTGTGAGTGGCAGCACTGACAGATAGCTTCCCTACAGAGAGAGAGAGAGAGAGAGAGAGAGAGAGAGAGAGAGAGAGGCAGGAGAGGGGCATGCATTGAATGCATTGTCGGCATCACTAAATATAACAAAACCAAATTAACAAATGAAAGCACAATTATAAATAACTTATAAAAGAATCAAAAGTACTCAGGGTGGCTCACATTTCCCGCCATGTGGTAGGTGAATCCAGCCCCCCCTTCCCCTTCCCTCCCTTCTTAATCCCTCCTGGGTGTCTCAGGTCAAATCCCCCTTCACACTTCCTCCCCCTGGACCACCACCCCAACAAACCCACATCCACACTCCCACCCACACCTACACCCACACCCCACTACGTCGGGGTGTATGAATCAGTAACGTAACAAACCTCTCAGCAGACAGTAACTTTGACACTCCATCTACTACTAAATATAACAAAACCAAATTAACAGATGAAAGCACAATTATAAATAACTTATAAAAGAATCAAAAGTACTCAGGGTGGCTCACATTTCCCGCCAGGAGAGAGAGAGAGAGAGAGAGAGAGAGAGAGAGAGAGAGAGAGAGATAACGGTATAGAAAACGTGGCAACACTGTACACAGGTGCGGACCACACCACAGCCGCAAACGTGCGCGAGTCCTACTATAGTCCAATCGGGCCACCGGTTCCCGAGTTATGACTCATTTCTGGCATTTTGACATCGAGCGGCTTCGGCGACCATTAGGCGGATCACTTTCTTTTTGAGCATTGAAGTTACCATAATACAGGCCCCTCCCACTTTTTTTTTTTTTTTTTTTCCACTGAACGGAAAGGCCGGCAAAGGCGGCCTTTAAGCGAGTAATAAATAAAGAAAATATTCCGGCATAAAACCCAGCATCACCATCTGTTAGTTTAGGGGTCGTGGTCATAAACTTTCTTGAAACAAAGTTGTGATGAGGGTAGACTGGCTGTTATCAAATCTTAACCCGCACGACTACCAAACATTTAAGATTGCTATTATGATACTGGACACTGACAATATTTAATCAGTTGAAAATATCTTCCAGACATTCTTTCTATTTCCAGGTGTCTTTATCCCGTAAGACACAAACGAATCGCCTCCATGTCATCCTGTCATTCCCCATCACGCTGCCCTCCCATCAGCTCTCACCACCGTTTCATATATAGCTTATCTTACCCCATTCATCCATCACATCATCGGTCTTCCCCGTTCCACCTCACTCACATATACTCTCCTAGTCAGTTTCCCTTTCTTGGAACACATGACGTATTATCCTGGTATATTCTTGGTGTCTCCAAACTATTTAATTCAGATCAGGAGAGATTTTCGCAGCTGGAAAGTTTAGATTTAACCTTTATTAACTCCATTATTACCAGGGGCTCGTCTAAGCTGAATCAAATCGTCTGGCAGAATAATAATACAGATGTTAAGATACGTTATAGAAGTGCTTGTGTGGTCCCGTTGTATAAAGGCAAGGGTGATACGTATGAATGTACTAGCTTTGGGGGTATAAGTCTGTTGAGTGTTGTAGGTAAGGTGTATGGTAGTGTTAATTATGAGAGTTAGAGAGGGTACAAAGGGAGTGATTGGTGATGAGCAGTGTGGCTTTAGGAGAGGGAGGGGATGCGTGGATCAGGTGTTTGCGGTGAGACAAGTGTGTGAAAAGTATTTAGTGAAAGGAAAGGATGTGTTTTGGGCATTTATGGATTTAGAGAAAGCGTATGATAGAATTGATAGGGAGGCTTTGTGGACTGTTTTAAGATTGTATGGACTTGATGATAGGTTACTAAATGGGGTGAAAAGTGTTTATGTAAATAGTAGAGCGTGTGTAAGAGTGGGAAATGCTGTGAGTGATTGGTTTCCTATGAGAGTGGGGCTGCGACAGGGATGTGTGATGTCGCCTTGGTTGTTTAATATTTACATGGATGGTGTTGTAAGGGAGGTGAATGCAAGAGTTTTAGGTGGAGGTCTGAGTCTGGTGAATGTTGATGGTGGAGAGTGGAATCTGAAGCAGCTGCTGTTTGCAGATGATACTGCACTGGTGGCTGATTCAGAGGAGAGATTGAGACAGTTGGTAGAGGAGTTTGGAAGGGTGTGTGAAAGGAGGAAATTAAAAGTAAATGAGAATAAGAGTAAAGTGATGAAGTGTACGAGGTTGGTAGATGGTAGGGGATGAATATAGTTTTGAATGGCGAGTTGCTTGAGGAGGTAGAGTGTTTTAAATATCTAGGGTCACATGTTGCTGTGGATGGAAGAATAGATGCAGAAGTGAAGTTTAGAATGAATGAAGTAGGAAAGGTGCTGGGAGGAATGAAAAAAGTGTTTAGATGTCGTTCGCTTAGAATGGATGTAAAGAGAAGGCTGTATGAGGGTGTTGTGGTACCGACTGCATTGTATGGGGCTGAAACATGGAATATGGGTGTAGCAGAGAGGAAAAGTTTGAATGTAATGGAGATGAGGTGTCTGAGGAGTATGTGTGGAGTGACGCGTATGGATCGAGTGCGGAATGATGAAGTGCGAAGGAGAACTGGAGTTGTTCGGGAGATGGCTGGTAGAGTTGAGCAGAGGGTGTTGCGATGGTTTGGGCATATGGAGAGAATGGATAACGAGCAATTGGTGAAAAAGATAACTAGATCTGATGTGAGAGGTGTAAGGCTGAGAGGAAGACCACGAATAGGATGGATGGACAGTGTGAAGAGAGCGCTGGATGCGAAAGGGATGTCTGTTGAGCAAGGAAAAGTGGCTGTGTGTGACAGAAATGAGAGGAGAGAAATTGTGAATGAATAAGTGATGACGCAGCCCTGAGGGGATATTCTCCCGCATTTGGTCTGATTAGCTATTTCAGGTCAGGTGCGGGTAAGGGGATGAGTCTGTTATGATGTGGCAGGGGTAAACCAGCTCTGCTGTCGGGCCCTGCTGCGGATGTCACTGATTGCATTGCGGAGTTGACCCTTGTGCAGTGTGGTGCGGTGAGGATCTGTCCGTTCTCTCCTTTGGGGCTAAGATTCGAATGAATGTGTTTGAATGAATGAGTAAATGGGGAGTGTGTCGTCCTGTCTCGGCTACCTCCCTTTCCTTGGGGGAAGCAGCCTAGGTATATAGATAGATAGATACGTTGTCTGTTTGCTGAAATCATTATTATGTTGGATATGTTATAAAACTGCAATTGTACCAAATACTGAAGTATTTCGAGTGAAAAAAAAAAAAGTTGTTACATTGGTTATTAACCATTTGAAAAATAGGTTAGTGTTAATCTACCAGTCATTCATCAAAACAAGACAGTAACATACGTGGCTGATCTGTTGTGACAATTTGACGATGGGGAAGGGGGTGGGGGGGGGACTGAAATACCGGTATGTAGGATAGACCTTTAATACAGACTCCTACATTTATCTTGTTTATCTCACCCACCCAATTTATCTGCAATATCATACAGAGTCATTTACAACTGAGCAGACACTGTACTAACTACCCAAGTAACTTATATATATATATATATATATATATATATATATATATATATATATATATATATATATATATATATATATATATATATATATATATATATATATATATATAGGCTACACACACACACACACACACACACACACTAAAGTCCTTCAATCTCTCTTTGGCTTCACAAAACCACAAAAATGGGTAAAAATAACTCAAAAATGACAAAAAAATAATCAGACTAGCGTTTGCTCTGCACTGTCGTGAAAGATTCCGCAGTTCTTGGTTCCATGGATCACCATTATTAGCAGCGTTGAAATATCTGTGTATAAGGGATTGCTTTTCTTATTCTTTATTTTTATTTTTGTTATGCTTGTCACCGCCTATATGGGATTGCAATTCTTTTTATGATACTGTCTACCAGTACCCGGTCAGCGGTATCATTATTACTTGATAGAGCATAACTTAGCAAATTATTTACATGGCAAATTCCAACCATTAGCAGTAATACTTAAGGGTTCAGGAACCACAAAATGATTTTTTCTCTGTAATTCGTGTGAACTTGTACTGTGATAGCGTTTGCCGTAGTATGAGTTCCGCCGGTGACTTAACGAATCAGCTATAATACATAATAGTAATATCATGTAATTGGTTTCTTATTTGATGTGGATAAACTGATGCAACTTGTATTTGGTTGGGTACCTGTATATATTTCTGTATCGTGTAGGGATGATCTATTGAATGTATTTGCTATATGGATAATTACTTCATTTTATTATATGCTGGTGTCGATAAAATGATTTTTCTCTAAGATGGCTGCTCGACGGTATGTACTGCTGCTTTATTTTGGTATTTTTACCTTCTAACTTCCGTGTACTTAAATCAAGATATATTTTAATTCCTTATTTATACTTACTCATGCAATACTCATATCTATCACGTTAGTTGTAGCAACATCACGTTTTCTATCATCCTGTTCAAACGAAAACGTGTGAAATAATGGCGTCAGAGCAAGTGTGCTTTTACGGCATCGCTGTTACGGCATATTATTCATGTTTACGTTGGTGTGGCAGAAGTGTTGCTAGACGGTAGGGGAACAGTGAAGCTCAGTTTATTACCACTTTAATCATCTCAACGGAAGGTATTGTGTTCACTTGTTTATGTTAAGTCTATGGAAAATATAAGCATGTAGTGATCGTAGGTGACTGACGAACCGAGGGAAATGAAGAAAGAGAGCAGGGCAGCCATGGCCAGTACCGTATGTGAGGGCCATTTCAATGTCAGTCTTATTTAAGCCAAACTGCCCTTTTGTAACACCTTACTTTCCTTTTTAATTCTTTGCTATTTCCAGGCGATTATATTCAGTTCATAAACTGTGGTGGCTTGGTGATCATAGTAAGCCTACTCGTCGTGTGATGCGTGAACCCTAAGTTTAGGCCTCACGAGTTCGAGCCCACACCTTAGCGGATATTTAAACGGTGCTGGTAGTATTTCCTTACATAGCCTTGCATATGTTCACACCGATTTAGTGTTATATATAATATATACAGATTTTGATATAAGCATAGCCAGTACAGCTCCAACTTTCACATGCACCACTCTTCCTACAGACTCTCGTTGTCCATTCGTACTTCGCTTGTATGAGAAAGTGTCAGCCTTGACTATCTCCCTCTGAAAAGGTCTGGTTCTGCAGTGAACTTTATTATACCAGTACAAAAACGCGACAGTAATGTATGATTGCTTAGGTTTGTCTGTTAGCAAGATTATGAGAAAAAAGATTGTTGGACGTACTTTCACCAAGTCTGACATAATGACTGAGATTCATTAAAAAAAAAAAAAAAATGGCCCCCCAAAGTCTCGGGTCTTAGGTCACGGGCAAAGTCAACTGAAACAGCTTTGATTCATTTATGACCAAACCAGTAGCAAGGGTTGAATGACACAAGAGGATGAAATTATTCAGTTTCGTGACCAATCGGTCATAGGCAAAGGCCACAGGGCAAGGCTAAAGGTTCGACCTTTTAACTACACATCAGTTTTTACTCGTAGGGATCAAACTTGGTGGAAAAGGTATAATGTTAGCCAAGAATGAAACTGTTTTATATTCCAACAAGTAAATCAAATGGTCAAGCCCATAGGGCAATTTCAACTTAAACATTTTTCTTTAATCTCAGTTGGCCGTAATTTGTTGGATGGGCTGAGGGACAGGTAAGGGTGAAATCATTAGGTTTTGAGAGCAGTCAGTCAGAGGTCAACTGCACAGGTGAGGACCAAATGTTCACCCTTAAAATGACTGTAACACTGGGAGCGGGTGTTTCACTTGACAGTGTTTCATTTTGTATGAACTGATGAGTGTGTGTGTGTGTGTGTGAGAGAGAGAGAGAGAGAGAGAGAGAGAGAGAGAGAGAGAGAGAGAGAGAGAGAGAGAGAGAGGAAGGGGACGGTTGCCGTTTCGTGGAAATCGTCAGCTAATGTGGAAAAACAAATGAGCGACGGTCTTAGACGTGGATCAGGTGGACGTCTTTCTACACTAGTGTAGAAAACTTTCACGCTATCCTTGTATGTTATTTTGAGTAATAAAGGACATTATGACATGGCTAGGATGCATTAATATGTAGGCTGTTGTTATTTAGATCCCTCATTGTTAAACCATGAAAATGTTGCATTTGTGGTTAATATCGATTCATTTAAAGTCTATGTTGTGGAACACTGTCTACTTGTATCCGGTCAGCAGCATTGTTACTGCTTTACAGATTATAACTCAGCAAATTATTTACGAGCCAAATGCCAACCACAAGCAATCATACATATTTAAGATTATTCAGGAATTACGAAGCAATTCTTTCTGTAAATCGTGTATATTGTACTTGAACATCGCGAATTAACTGATCGAAAATAGTAATGTCGTGACAGTTATGATTTTACTGGCTGTGGATAAACTGTTGTAGTTGTATTTGGCTGGTTACCTGTATATATTTCTCTATAGTGTGGGGATAAACTAATGATTGCAATTGTTATATGTTTAGTTACTTCATTTTATTACCTGTTGGGTGAGGGGTAGAACGATTTGTCGCTTAGCTGGATGCTTTATTTTGTCATCTAAACCATTTCACCTCGGTGCACTTCAGACTTTCTCTCTCTCTCTCTCTCTCTCTCTCTCTCTCTCTCTCTCTCTCTCTCTTTCTCTCTCTCTCTCTCTTTAAAATTCATTATTCATACCCATTCTTGCAATATTCATGTCTAAAATATGTCGTTATACCAGCATCACGGTTTCGGTCATCCTGGCAACGAAACGAGAACGTTTGTGGAAAAATTACGTTAGAGTCAGTGTGGATTTACGGCAACGCTGAGGTAGGTAGGTAGGTAGGCAGGCAGGCATGTGAGTGGGTGGCAGGGTGGGTGCCGGGAAGCTGTGGACAACAAAAGAAGAATCAATTGGATAGGCAATTACCAGGACCGCTATTTCTCCTCACAGTTGCAACAACAAAAACACCAATATCCACTGATGTCACACACACACACACACACACACACACACACACACACACACACACACACACACACAGTTCTCGAACCTGTGCTAGATGGTACAGTCGAATCCACTCATTCATAAACACTTTTAGTACTATGACGTCTTTTAGAGTTAAATACTCTGGGTGTTGTTTGGCTCGGTGTGTGTGTGTGTGTGTGTGTGTGTGTGTGTGTGTGTGTGTGTGTGTGTGTGTGTGTGTGTGTGTGTTTCACCTTTCATAGTCATGTCCATATTGAGGATTCGTTTCAGTAAAATGCGCATTAATAGTTAAAACAGCGGAAAGTGCCTTTTTTTTTTTTTTTTTTTTTTAATGCATGGAAGGAGGAACCAAAAGTCAGAAGCCCGTAAGATTGTTCCCTCTAAGAAAAAAAAAAACGAAAACAAGATAACAGAGAGCCAAATTCGAGATCTGTTAATTTTGAGATGCCTGGACACACTGCCTTTAAAAGACTGGAGGTCATAGACAACAGGAAGTACAGATAGAGGAAGACAGAGCTGACCTGTTGCATGCATGAAGGACTGAGAGTAACGGTTAGCTCTTGCATTAGAGAGCTGGACAGAAAAGGGATGAAAGTTTGTTGCTAGACGGTGCTACGCGCCCGCCATAGTGGTGGAGGGATAGGAGACAGTTCAGAGGAGTAATGACCATTGAAGTAGCGGCAGATGAGAGATAAAGATGCAGCAGTGTGGCAAAGAGACAGAGGTTGAAGAGAGCCGGTAAGACGAGGAGAGTTAATGAGACGGAAAGCATTAGACTCCACACGTGTTGAGAGGAGCTGTAAGTGGGGAGCCTCCCAACACTTGAGAGATGTACTCTACACAGGGGCGAATAAAAGCCCTGTATAAAGTCAACAGCTATGCAGGGGTAAAGAAAGCACGGAATCGGCTTAGCACACTTAGTCTCTTGGATGCGGATTTTACAAGTGAGGGAATATGGTCTTTCCATAATAAATCCTGAGAAAATGAAATCCCAGTCATTTTTAAAGATGATGCAAGATTGAATCGGATATTGTTACGAAACAGAGGATAATCCTGCGGAAGATTTTGAAAGATGTAAGAAATGAGTTTGTGAAGCATTAAAAACAAGATTCCTCTTCCCCAGTCAGATATTCAGATTGTTCCCTAACCCCTTCAGTTTGATTATGTGTATTTTTAGTATAATTATATTTAGCTGAATTCCATCGTCACAAGCGGTCGCTCCAAATCTGAATAAATTCGTCTGAAAATTACACATTGTATTAAAACGGGTAGTCAGACTCAAGAGGGGATCGACATGCTTAGAAGTAACTATAATACCCAAGTCTCACATTGTTCTCGTATTCTCCCTTGCAGATCATGGAAGATGCAGAACTGGTCAACACTGCCATGTAAGTAATATTATTCCTGTTTAACCCTTTCAGTATGAGGACGTTTCTGAGGAGAGGCCTTTAATAATGGAGGAATATGACATGGCTATCGTTAAATCCTTGGCTTTCGGTACATGTGGTCAGTTTTATTGTATCAGTTTGTCAGTTCGGTAGTCAGAGTAATAACAGTATAAAAGACGGCCTCAGGGGGAAAGAGTTTATACATTACAGTCGTCTACAGTCATCGTTTCCTATATTTCCAAGGCTTTTCTTTTACCGCATTGTAAGCCTCCTTTTTTCTTGAAACCTTCAGCTAGACCCGGGGTTCTTAATCTTTTGAGGCTCGAGCCCACTTTAACAGTTAGGCCACGTCGCTACATCCTTCCTCCATCCTTTCTGCCAGTATGTAGCTAAAAGAAAAAAAAAAAGTTCCTACTGTTGTTCTCATTGTTGTTTTGTTTATTGTTGTTGCCTCATGTTCATCTGGACATGAACGCAATAGAATGCTGGCTGAAGCTACCTTTCTCCTGCAGCCCACCATCCCACTTGTAGGAGATGAGGAGTACGGTGAGGGACATTTATAAAACCAGGCACCAGGGCCATCCGGTTTGTTGTCTCCACATAAATGCTTCCTTTTCCCGCATCTTCGATATTTTAAATGGAAATTAAGAACGCCGTTTTTAAATATCCATGTTTTATATAACATAGTTCATATCAACGGCTAGCTAGTAAACAAAACAATTTAAGTTTTGACACTATGCTTGCCTGGTGAGTATGAATGCGAGGTAATGTGCCAGAGGAGACAGTGCAGGACTCCATAGCACTCACATTATGTTTGTACTTTGTCTTAAGAGCGACCATCATGGAAAAAGCATCTTCATAGAGGCACCATCTTGTAAGCCCGACAGGATAATAATAACATAACAGTAACGTAAATACCAACAGAAGAGACATCATAAACACCACCACAACGTCATAAACACAGGCACAAGGTGATGGTCATAAACACCACCACATGGGTATAAACACCAGCATGTTTTAATAGTAATAATATCTACCTCATGATGATGGCTACAAACACCAGCACATGGTCATAAACACCACCACATGGGCATAAACACCAGCATGTTTTAATAGTAATAATATCTACCTCATGGTGATGGTTACAAACACCAGCACATGGTCATAAACACCACCACATGGGCATAAACACCAACATGTCTTCATGGTCATAATGACTACGTCATGGTGATGGTTACAAACATCAGCACATGGTCATAAACACCACCACATGGTAGCAGTAATAGTAGAAGTACAGTCTGGCCGAATAGCCCTGATTCCCTAAGGAAGGCCACGATCGAGACCGGGCTTTCCCACGGAGCTCCCAAGAAGTGAATGTTGTGTTGATGGCGCAGGTGATTGTGTGCAGTGCAGTCTTACATAGTGTATTTAATAGTATGGGGTGCTGTGTCGCATCCTGGACAGGCATCAGCGACGGAGTCGTCTAGACTCATCTGGTAGCTCAAGAGGGCTGGATGGTGCCCACATCTCAGCCTGGCCAAGTGGACCCTGTCCTCACGAGGGAGATAGCATTCAGAAGGGTGGGTCCCAGCTGTGTGTTGTCTTTGAGTGACTGAATCGTTAGAAACATCACATGGTAATGGTCATAAACTCGACAATATGGTTAGGCTATGATCATAAGAACCAGCACATAGTCATAAACACCATCGCATGGTTATAAACATCACATGATTATAAACATCACATGGTCGTTGTCATAAACTCAACCACATGGTTTTGGTCATGAACTCGGCCACATGGTTATGGTCCTAAACACCAGCACATGGCCCTAAACACCACCACAGTGCAATAGACACTAGCCCTAAACACCACCACAGTGCAATAGACATTAGCCCTAAACACCACCACAGTGCAATAGACACTAGCCCTAAACACCATCACAATGCAATAGACACTAGCCCTAAACACCACCACAGTGCAATAGACACTAGCTCTAAACACCACCACAATGCAATAGACACTAGCTCTAAACACCACCACAATGCAATAGACACTAGCTCTAAACACCACCACAATGCAATAGACAATAGCCCTAAACACCACCACAGTGCAATAGACACTAGCATCTGGCCATTGTCATAAACACCACCACATAGTCAGACGTAATACCATCCATCCATCCATCCATCCATCCATCCATAATCCAATCCTACACTGCCTCATGTGGAGCGTAGGAGCCCGGAGCTAGGCAAGTTGGTCCTGACATTTAAGATGAGAGTGACCAGTCTCACACATCCCTAAGTGGCATTACGTGAGCAATGAAACCCAACCGCCCCTTGGATATAATCCTAGACAGGCTCAATCCGATTGGAGTGCCTTAATTACCCATCAAACCACCAGGAGCCATAATTTCGTTATATGGTTACCACCCAGAATAGTAAATGGTTTCCTGGTGTACAAGAAACCATTTGGCTTGTCACTCAGTGTAGAGTCACACATAGACAGAAGGAAGAGGAGAGAATGAAGGAAACACCAGCACATGGCCTTAAACACCACCACAGTGCAATAAACACTAACGCCAGACCATCGTCATATACACCACCACATGGTCAAAAGTAACACCACATGATCATAAACACCACCACAAGATCATAAGCACCACTACATGACTATAAACAATACAACATGGTGATAATTGCCACCACATCAGCATGAAATACCACCACATAGTCATCAAATACCACTGCATAATCATAAACACCACCACATGGTCATAAACACCATCACATGGGAGTGATCATAAACACAATGTGGCCACAGTCATAACCATCATCACATGATCTTGATCACCATAATATAGTCTTGGTGGTAAACACCTCCACGTAGTCGTGAAACAGCGCCTGTCGTCCACAATCATTCGTCAAAAGATCACATGCCTGTGTGTGGTCACATTTTGATCTGTGAAATATACTTCTTGTTACAAAACACAAACCAATTAACCTTCTTTCAGTTTATAGACTTATGGTAGTTCTTCTTATTTAGCTCATATATATAAACAGAAATCAGCCAAAGAAACAAACATGTAAAAGTTAGGGGCAGGAAACTGTCACAAGCGGCCGAAGCGACTGGCTGGCACATAGAGTTTTTAATATTTCATATACACAGCAAAAATGGGAGGGAGTTCTTGATGTTAAGCTTTTATAACTGAGGTTGGGTCAATGCTTCTACATAAGATTTCTTGGCATTTTTATTTTTCTCTCGAGACGACCACATTCGCGAGTGAGGAAGGTGGCCAGAGAGTCGACAGAAAGGAAAACAAACCAACTCATTACGTAGGTCCAAAGGAAGATAAACTTTGATGATTGGAGCCGGGACGGAATACAGATTTAATATATATAAATCAGTAATTTATCACACACACACACACACACACACACACACACACACACACACACACACAAACCTTTGTTTTGTTAAAATGATGTAAAATATGTTTTCCCCTCAACTTATCAGATAAAGTTTCCATGTCAGTTATATGTTTACTCAATAGTAGTTCCCATAACTTTTTCCTTCCGTTTTCTGGCTGGAAGTTTTGGTGGACGGGGGGAGCCTTACTGCTTTGTTATCACTGCCCAAGACTCATAAAAAAGATATCGCAGTTATAATCCACGGTATAACAAACTATCTTGAAAGAACCAATATTTGTTTTTACTGTTTGTGTACTCTTTTGTACCCTCCTCTCCCTTCCCCCTTTTCCCCAATACTTTTAATCGGCTACTCCTTCTTCTCTCTTTTTCTCGCCCCCTCTTCCTTTTCTCCTTTCCTCATACTTCCACTTCACTCTGACTCACCACTTTCTCCCCAGTTCTATTGCTCGTCCTTCTAACTCTGTCCCCTAACATTTTTTCCTCTATCCCATTTTTTTTTGCTTCGTTTTCCCCCTCCAATTATTATGCCTGTTTCCCTTTCCATGTCGTACGCTGCCCGTCAACTCTTCTTTTTCATCTCCTCTTCATTCTTCCCTTCCTTTCTCACTTCCCACGCCGTTTCTTATCTCTTCATCTTCCTTTCTTTCTCGGTCTCGTAGCTACTTCCCTTTCCGGTACCGTCCATTCTTCGGATTTCTTTCTTCTCCTCATCTCATCCTTTCTTTCCCTCCCATTCTCATTCCTCATCAATCTTCCCTTATCATCTGCTGTCTGCTCTCCTCTTCTTTCATATCACGTCTTTTCCTTCTTTCCATTCCATTCCCTTTTCTTCTCTCTCCACGAATCATTTGCTGTCCCCCCCCCCCCGCTCTTCCTCTTTCCTATCTCTTCCTCTTCTTTCCTATTTTTTCTTTCTTCATCTCTTTCCACTCTCCTTATATTTTCTTCCTCTCTGTTCCCCTGCTAATACAGTACAGTACATCTCCCCTCTTCCCTTATCATCCACACACCCCTCTCCTCTCTCCTTATTCACCCCCCCCCCACCTTATTTCCCACTTTCATTTCATCGTCTACCTCTTCTATTTCTATATCTACTAATATTATCCCTTCCTGTAATATCTTACTCTCATCTTTTCCTTTTCATTCATTTCATTCCCCCTCTCATCCCTCCTCCTCCTTCCCTTATCATTCTTTTCCCGTATTTCTTATGTTCTCATTCCCTTTCCTCACGTCTCTTCGTTCTCCTTCTTTTCTCTCTCTTCTCTTCCTTTCCCTCTTTCCATTCCCCTTCTCATCAATTCCTCTCGTCGTTTCCTCTTTTTTTTCACACCTTGATCCATAGCCTAATTAGTTTTCCCAGCAAATACCCTCGTTATGGGCTAACAAGCCTCCTGGTATCTGTGTATCCTACGTTTTCCTCTCCCGCTCCCTCTCCTTTTCATATGACAGAATTCCAGTTCGATCCTCTTTACTCCCCCTTCCTTTCCCCTTCTTTACTTTTTTTCTGCCATTTCTCTCGCCTCCCTTTATCGCCCTTCATTCTTCTCCTCTCACGTTGTCATCTCTCTTATGCCTCATTTTCCTCTTTCCTCTTTCAATTTTCTTGCCTTCCTTTCACCATCATCGTGTCCTCCCGCTCACTTTCTCATGTCTTGACCCCTTCTCCGTTTCCAACCCATCTTCTCATTTATCTTCCCTTTTTCATACTCTCCCTCTCTTCTTTTTCCTCTCCTCCCATTTTCATCCCATATTTCATTGTCATTCTCATTTGCTAGTCTGTCCTTCTCATCTATCTTTACATGCTCTTCTTTTTTGTAATAATTCCTCTCATCTCCCCGTTTTATTTCAACTCCTCCTCATTCTTCCTACCTCTTTCCTCCACATTTCTTCCCCCTCCTCTGTGTTTCAAATTCCTATCCTTTCTCGTTCATCGTCCCATTCCTTCTCATTCTCTTCACCCGTCCATTCTCATCTCTTCCTGTTCCATCTCCTCCTCTGATCATCCCTCCTGTCTCTTTCCTCTTAACTTCTTCCACTCTTCGTCGCTGTTCTTCATCCACCAATACTCATCACTCTCATAACCTCTTTTCTATCCTTCTCATTCTATCTTTCAGTCACCTTTACGCCTCTCTCTCTCTCTCTCTCTCTCTCTCTCTCTCTCTCTCTCTCTCTCTCTCTCTCTCTCCACCTCAGATACCTCGCCACTTTTTATAACCTCTGCGCCACCACAGTCTCTTTGTTTCTCTACCAAACTTATCTCTTATATCTGTTCGTTTCCCTTTCCACCTCTCTCTTCCATGTGTCTTGCTCGTCCCATCCACTTCTCATATCCCACTAATCTTCCTCCTCATTCCTCCTGTCCTTCCCCTGTCTATCCCTTCAACTCCTCCTCACTACCTTTACCCCAACAAGCTCCGCAGTTTCATATCCTGCTCACCAACACAATGTCATTTGAATTTTTGTTCTTCCTAACCACACTCTCGCATTCTCGCCTTTCCCTCTTTCATTCCCTATCCCTACCCTCCCTCCTGTTCCTTCCCTTATCATCCCTCAGTCCCTTCCCCCATTCTTCACCCCCAAACCTTTTCGCTCTTCATAGCCTCTGCTCCATCACAGTGTCTTTTTTCTTACTGTATCAATATCCCAAGCCTCAGTGAGTAGATGGATTGTTTGCTAAAGTTGAGGTGCTCAGAAGTTATGGGTGATCTCTCTCTCTCTCTCTCTCTCTCTCTCTCTCTCAGTAAAGTCGTCTGGCAGTAACAAGAATAAAGATAGACATAACAGTACTGATGGAATTTGCTTTACATACATGTTTGCCCTAAAAATAACCTTGCTTCCGCATAGGCCATACACTAAATTACGGCTGTGTGCAATCGCCAGCAAAAACTAGGATTACCCTCGTATAATATTAATAGGCTGGATGTTGGTAAAAACGGGATGGTATTCACTAATTGGCCACGGTATCTAGATTGGGGATAATGGTGCAGGTGCAGAAAAAAACATCGATACGCTTCGTTGCTAAAAATTACGGGGCAGTGAACGGTGACTTTCGAAATCCAGTAATGTTACATTTAGAACCCAACATACCTTTTAGAATACCGTAGAAGAGTTCCATAATGGTTAGATTAAGACGTGGAAATATATCTGTCCACAACTGCCCTAGTCAAGTAAGGTTTAAGCTTATATATGTTGGTGCGGCCTTTTTCCGGGAGGTTTCTTGTGCCTGTATTATTGTCTGCATACGATGCTTTCTAACTATTCATCTTTGGCGGACAGTTTGGCATATTACAGCAAAATAATCTCTTGTTGGTTATTTATGTTTTTAACACATTTATATTGCATAAATAACATACACAATTATATTAACGTATTAGAAGAGAAATAAACCGATAAAGAACAGGTACTGGAAAGTCTCCCAGGTTGATGAAAAAAAGGGCCTTGATCGGGGCCTTCTAGTTTATAGCCGTATATCTAGTCTTACTGCCGGGATACTCTTTTTCCTGTCTTAGCATCTGACTCCCCTAGGTCGTGAACCTCTTGTTTTAGGTGTATCTCTTCGCTAACTAGATGTTAAACCCAAAGAAGCCAGTGAAGCAGTGAATTTTTAAACAAAACCCTCCATCTGGTGCCTGGCAGGCTTTAGTAACTCACGGCCCTGTCATCTGTTTGGCTTCCTTCCTTCACGTTCTCTTTTCCTTATTAGAGGCGTCTTGGGTATTTATGAAGACAAAGTACGAGTAAACTGGACACCAGATTGTCTGATACTTCAGTGACGTAATTATGGGAAGGGAGTAGTAGTGCAAGGAATATTAAGTGCTTAGCCATCCATTTTTCCAACATCACTGTAATTTTCATTTTCGACGGAGCGTGTAGTTAATAGGGGAGTCTAATCTAGGGGAAAAAAGAACTACCCTACTGATCCAGCTAGGGACTAACTTTTACATCCTGCATTTGGAAGGTTATATTATGTGAAACCCGCCATTCTAAAATGAAAAATAAATAAATAAACTGATGGTATGGGGAGACCGCAACACTGGATTCCAAACCTTAATGTTTCTTCATTTATTACAATGAAGTGAACAGGAATTTCGGTCAGCACTTGTACTATCACGATCACTATTTCCTTACCCACCTGGCGAGAAGAAAGTGGAGGACAAGGTAGGAGAAAGACCAGGGGAGCATATATTGGCGTCTCATCTCACACACACACACACACACACACACACACACACACACACACACACACACACACACTACTATTACTACTACTACTACTACTACTTAAATCCCTTTCACTCACACTACTTAGATCCTTCTAACTCACAGTAGGCTTTTTAAATAATTCTCTGACACACTACTTAAATCCCAGTCATTCACTCACCTTAAATCTCTCTCACTTACACAGGTTAAATCTCTCTCACTTATACTGCTTATACTAATCTCACTCACTCACCTTGAATCCGTGGCACTCCCTTTGTTTAAATCCCTCTCACTCAAACTTGTTAAATCCCAGTCACCCATGGCACTCATAATACTTCACCTACGTCACCATTCTCTCTCTTACCCACATTACTCACTTTATCTCCTCCTCTCCCCCACACCTTCACATTCCACGACCATTATATCCCTCTGTTCATATCCCTCTCCACACGTTAATCCAGACGCTTCCCTGATTCACATCCTCACCCCACCCTCCATCTGTCTTCTAGCCTACACACCACTCATCTCCACACTCCTGATTCCCTCTCTCCCTTTTCCTTCTCTTCAACCCCCACATTCCTCACCACTTTCACCACACATGGTCTCTACTCGCTCGTCTCACCATAGACCCATCTCATTACCACCCTACCCCTGTCCCTACCACATCACCATCTCTACACTTCATATTTCCCTCTCTCCCCTCTCCCTCCTCCCTCTCACAGCACCCTCTGCATCCTTCACCACCATCACAACACATCACCACACTCCTCATTCACTTCGCGACAACCCCTCCTCATCTTCTCCTCACCCTATTTCCCCCAAACCAATCATCTCCACATTTCATGATTCTCTTCCCCTCCCTCTCCCCTCGTCCCCCCTGCCATTCATATCACTCACTACACACCATCTGTCTCCTCACTCACCTCAGAGTCTCGCCTCTTTACCGCAACCGCAAAACTTTACTCCGCGTTCATCTTTCCTGTGTCCCAGTCTTGAACAGGTGTGTGTGTGTGTGTGTGTGTGTGTGTGTGTGTGTGTGTGTGTGTGTGTGTGTGTGTGTGTGTGTGTGTGTGTGTGTGTGTGTGTGTGTGTGTGTGTGTGTGTGTGTGTGTGTGTGTGTGTGTGTGTGTGTGTGTGTGTGTGTGTGTGTGTGTGTGTGTGTTTTCCTGCCTCACTCATGGTTGCATCAACGCTTCATTTTTCTCTTTCCTACTGATTAAAAGTAGAGCTAGATTTAGACATGATGAGGCCCTAAGATATGAGAATCTGTGGAGGGCCCTGTTGGTAATTATCAACTAAGATTAAGGCTGTTTAACAGTTGAACTTGACATGAAGCCATCAGGATGCATATGAAATCTGTGCAGACTGGGTTAAATAGGGTAAGTCATTATTTGAATATAAATTATAATCAAGCTGTAACAAATGAGAAAAACAAAGTCCGATATTGAGAGGTCCCTTAGCCTTTGAGATCCTAAGCTTTAGCTTGTTTAGCTTATGCCTAAATCCGGCCCTGATTCTAAGCTTTACCTCACAAGATTGTCTTTTCTTATTCCTTTGCTACAAGACGATTTAATTCAACTTGGGAGAGCCTTCTGATAGCAAATGGAATGCAGGTCACCTCCTATACTCCTTTTACTCTATCTTGGCCTAAAATTAGCATCTCATTATCTTGAACTCCAAGTTATAACGATAGCTTAACATTGGAATATGATGCTAGCCGTGAAGAAGAGGTTTATGAAAGGGATGGGAAGCCATAGCAATATATTTTCCTGCCACTGAACTACGTGAAGTAAGCTGAAATAGGAGGAATATCTGGGCCAAGTTAAAGTAAAAGCCTTATACACTTCAGGTTGGAAAAGTTTCTCCAAAGCGACTTAGAATCGTCTGACCACAACAAGAGAACGATGAATATGACAGAACTTTCCTAAACAGATTAACCCCTTCACATCAATGATGTCATCTTAATTACTTTCTGATTGTCACCAGAAGATTCTGTTCAATGTAGGATAGATTTTTTTTTTTTCTTGTACTGATGGGTTGGACAGAGCCTACATTAACTCCTTTCCTAACAGGTGGCTTTTGTTAGCTGAATGAGTTTTTATTTATTTATTTGTTTAACATTAGGGCAGATGACACTTCATTAGTCTAATATCCATTACCGAAATAATGTTGAGAATTTTTTACTCTGATATACTAAAAAAGAAGTATTTTGTAAATACTGAAACGGATGGCATCTAATTAAACTGGGTCATATTTATGATCTCTCCTAAGCTGTGTATAATATTTCTTGTATATGAGTTTGTCATCACGCATAGAGATACCAAGCTCTTCCCAATCAAATTCGAGTGAATATTAACGTGATAACGTAATGGGATATTATGGAGTTACGACATGCTGTAGTCTTCAAGTTGTGAGAGTGGTCCACTTCGGTCAGGTGAAAACAAAACCACTGTAGTAACCAAGGAGACTCATTTCATAACTAAAGCTCGTGGGACATCATGGAGTTACGACATGTAGTAGATATCAAGTTGTGGGAGTGGCCCAGTGACGTCACGTAAAAAAAAAAAAAAAAAAAAAAGGACTGTAGTGAGCATTACAGTATCAGATCATAGTTTTAACCTCTTCAGTACGGTGACTAATCGGACTGCAGGGGTTAAATATAGATTTCATGAACCCCTTCACTACCAGGGGACTCTCTGAAGCTGAAGGAAATTGTCTTTACCAGCAGGAATAAAACCAGAAAAAGTCCTATTCCTAGTGAAGGGGTAAATGCTTTATACAGTACTACTGGTATATGACACTAGAGCATTGTTGGACTGCCGTGTTAGCCTACTTACCAGCGCCTCCACAGCCACTGCACACGACCCAATTCTTACCTGAAACAGAGATAAGGCTAGGTTATTAGGCCAGTTGCTCTCTCTCTCTCTCTCTCTCTCTCTCTCTCTCTCTCTCTCTCTCTCTCTCTCTCTCACACACACACACACACACACACACACACACACACACACAACTGGTGGACGGGAGTTCGCGCCTCGCTCAGGTTGCGAAAAGCTTCACTGACGAAGTGGGTGGTTACTGTCCCCCTGGAGCAAGGGGACGGGTGTGTGCGTGTGTGAAGGTCACAGCCTTGCCCTTAGATCGGACTATATGAGCTCTCAGCTCCCTTCCGGGAGGGTAAAAGCTGACGATCACGACCATCAAGTGATCCTGACCGACCCGGTGAAACACACACACACACACACACACACAAACACACGTTTAGGAAAATAAAGCCCATATTGCTTCGCGAGCGCGGGTGTGATAAACAAGGAACATCTCCAAAAGGCCTACCACAAAACTGGCAGCGAGTAGGAACACTGATGCAGACATGGAGGGTGAAATGTGGTGTTATGCTCTCACCCACTCCAACCCCGGCCATTACGATCCAGCCCCAACACCACGGCCATCCCTGCTGACACACACACTAGCTGACTTTTATGGAGAGAGAGAGAGAGAGAGAGAGAGAGAGAGAGAGAGAGAGAGAGAGAGAGAGAGACGTACATGTGTTCATCATTTGTAAATGAATTTCAGTGCCGAACACTACGAAATACAAGAGTAAAAATATAATATTTACACAAAGTGTACATTCGTAATGCTAATCAACCAACATTACCCAAGCAATGCCTCTAGGTCAATTTCCAGCGAGAAATCATTTCACACTTAGCATTGTCGGCAATTTCCTAACAACTTTGCCCCATTCTTCTGACAAATTATAGGCTAATTCTTGCATTACGTACGCTGAGCCACGTAATAAAGCTGTTTGCATTGGCTGTGTGTGTCGTGTCACATAAACTATAATTGCCTCTTAATTCGGCAGGCAGCACTCCAAGCCTAATCAAGTTATCATCGTGATCATCATCAACTGTACACACACACACACACACACACACACACACACACACACACACACACACACACACACACACACACACACACACACACACACACACACACACACACACACACACACACACACACACACACACACTCACAAAACGTAAGTATTGGTATCAGATGGTAAAAGTTGTGAGACAATGAGGATCCCCCGTGGACGAGTTGGACGAGTGAAATCATAAAGGCTTAAAAATATGGGAGGAAAAACATCTGAATTTTTCCATATAGTCTACATCGCTGGTACTGGGCTAGGGATTTTTTTGTAATACGTTCGTCTCTGAACATGAATTAAGCAGCCAACTTCCTGAGGCCCAACAGCCCCCCTAGGCACAGAAACAAATGGCGTCACACACCAGTACGGGTTACAGCCCACTATTTTGCCTGTCCTAGATATAAACTAAACAGTCCATTCTCTGAGGCCCAGCATTCTCAATCTCGCTGACTGATGGCTCAGACACCTTCATACGTAACCGCTTGGGCAACAGCACTCGCCATTCCTGCTGGATATATGCTGGTATAATCTCGCTGAGGCCTAGCATGATGGTATTAGCGATGGTTTTTGTTACGTACTGGAAGATCACTTGCGGAAAGTCACTTAAGATTTAACCAATCCAAATCCCCAAATTGTTCCCTGCCCCGGCCATGAGTTTGTTTCGCGTCTCTTTTAACTGTAGTGTGGTACAAGTATTTACCCCTTCGTTATAGTGATGTATTTTTTTATTGTATTTTTGCCATCTACACACATTATATTCAGCTCCGGATAAACCTTTCGAACTGAAGGAGTTAGGTATACCCTCCAAAAACCTCATTACTAAAGCGCATTTGTTCTAACCTGGCGAAGATCCATAACATCTTTCAGCCCAATAGATGGTCAAGAGTAGTCAGACTAGACGATGGATTTGACTTGTAACCAGGAAGACTCATTTCTGCCTCACAACTGAGACTCGCTAAATTTCAAGCTACCATTACTTAGTGCTGAAACAAGGGAAGTGACTCAGTTCTATCAGTAAAAATAAATGGGTCGTAACGTCATGTATTAAGCTCAGTAGTATAGCTGTGTGTTGGTTGCAAGAATGAAATAAGAACTGACGTCCTCGGGTTGAAAGGAATTATAACGGTTAAAAATACAGGGGATTATGAGGTGAGATGAAGGCTGGGGACTTAACCCCTGCGGCGCAATGACCTTTTTCTTTTTTTATTCCCCAGCCCCAGAGAGCTTCATGCAGCGTCGGAGAAGCCTTAAATATTAAAAAGGTTAGAAGCACTCACCATTCTCCCTTTCAATACAATGACGGCTTTTTATTGTACTCTACGACCACCTGACGCCTTACTTTAACCTGGAAATTGACACATACTGAAGGCACTAGAAGCACCCTTTTTTATCCGTTTATTCTTTAGCTCATTAACGTCTTTTATTACTTTATTCGTATTACCTTCAAAGAGTTAAACTCAGGTTAGCAAAGGCTTCTGGTATCTTTTTATTGTTTTTGTCCTATTTCAGTTCCTTACTGTCATCACGCCAGTCCTGCACGAGACAGCCATAGCATGTAATCAAAACGGGAGGTGGGTGTTAGCGCCGAACTGGTGACATGCGGAGGGGTAGCCTATAGTACGAGGGAGGACTGTTGAGCCTGAGGGAACGGGCTGGCAAGCCGTTGCCCGGAGTCTGCTGCATAAAAAATGAAAATGTGATTTGATGATTGAAACACCCCACCTGGAGTGTCGTACTTGCACGGGTTCGATCCCAACAGATGACTGGAGGTTTTTGAGCCATGTGATGTCACCGAAGGAGTAGCCTGGTCATCTACCCTTAATTAACTAGCTTACTGTAGCCTAGCCTCGAGGCTGTGTCGGTAGGCTATACGTTGATGCAGGTAAAATGGTACTGACTGTTACCTATTAGCCTACTGTACCAAGAGCTTAGAGTAGCCTAGGAGTCTTGTCACCAAGGCTGAAAATACGGTAGGGCAAGATATATTTTCCCGTTTGCTGTCTAAGCGAGGGGTTTATCATCAGTGTTGGGGCAAGACAAGGATGTGTGATATTCCCTTTGTCTGTTCAGCATTGCATGGATGGGATTACAAGAAGGGTTAAAACTCGAGTGACGGAGAGAGAGATGAAGGACTGAACATTTTAAATCATTTATATGCAGATGATCCAATGCTGCTGGTTAAAAGTGAAAAAATAAATACAGATTTGTGCGGAGGTTTGTTCGTATTTGTGAACGTTGTGCCTTGAATGTAAACGTAGATAAGAGTGAAGTGATGGATGTTGAGAGTGACGTTGACTTCCTGTGTGATGTTCTGTTAAATGAAAGAGACCTGAATTAATGAGAGAGTTTAAGTACCTGGGTGCACTCATCAGAATAGAGAGGAAGATGTGCAAAAGAAGTGGAAAGTAGACTGGCATAAGGAAGGAAGGTGACTGATGTTATGAAGATCTTAATACTTTTTTTTTTTGTCCAACTCTGGGCATAGGCTTCACGGCCTGCTCTCAAGGCCCAATAGGCCTCCTACATACCATACACCTCTCTACATGTCACCACTTCGGCGCTAACACCCACCGTCCATATTGAATACATGCTAGGGCTGTCTCGTGCGGGACTGGTGTGCTGGTATTAGCGGGGGTATTATTACGACATGTCGGCGGGTCTTCTGGTAGATCAGTAAAGTCTGCTTTTATGAAATTCAAATCCTTAAACTGTTCCCTGCCCCAGCGGGGATTAGAACCTGGGTCCGGTAGGACTGCAGGCCGCCTCTCTACCAATTGGCAACTGCAAGAGAGTGCATGAAGGGGTACCCACATTACTACATGGATGAGAGACTATGGTGTGACAAGAAAACTAAAAGTCAAGAGTTAGAGCGGTGGACATGAGGTTCTTGAGAAACGTGTGTGGAATGCGAAGAGTGGAGATAATAAATAATGTGATTCGTGAAAGATGCGGACTAAGGCAGTCCATGGACAACAGAATTGAAGAGTGTGTGCTTCTTTTAAGATGGTATGTGAGGGAGTTTAAAGGTGGGTGGAGGCGTGGTAGGCCAGAAAGAAAAGTGATAGATATGATACATGAGTGTTTGAAAAAGAGAGTTAAGGAAGCTGACTAGGCTAGGGGACTGACAAAAGACTGAACTGAATGGATTAATTTTGTATGAAGGAGTACATAACAAGGGTTTAGCATCCGTTTTTTAAATTGATAGTAGTCGGATTGACTCATTCTGATAGGTAATTATGAAGTTACGTGTGGAAACGTGTCCCTTTGAGATGGAGCCAGGATTCCGGGAGCTTGAATGATGAGTGAATGGGTGTGTGGTCCATTTCCTTGCATTGTGTTGATTAGTTCTCTCATTATCATATTCTTATCTTTTCTTGCTTTTTGGACTATTAACCCTTTCATGGTCAGGTTAACAATAGTCTTCTACTGCAGCCAGCACAAGGCGATATTATTTAGCTGAGAGTGAGTCACGGGAGCCTGAAAGTGTTAAGCGCCCTAACCTTGATTCAGTGGGCCAGGAGTGAGGGTTAGTGACATCACCTAACAAGGGTTCACTATTCACAACCCTTTGGACAGAGTAAAGGAGTAAGGGTGAAGGACAACACCGAACAAGGGTTCAATGTCCACAACCCATTGGACAGAGTAAAGGAGTAAGGGTGAAGGACAACACCAAACAAGGGGTTAATGTTCACAACTCTTTTAACCACACTTGGCACATTCTGTTCCAGCAAATATAGTGTAGAGCGACAGACAGGCACCACACCCCGTCTGACCTGTTACACTCACACCAGCCATGGTGCACACAGTCCTCTGTGTAGGACAGTGGTCGTCTTTCAGAATATCATAACCTTTTCCATGCCATTGTTACGGGTGAATTTTGAGAAACAGTCGGATCAGCAAAGTATAATAAGCGCTTTTATCGTAAATTACTGTGGGCCCAGTATTAAATAAATGAAAGATTACTTAAAATAAGGACTTATTTTATCACCCGTCGCTGTTTTAAACCCGTTGACGGATTCTCTGGTGAGCAAAACATTCTGGTTTTAAGGTGAGTTATATACACCAGACCATCCAGAGCAGTGAAAGGGTTAATATAGAAGTCCGGTGCAGCATGATAATTAATCTTTCAAAAAAAAAAAAAAAAAGTCTTTTGGTCAAATGTGCTTCACGGAATAATAATATATGTACATGAGGGATGGTAAAATTTTGTGTGTTCCACATCACTCATCCATCTCCCAACCACATGCCCGATTTTCTGTATAAATAATAGATAACAAAATGAATAGCTACCTAGCTTTGACAAGAATTGTTTGTCATTTGCTGCAGCCGACATAGTCACTGCTCTGTTCTTCTTGTGAAATACGAAGTAATCTAAATGTTGTTAATACTCAGAGAAACTGTCATACTCTAAATGAAATGATAAAGCAGAAATGACTGGATCCGTTGTCAATCTATGGTGAAGCCGTTCCCTAAAATATTTTCCCTATAAATAACACACAGTATTTCAGAGTCTGCATGATATGACATCTCGGAAGAATAATCCTAAAACTTGATAAAGAGCAAGGAATGGTGGCATTTCATGTCTCACGCTGAAATGATTTTAAAACACGACCAGAATTTCCACCGTCCTCCTCCTGCCCTTGCACACTCTGGAATAGCAAAGTGTTTCAGCTGCACTGCTAGGATGATATAACGACAGACGTGGAGGAAAATTATTTTTACATTACCCTATCAACAAGATGAGGGTAGATAGATAGATAGGTAAATAGACAGATAGATAGATATGGTTCTTATCTCCAGACTGACTTATTTCATCTACAAATGGACATTTAGAAAAAGGCGAGTTATTTACTGAGGTTTCATGTTTCCGTTTCTATAACAGGACTTTACCAAAATGAAAATAAGATGGTCGGGTAGCAGTAATACTAAACAAAAAAAGGTTGTTCTCAGGCAGAAGGGGTTAAAGCTGTGGTTATATTGTTTATTAGATCTTATCATCGGAGTCAGTGGGAGAGCACTGATAGTTTCAGGCAATTATATATGGTTGATATTATGCCTCTGCAACTAGTTTCACTCTAAACCAAACAGAATCATCTGATGTGTAACATAACAGATAGAAAAGGTTTTAGAATTGAATGGGTGACACAGTTTGTAACCCAGTTCAAGAGAAATTCCCTTAGGTAACTAAAGATCATCTGGCAAAAGCAAGAAGGCAAATGGAAGACGTCATAACACGGAAGAGAGTGTAAAATGAATGAGTAAATTAGGAAATAAATAAAGTATATATTAATTAATTCGTATGCTTGTCATTTTACACGTAGTATAAGTTAAGTGTCTGCATGTGATTCAGTGCACCGTATTGTGAGAGTTTATCACGTGATCATCGCTGCTCGTAAAACATTTATGATACTGCATATGATTCGACAAATGATCCCATTAGACTCTCTCTCTCTCTCTCTCTCTCTTGTGTGTGTGTGTGTGTGTGTGTGTAGACTCTATATATATACTTTATATATATGTATATATATATGTGTAGGTACAGTATACAGTATGTATGTGTATTTGTATGCCGATATGTGTGTATATAAATAGGCTATATATGTATATGTATGTATATGTACAGTATATATATATATATATATATATATATATATATATATATATATATATATATATATATATATATATATTTATATATATATATATATATATATATATATATATGTGTTCACTCAAAATGATTCGCATATAATTTGCCTTCCGTTGCCACAGGAAACTTTAAAAAGAATGTAAAATAGGCAGGCAGATAAGTAGACAGACAGATATAGAGGTATCAGTGAGGATGGTGAGGGTGAGGGTGAGGGTGAGGGTGAGGATGAGTGAACTGAGGGTCAACGTAGGGTGCTGAGGGTGAAGGTAAGGGTACTGAGAGTGAGAGTGAGGGAAGAGTCATTAAAAAATGCACAAATATTTAGATGGAAAGAGAATCATGAGTGTGAGGGTAAGGGTGAGAGGTAATATATCGGTTCAGGGTATCAGCAAGGGAAAAGTTAAGCGTGTTGAGTGTGAGAGGGAGGGTGAAAGCTGTTACAGATAGGAAGAGAGTGAGGTTGAATGCGTGGGTGATGTTAAGGGTAAGAGTGAGGGTGAAAGTGTTGAATGTGAGGGTGAAGATGACGCATTTCATGCAGGGGGAAGAAAAGCGTGCATGGTGAGGGTGAAGACAGTTGCAGTGAATGTAAGAGTGCGGGTGATGGTGAAGTTATGACTGTTGGGTGTGAGGGTGAGCGTGTGACTGCTGGGTGTGAGGGTGAGGGTGAAGGCAGTTGGAGTGAGGGCGAGGGCCACACCCAGCCACTGCCTGATAATTACTGCTTTAACGAGACTCAACATGGGAAGGTTACCGCTTACCTACACCACCCTAACACCACACTGCCTTTGCCTACCCACGCCCATTGTGTGTGTGTGTGTGTGTGTGTGTGTGTGTGTGTGTGTGTGTGTGTGTGTGTGTGTGTGTGAGAGAGAGAGAGAGAGAGAGAGAGAGAGAGAGAGGTAACAAAGAACTATGAAACTTATGTAACTTCTTGTCTGTAACTTGAGCATTGGAGTAGTAGACCAGAAATGTGAAGAAGTGAATCAGGAGTATAAGGAACAGCCAGAACTATAAGGAAGTGAAGCGAGAGTATAAGGAACTGAACCAGAAAGATAAGAAAGCGAAGAAAGAGTAAGGACCTGAGTCGAGATTTACAGGGAGTGTGAAGGAAACAGATGGTGTGGTCAAGTGTGTGAAAAAAGGAGGAGGGCAGAAATCTTAGCCTGGTGTTTGTGTTTTAGGGTTTCGAGGTGCTGGCGAGAGTGATGGTGGCTGGAGAGGTGAGGGAGAGAAGTGGAGGAGGAGGAGAGGGAGGTATTGAAGAGGTAAGAGAAAGGTGAGGTGAGGATAGGTCAGGGAAAAGAGAGACGAAAGTGAGGGAGAAATGAAGAAAAATAATTGGTGAGAGGGGGAGGATCCGTGAACGGTTAATCTAGTTGAGGGAGAGATGGAGAAGTGAGAGAAAGATGGAGGAAACGTCAGAGAAAAGTGGAGGAGGAGGAAAAGGGGTCGACAGAGATGAAGAAGAGGTGGGGAGAGATGTATGAAAGAGGTGAAGAGGAGAAAGAGAGGTCGAGGAGATGTCAGAAGAACGTGAGAGATGAAGTGGGAGAGGTGTGGAGGAAACATAAAATGATGTGCGAGAGAGAGAGAGAGAGAGAGAGAGAGAGAGAGAGAGAGAGAGAGAGAGAAAGGAATGAAAGGAGTGGAAGTACCGAAATAGAGAAGGGTGAGAAAAAAGAAAAAAAAAAAAAAGGAGCAGTGAGACAATGAATATAGCAAAAAAAAAAAAAAAAAAAAAAAAATGTTAGGAAATGTTGGTGGTCAGGCAAGTAAGTATTTGCTGGGTTGACTGTCAGGTGGTAATTGGGTCTGTCACGTGTCCTGATTCCTCCATGATTATTTTTAGTAACTTTTCGATGAATTTGCTTGTCAGGTGAGAGATGCTGCTTCCCTGCCTGCAGCTGAGGAGAAGGACTTGAAGAAGGGAGGCCTGGGTTCGAACTCCCAACAGATTACCCTCTCATTGTCGGAACAACTCTAGGAGCTCGTATTCTCGTAGGTATAAGGAAACTCTTTAGCACATCTTCCTCACCGATTTATTTTAAATCCATATGGTTATTATAATTTTTTACCTTGCTTATGCAGACTATGGGGATATTATAATTATTTAAGCAACACAAAACATGAACGTAACGTATAATGAACAAAGTAAATCGCTGAGGAGGAGGTGTTAGGGAGCTTCCTTAATCAACGGGAATACGGGCCCAGAACTCTTCCAGCTGACGCAGGACGATTTGACTGAGAACGAGTTATAGGAGCCTGAGGGTGTTAATACTGTCGCCGTTAACCCCCACATGGTCAGGATAATTCTAGAACTCTATTTCAGCCAACACAAAACGATTTTATGTAGCTGACAGCGAGCGATAGCAGCCTGACGGTGTTAGTGTTATAACCGTTAACCGTCTCATGGTAGGGACAACTCTTGGACCGGTATTCTCGTCGGTTGAGGAAGCTCCTTAACACCTTCTCCTTAACGATTTATTTTTGGATATGGCTGGTTAATATTCTATTGTGCGGTATTTATGCAGAGAATGGCGATATTGACAGGAGTTTTGTAGCAGAGAACAGGACAGTAAAGTGTAATAAACAAAATGAATCGCTTAGGAAGAGGTGTGAGGGAGATTCCTTAAGCAATGAGAATACGGGCGTAGGATTCTATTGCATTTAATAACTTTAATAACTTTATCTCTCGTTCCGGACAGACACCACCTCCGACTCCACAAACAAGGGGCCCTCCGTGCAAACCTCCAGGCAGCCACGTTTTCCATCTCAAGTTTCACCCGATGGAAATGGTTGACTTTTTTTTTTTTTTTTTAAATAACAGAACGGAGGAAGGAAAAACAAATGGAAAAAAAAAATCCATACACCAGATTACTGGTGTCCTCTGTTCATAAAATATCTGTAACAGTTAGACTTGAACAGTTGTAGGTTGAAATTTGGAGGAAAACAACTCTGGGGAAGCGAGTTCCAGAGAGATGCAGTTCGGGGAATGAAAGAATTCTGATAGGCAGAAGTTCTGCAATATGGTTGAGTGACATTCCAGTCATGAGCGCTACCAGATGCCCGTGTAGCACGAGGGAAGGCATGGAGAGGTGGCACCATGGACGCAACTTCGTCTGAGCATTTGCCAAAAAAATATCTGTAAAATAATGCAAGGGAGGCAACATTCCTTCTTACTTGCAGGGGAGGTAGTTTATATGTAATGGCAGGGTTGTTAATGATTCTAACAGCTTTATTCTGAATTTTGTCTAGTTGTCTTAATGCAACCTCTCCACAACCATTCCACAAGGGTGAGCAATATTCAAGCTGAGAGCGCACATGACTCTTATAAATTATAGATAACTGCTCATCGGCGAAGAAGTTACGGACTTGCTCCAGCTGTGAGTTTTGCCACCTTCCCCTTGGTCGCGTCCACTGCTGGTTGACTCTTTCAGATATCACCCTATGAGCAGGATCAGTCACAGGGAGATGTGCCATGTGTCCTGACAGCTGGAGTGGGTGTTTACCTATTATGCAGGTAATGGGCCTCGATTCAGTCTCATGCGGTGATGGATTCAGTCTTATGGGGTGATGGATTCAGTCTCATGGGGTGTTGGATTCAGTCTTATGGGGTGATGGATTCAGTCTTATGGGGTGATGGATTCAGTCTTATGGGGTGATGGATTCAGTCTCATGGGGTTTTGGATTCAGTCTCATGGGGTGATGGATTCAGTCTTATGGGGTGATGGATTCAGTCTCATGGGGTGATGGATTCAGTCTCATGGGGTGTTGGATTCAGTCTCATGGGGTGATGGATTCAGTCTCATGGGGTGATGGATTCAGTCTCATGGAGTGTTGGATTCAGTCTTATGGGGTGATGGATTCAGTCTCATGGGGTGATGGATTCAGTCTCATGGGGTGATGGATTCAGTCTTATGGGGTGATGGATTCAGTCTCATAGGGTGAGAGATTCAGTCTCATGGGGTGTTGGATTCAGTCTCATGGGGTGATGGATTCAGTCTCATGGGGTGATGGATTCAGTCTCATGGGGTGATGGATTCAGTCTTATGGGGTGATGGATTCAGTCTCATGGGGTGATGGATTCAGTCTTATGGGGTGTTGGATTCAGTCTTATGGAGTGTTGGATTCAGTCATATGGGGTGATGGATTCAGTCTCATGGGGTGATGGATTCAGTCTCATGGGGTAATCGATTAAGTCTCATGAGGTAATCGATTCAGTCTCATGGGGTAATCGATTCACTCTCCTGGGGTAATCGATTCACTTTCATGGGGTAATCGATTTAGTCTCATGGGGTAATCGATTCAGTCTCATGGGATAATCGATTCAGTCTCATGGGGTAATCGATTCAGTCTCATGGGGTAATCGATTCAGTCTCATGGGGTAATTGATTCAATCCCATGGGGTTATTTTTGGATATGGCTGGTTAATACCGATTTATACGTTATTTATGCAGAGTATCGTGAGGTTTTAAGGTTTTACATATCTCAGCATAAGACAGTAAAGTGTAATAAGTAAAATAAACCGCTTAAAAAGGAGTTAAGGATATTCCTTTAACCGATGAGAATACGTGTCTATGTGTCACAGTCAAAGAGTAAGGTAGGCAGCACCTGTATGTTGAAGATGTTAATTATCACCTGAGAGTGGTACAGGAGACTGGGAGTGTTAATAGTGTCACCATTAACCACTTCACGGTCGGCACAACTCATGATAATCTGTTCAAGGTGTCGCAGACGAATATATTAGGTGAGGGAGTCCGAAGTACCGTATCTAAAAGCTTAAGAAAGGCGCCCTAACATCACTTCCTTGCCAGGTTTTCTGTCCGGTATGAAGTTCAACTCGCTAAAGGATAAAAAAAATAAGTGGAATACCGAGCTTTCGCCTTTGGTTTCAAGATTTCTCGATTTTTTTTTTTTTTTACAGCTAGTAATATATATTATATATCACACGTATTTGTAATTTATTCTTTGTGTCAGGTATATCAATATATTTTTGTTTTTGTATTCATGCATTGTTGATGTAAAAAAGTTATAAATAGCATACAAAAAATTAATGAGTAGCAATTAGATTTATAAAAAGAAAAACAAAGTATGGACGTGTCCAGAAGGCTGTCAAGCCGGCGAGAATACTTGTGGAGTGGCTGGAGGAGTGAGATTTAACGCTAAAACACAGACTGAGAAGAGTTCTTATTGCGAACATCATGAATTAGCTCTGGAATTAGGTTTGTCAGCTAGTAAGCACACTTTTTTTTTTAGCTCCCCTTCTCGATTTCACGCCAAGGACAATGGGAAATTACTCTATACCCTTGTGCTGGAAAAGTGTTTATTGCGAGGCATAATAATTCCATCTGAACAATTCACGGCACTCTGAAGCAAGACACCTGGGGCAATACTGTGTTGATCCAACGCCACTATGAAATCATGTCTGAATGCAAACCTTCAAACAGCAAACAATATCGTGCCAGGTGTTCACGTTAATCCAGAAGTCTGTAGGGCTTAGAGAGGCCGATATATCAGGAAGAGTGGAGGGAGGAGGAGGGGGTGTTTAGCTGGGGGGATAGGCTTTGAATTTTTTTCCACGTAACCATAAGTTAGTAAACTCGAGGATTACCGGTACATTTTTATCAGTGCCGACATAAGTAATTTGGTTTTTTAATCCCAATGTCTTCAGGCATTAGAAAATGGACGGGTCTGAAATTTACCTTTTTCTTTTTTTCGTTGTACTGTAATTTAGAAAAGACAGATATTACCGGCGTTCAGGCTTGGGTTCTATCTTTTCATGTTAAAAATAAATTGTCCAAGTTATCTTTTACACATAGAACTTTATTTTTTGAACGCAGAGAAGCAATAGTGTCAAAGCTGTAAAAAAGAAAAAAAAAGTAACAAGGTAAAATATGACGCAGAAAACAATACAAACTAATAATTTTCGCTCTTGCCTTTAGTCTTAGGGCAAGAGCGAAAATTGGGGCCTAATGTCTGTGAGAACTCCACTGGGAGAATAAATAGGAGAAGGTAGTATGTGACGAGGTAAGGGGTGTTTGATGACGATGGACAGTAACGCCTGAAAATAATGATATTGTTTTGCCTTGGGATCCTCACTCACGGGAGGCGATGTTGGGGATTAGATAATGAAGCTAACCTGATATATAAGGAAGTGAGGATTAGTTGGGGAATAGATTAGGGAAGGTGGTTTTGTTACTAAGTAAATAGTAGCTGCTGACGAAGGACTGATGCCGAGGACTATAGGTACCGCTTTACCTAAGTAACCCCCCTCTCTCACTGAAGCTATATAACGTTCGAGGATTTACGGAGGTTAAAAATGAAACTCATAAAAATAGGTACTCATCATCATCATCATCATCCCGACGTCTTGTCCCATTTGGTAGTGTTCTCTTCAGCTTCGGGGAGTTATCTTGAAATGAAGGGATTTATTTTAAGCTGTTTCGATTATTCGCTTCAGAACAACGATCTTATTCATTTCACCCTTGCTGCCGTCAATGCTTTTATTAACACTATGAAGGACCTTGTAGTGAAGGGGTTGAAAAGAATGTGTCCTTGTATGTGCGTGTATTATTATTATACAGTAGTTTATGCTTGTGGAGATTTATATACTTTGTATCTTGATATGGGCACTCGATTTATACTGTAGTTCTTCTACTTATCCTTTTTTTTATTTTCATTGCTTCCTAACCCTACCCATCCGATATGATTGTGAAAATGGGCTTAAGGTGGTGGTGATGATGATGATGGTGTGTGTGTGTGTGTGTGTGTGTGTGTGTGTGTGTGTGTGTGTGTGTGTGTGTGTGTGTGTGTGTGTGTGTGCGGGCACTTTCATATTTACGATTCTGCTTGTGTGTGCATGTGGCCTTTAATGTGCGCCTGTGTGCCTACCGCAAAAAAGCAAGATAGAGTTACAAAAGACAGGAACTTTGTTGACTGTACCCATCTTTGTAGTTTGTGAGGAGGAGTGAAAGCATATTTGTGAAAGGAAGTGAGAAAGAGGAGAAGAGAGATATTAGAGAGAAAGATAGAGTGAAGAAGGAGCAAAACGAGGAGAAGAGCAAGAAGGAAGAAAACAGTGAATGGAGATGAGAACTTGGAAAAACACACACACACACACACACACACACACACACACACACACACACACACACACACACACACACACACACACACACATTAATGAATAGAGATGAGAGGACGGGGGGACAGAAAGAAAGTAGTAAACTGGAGATGAGAAGAAAGATATTAATAAAAGGGAAAGAAGAAGAAAAATGAATTAAAGAGAGTAAAAAAAGTATTTAAAGGAAGTAAGAAGGAAAGGAAAGAAATAATTTAGTGAAAGAAAGAAGTAGGAGGGAAAAGGTTTGAGTAATGAAAGGGGGAGGAGGAAGATGAAACAGGATTTGTGAAAGGAAGTGAGAATGAGAAGAAGAAAGGCATTAATGAATGAGAGACAAGGGTGATGAAAATGATGGTGATGTAGTGCTGTGATGATGATGATGATGATGATAAAGAAATTTATAGAAGGAATACGAAGAGAGAGAAAAGGGAAGGCACGAAAACAGTAAAAGAAGCGGAGAAGAGGAAGAGGAAGCAAATTAAAAAAAAAAAAAAAAAAAAGAGAGAGAGAGAATAAGGGTGGAGAAATAAAAGAAAAATACGAAGAGGAAACAGAACAATGAAGGAAAAATAAGGAAACAGGGTAGAAAGATGAAAAGGAAGGAGTAAGATCAAGAGGAAAAATAGAAAATGAAGAGGAAGTAAGATGGAATATGAAAAGAGGAACAAAAGGAGTAGAGATTTGAAGAGGGACATTTAAAAAGAAAGCGAAAGAAGGAAAAGAAATAACGAAAAGAAAATACAGAGGATGAAACAAAGAGAAAAAAGGAATAGGAAAGAGTGAGAGAAAAAAAGAAAGAGCGAAGGAAAAAGAAATGAAAAGAAAGAGGAAGAGGATAAATGAGAAAGAGGAAATAGCTGAAGAGAAAAGAAGAGGAGAAAGAGGAAGCGGAGAAAGAAAGCGAAGGAGGAAGAGGAGAAACGAAGAGAATGGAAGAAGAGAAACAAAGAGAAAAGGAAAAGAGAAACGCTGAGAAAGTCGAAGAGGAGAAACTGAAAGAAAGGAAGAGGTGAAAAAGGCAGAGGAGAAGCAGAGAGGATAAGAAGAGCAAGAGGAAGAGGAGAAACGAAGAGAGAGAGAGGAAAAGGTGTAGCCAAGAGAAAGAGGAAGAGGATAAACAGAGAAGAGAAGGAAGTGGATAGACAATGAGAAAGGGAAAGGGGATGAGCAGTAGAAGAGGAAATGGATTAATGAAGGCGAGGAAAGGAATAACCCGAATGGAGTGGAGATGAATGATGGAGAGAAAAATTTTAGGAAGATGATGACGTAGCAAGAGGAAGAAGAACGGTTAAGGAAGAAATAAAAAGTGAAAAGAAATGAAGGAAAATAAACGCTATGTATTGATTAAGAGGAAGACGTGAGAAGGGAGGCAGAATAACATGTAAGAAAGGAGAGAAACCTGGAGAGAAAGGGAAGGAAGGAAACGAAGAAGTAGAAAGAATATGAAATGAAAAACAAAACTGGTAGAAAGAAGCAGAATAGAAAGAAAGGAAACATTATCATCATCATCTGGACCTCCTTTCCCACCCTACAAAGGATTTCAGGGGCAGTGTCCAACTTTTTTTTTTAAATAACGTCTCAACAAAGCGTCGGACAAGGATTTAACTTTGGCAGTGCATGTTTGAGACCCCGACCTAATTTGTAAAATTATGCTTTTGTACCAAATGTGTATGATTAAGGCATTTATAAGAGTAAATGTAGGGTAAACTTAGCTAAAATCGTCAGAGGCATGTAGCGAGGCTAGCTTCGGTCACGATACAAGCCCCGCCCACAATTCGAAACGTGACGTCGGTGTGACGTAGTAGTAATCACCGACGCAAGTGGCATTTCTATCTTTCTAACCCCCCCCTCATACTGTACTTTCTCTCTCTCTCTCTCTCTCTCTCTCTCTCTCTCTCTCTGTTTGGTAACGTCTCGCCTGTCGGCGGCCGCCACATCACCTCGCCCAGCGGTGCCGGCTCAGGCAGTGATTACTACTCTTCAGAAGTGAATAAGTCATATTGACGTCACAATATGTGTAAGAGGGCGATGCATATACTATGTACTAATAGGGAGTCTGGAGGGATGTACAGTCACTCTAAAAATCAGCCGCAGCTCAGAAATATGAGTAACCCTGAGGCATTGAATCTGAAGCAGCTTACATAAAGACAGAACTGCCACTTGCGTCGGTGATTACTACTACGTCACACCGACGTCACGTTCCGAATTGTGGGCGGGGCTTGTATCGTGACCGAAGCTAGCCTCGCTACATGCCTCTGACGATTTTAGCTAAGTTTACCCTACATTTACTCTTATAAATGCCTTAATCATACACATTTGGTACAAAAGCATAATTTTACAAATTAGGTCGGGGTCTCAAACATGCACTGCCAAAGTTAAATCCTTGTCCGACGCTTTGTTGAGACGTTATTTAAAAAAAAAAGTTGGACACTGCCCCTGAAATCCTTAGTAGGGCAGGGTGAGGAGTAGCAATGTCCACACAGCCCAAATTTGCCCAGTCCAATGGGCCACGCTTCCATTCACTCATCATTCAAGCCCCCGGAATCCTTGTTGTATGGGATACGCCAAAAACATTCATTACTTTCCGCAGCTTCGCATAAACGTATCTGACTGAGTCAATCCGGACGCTGTCACGTTAAAAAGAGGTGCCAAATCCCTGACCATGCACTTCTCACAACATTCATCCAGCCAGCTCGATCTCTTGTCAGTTCCCTAGCCTCACCGACTTCCAAACCTCTCTTCCTCACACATTCATCCGCCATATCTCTCCATCTTCTCCTTGCCCTACCTCTCCTCCTCCTTCCTTCAAATTCTCTCAGATATTCCCTTTTCACCACTCTTTTGTTATCCATTTTCTTCACATGACCATACCATCTCAGTACACTCTCTTCGATTCTGGTGTCCACCGACTTCCTCATTCCACATCTTTCACGAAGAAAGGAAACACGATGTGGAAAACAGATGAAAAGAAGTTGAAATGAGATGAAAAGAATAAATATGAGGCTTAAAAACGGTCAGGATTGGGGAAGAGACAAGAAAAGAAGGAACAGAAAGCTTTAGAAAAAAATAATAGGAGAGGAGACGAAAAATATATAAAAAGAGATGTTATTTAGGGTTGAGAAAGAGGAGGCGCGAAAGAAGGAGCAGAAAGTTTAGAATAAACTGTAGGAAAGAAAAGACGCTAAATGAATGAAGAACGATGTTTCTAGCATAAGTGGCTAGGAACATAGATATTGGTGACATATCTTTATCCATCTCTAAGGCAGGTGGTTAAGATGTATAAATTCAGTGGATAGGACGCTGGTGCAGAATAATTTCATAACCAGAGTGGAATTTTCCTGAGATATATCCCGCTCTACATACCTTTCTGCTAATAACTGTAAATATATAGGTAGTGGTAGGGAAAGAAAGGGATATTGGTTTGTTCCCGTATACTGTGAGGATCAATTCGACATTTAGGAGTTGTTGGTGCAAGTGTCGCTCTTGGGACGTTGGTTTCGCTGGGGTGTCACATTCTCTTTGGAGATAACAAGGTCCAGGGCAGCCTGCTTGCCTCTAAACCCCAGTGCTGGGTCAGGGGACGTGTTATGGTCTTTGCCACTGACAAGTGACAATGATGAGTTGCAGGAGAGCTGGAACTGTCTGATGATGGGCTTGTAGGACGGGTGTATGAGTAACTCTGAGGTAAGTCTAGACAAAAATGTGAGTCTTGCTTGGTGGTCCCCGGTGGGCAGTTCAGTAATTTTTTCTTTTTCAGTATTATTTTTATTATTCAATATTATTTTCTTTTTCACTTCTTTGCAGCTTCGCCCGATTTCGCTTTATCTGCTTCTTCAACTTTTCTCTTTTCCTAATATTCTCCTTATCGATCTCTTGTTTTTTCCACTTAACACCAAGTACATTATTTCTGCTGCACATTCGTTCAGTCTCTCTCTCTCTCTCTCTCTCTCTCTCTCTCTCTCTCTCTCTTAAAAGAGGTAAAATCGTAAGGGACTAACAGGAAGGTGAGAAAGAGAGAGAGAGAGAGAGAGAGAGAGAGAGAGAGAAAGAGAGAGTAATCATGAGGTGTGTTGTGTCCGTGTACTACTGATTGTGGGTGAAGGTATGAGTATAATATTTCAAGCATAGCGGGGGTATGTATGTGACGGCAACTCTGCCAAGGTCGTGAAAAGATTAAACTGTCAGCATAGATGTAGATATGATGGTATTCTGTGGCCAGGCTATGATTCGATGTGTGCATGTTTTGTTATCTTTTTTAGGTTGGTACGCAGCACTCTTGACTAGTATCGTTTGATGTTACATGAAATAATTGGAGTTGTTCCATCCATGAGAGGGTTAATGGCGACAGTATTAACACGCAGGTTCCTATGACTCACTCATACCTGATGAATAGCGTCTGACGTTTGCTGGAAGAGAGTGTTAGCATCATCCCGAGGTTGGGGGGAAGGGAGGGTAATATTCTGATGAATATATGAATTGCCAATAGAAAAAATAATATTTTATTACTATTATATATGTGTGTGTCCAACTCTAGGCATAGGGTCAGCAGCCCATTCCTTGAGGCCTACCATTCCTTACACCTTCACATGTCACAACTTAGGCGCCAACACCCACCGTCGACATTGAATACATGGCGGGGGTGTCTCACACAGAACTGGTGTAGTGGTATTAGTTGGTGTGTTTTTAGGATGTGTCGGTGGGTCTTCCTGCAGACCAGTTAGGTGAGCTTTTAAAAAATTCAAATCCTTAACGTATTCCTTGCCCCTGTCGGAAGCAAACTCGAGTCCATTAGTACACCAGACCACCTCTCTAGCACCTCGGCCACCACCTCCACCAGGTGGTACTGTTAGTATGATTTTATTTTTATTTTTTTTCTGCTACTATTTGATTGTCAGACTGTTACCGAGATTTGGCCACAGATTTATATATAATAATATTCTGTGAGGATTTTGGATGTGGTGAAGTGATGGGTTAAATGTGCGGTGTTTTGTTAATATCGTAATTGTGAGAGGTGTGCCATCAGCTGAACTTGATCTGTTGGTGTAGTTAAAATGAATTACACAGACTGTCATCTCCATGAAATGGTTTAAATGTGCAATGCGTACTAATGATCATGATGATGATCATCATCATCATCATGAATCAAATTAATAATAATAATAATAATAATAATAATAATAGTAACAGTAATAATAATAATAACGATGATGATGATGAGAAGAAGAAGAAGAAGAAGAAGAGGAGGAAGAAGAAGAAGAGGAAGAAGAAGAAGAAGAAGAAGAAGAAGAAGAAGAAGAAAAGAAGAAGAAGAAGAAGAAGAAAAGAAGAAGAAGAAGATGAAGAAAAGAAGAAGAAAGAGAAAAAGAAAAAGAAGAAGAAGAAGAGGAAAAGAAGAAAAAAGAAGAATATGAAGAAGAAGAAGAAGAAGCAAAAGCAGGATTGTGCTTGCTGTAAGTACTGCTTTGCGAATGTGCATATAAGTTGGATGTGCATCTTTATGTAGTTCCGATTGAAAATCCAGGTGGGGTTGAGATGTGAACAGAGATGTGGACATGATGGTACGTTGATAGGATTATTAAGCTGTAATAATGTGTTGATGTGACTAAATGTTTGCCGGGTGTATTGCTGGCCAGACAGTGCCGATGATGTTATTTGTATTTGGAACTTTTTTTTTTAAATCTGAAAATGGTTTAGTTCACTTAAGACAGAGATTTTGAATTGTAAGACACTCGTATAGCCTTCATTAAACTCCTCAGTGTGAGATGTGTCCCATAAACTTAGTAATGTCTGCTGTTGCGCCGCGAAAATATACAATAGATCGTCCTCGTAACTGGTGTTGTTATGGTAGTGTAAATGATGGATGCTGGCAGATATAGCAATAAGGACGCTGGAATGGCCGTTATAGGATACTGGTTTTCTGGGTGTGGTAATAAATATAGGATGGGAGCTGGGGTAGTAATATTGAAGCTGTGTGTATGTTAGAATGATTGTAATACCGGGGATGTGAAACGCCTCTCTGCAGCAGGAGACGGTACATGTGGCAGTGTGAGATGTTTTGGTGTGAGGTGTGACTGTGAGGTGTGGCAGTGTGAGATGTGTGTGTGTTGGGGGGGGGTAGTGTGAGGTGTGATTGACTAATGCGTTTGTGAGATATAGCAGTGTGGCTTAGGATAATGTCTTCTGCTACCGTAACTAAGTAGATTGTGTGTGTGTGTGTGTGTGTGTGTGTGTGTGTGTGTGTGTGTGTGTGTGTGTGTGTGTGAGAGAGAGAGAGAGAGAGAGAGAGAGAGAGAGGTGGACAGTGTGAGGTGTGGCAGTATGAGGTAGGAATGTGCAATGCAGCAGTGTAAGATGTCATAGCTAGTATCTACCATACTAATGCAGTGCCTTTCTCCTGTCTTGTATCTGATCTGAAAACCCAAAATCCTGTACGCTAGTCCTCATGTGAGTGCAATTGTGTGCGTGTGACAGCCTGGGTAATGTCATGCAGAGGGGAATGTAGCGAAGAGGTGGTGGTTCACTGGAGGACGCGACGTGTATATGAAAACAGGCGTAATAGAGGACATCTTTAAGGTGCCTGAAGGCTGGACGGTGCGTGGGTTGTGGTAGTTGGAGGTGTGGTTGTAGTGGGGTAGTTGCTTGGTAGAGGAAAAAATAAATAGGCGGTAAAGAGGAAAAGTAAATATATTATACAGATAATGCTAGAGAATACTGTAATATTTAGTGAGACTTGCAGGAAATATGAGTATGTAATTAGTGCTAATGTAGAGGAATATGGCTAGTTATGTACTGAGCGTTAAACAGAAATGATTATGTGCTGGTAGTCTTAAAAATTAGACACCCCGTGGTACGTAATTAAAGGGGAGGGAAAATGAATATGTAGCGGTAGATAAAATTGAAAATATTAATATGGAAGGTGATTGGACAAACGAGGAGTGAGATGTAAAGTAAAAGATATTAAATAAGGAGGGCTAAAGAAAAAAGTGATATGTAGTGAGACGTAAAGGAGATGATGAGACATTGTGAGAACCAGAGAAAAAATGAATATGTGGTGAGAGGGAAAAATATGACTTACAATGAAACTGAGAAATTTTATAATGAAATGAGATTTAAAGGGAAATAAGGCTTAATGACTAAAGGAAAACGAAAATGTAAAGCAGAGAGAAGTAAAGTAATACTTATAACAATCAGTTTTCTAAGTGGTGTCGCTTAAGATGAAGAAAATTTACTTGATTGTAACATGAACGATAACAATAATCTCACGTTGTTGAAGATGATAGCGTGGATATATTCTACTATTTTTCTTGAAGCTGAATAACATCGTTTGACGTTAGAAAGTATTAACAAAATGCCCTCGTAGTGAAAGCGTTAAATGTCAATGCAGGCGTCCCCCTATACCCAGTTTGTTCTAACTTGGCCTAAAATTGCTAGCTTTCCATCCTTAATGCTCAGTTGTGACAACAGATTAACACGATAGTATTGTAACAGTCATAAAATAATGGTATGGAAAGGATGGACAGCTGTAGTGTTGTCTTATTCTGCTTTTGAGCTACGTGAAACAAGCTGGAGAAGGACGAAAATCTGGGTCAAGTTAATGTGAAAGAACTATATTAAAGCATTAAGGTGATTGTAGTTGTGTGGTAATAATGGAAAAATCTAGTATTAATCAAGCAGTAATAGTGTGAACACATCTGACGTGGGGCAGAGTGTGGTAAGATTGACTGGTTGAGTAGCGTACTGACAATAGTAATGTGGTAATGTATCAGAATGACTGTAGTTAGGTATTAGTGGTAGCATGGTCTCTAACTTGGGGCAGGGTGTGGAGCAGTGGGCTGGTAGTGGTGTATGGTAAAGTACCGTATACATATAACCGTGGTATCTGTAGTGGGTGGCTTTGATACGAGACAGGGGTTGGTGCAACCATAAAGCAACAAACTGACAGTAATACTGTGCAGAAGTATACGCATGTCTGTTGTCGTTGTATTGACGAATGAAAGCTAACCATTTGATCTCTGCAATTCCTCTCTGCTAAATCAAATCTTTTGTAGCGACACTGACATAAAACAGGCTGGGATGCCTAGTAATGTGATAAAGGATAATTGTCATCGTAGTTGTGGTAATGGTTGCGTGGTTCCTTCTGGCTTGGGAGATGGTGTGGTGCTGTGGCAAGTTAGCAGACTGTCCGTAAATAGTGTGGTAAGAATGTTTAAGTATGCACCTATTTATGGGACTGAATGGAAAGAAGCTGACTGCATCCATTACCGGGACTCCTCTCTACTAAACAAAATCATCTGTAGTGCCTCTGACCTGAAGTAAGATACACTCGCTGCAGCAGTGTTTGTGCTGCTGTTTTGGCCCAAGACTAATGTGAAGCTTGAACTTAACTCCGTTTTTTTTTATTGAGGCGAAGATGCACTTGACAGGTTGATAATGATTAGCTGAATGCAACATTTCCAAAAAATATTTACTAACCCAGATTTCCCTCCCAGATATTTATTGTCAGTTAACAATGCTGGATTAAGAAGTAATGTTGCATTCAGACAATAATCACCAATCTGTCAAGTGCATCTTCGCCTAGATAAAAAAAAAAAAAAAAAAACTGAGTATAGTAAGCTGCGGGCTGAAGTTGTCCTCCTGCAGTTCACTATCCTCATTTTGGGTGATAAGGAGGGAGTTCAGGGAATGACGGTGCACTAAAAACCTATAGTCACATCTGTACCACCACGTGAAGGCGTACCTCTCCAACACTAGAGGAATAATGCGTGCGACTATAGTCGTCGCTCAGGTAGTGAAGGCTCCACTGCCCTGAAGACAGGATGTAGCGTAGACGTGGCAGGAGGTCGGGTGGATGTGCCGGGGGGGAGAGGTGAAGAGAGTGTCAGGTGGCGTGGTAGTCACAGTGCCAATGCGCCTTGGCATCACGTACTGACACTCACACAACTCTTACTAATGCTGCACAGGCGAGGCAGCGACGGCACACAGGTGGAGAGAAGGCAGGGGACGTGGAGGGAATTTGGTGGTAGTGGAGGAGAGGATTAGGTGAAAAAAATACTGGAAAAAGAGTGAATGAATTAAAGTAAAGAGGGTTAAGAGAGCAGGTAGAACAAGATGGGTAAGAGAAATGAAAGAAAGACGATGAGGCAAAAATGGAGGGAATGGAACAAAGCTGACAGAATAACGAGGATGAAAAGAGCATGGTAGAAAACTAATGTGAAAAAAGGATTAAGAATGTATGTAATGTGTAGTGCCATAGTTAATTAAAAAAGCAGGAGGGAAGGAAGACTTAAAGCTGAAGAGATGAGAGAGGAAATGGAGCTCGCATGACAATTAGAACTGTGGAGGAAAAACAGAGAGAAATTTTGAAACTGGAAAACTTTACCCCATTCCAGACCCAGGACATTTTTTGTTTTATATTCTCCAATCTTCGAATGGTTTTATTCAGCTTACGAGAGATTTTTCGAACTGGGTGCGGTTCCCCCATTCCTCATCAGTCACCTTGACGCCTCTCTCTCTCTCTCTCTCTCTCTCTCTCTCTCTCTCTTTCACCTCTCCACCTCAGATAACTCACAACTTTTTATAACCTCTTAGCCACCACAGTACCTTTATTTTCCTACCAAACTTATTTCCCTTTTATGTTCGTTTCCATTTCCACCTCTCCTCCATGTGTCTCGCTCGTCCCATCCACTTCTCATATCCCACTAATCTTCCTCCTCATTCCTCCTATCCACCCCCTGTCTATCCCTTCAACTCTTCCTAACTACCTTTAGCCCCAGCAAGCTCCTCACTTTCATATCTTGCTCACCAACGCAGTGTCATTTGAATTTTTGTTATTTCTAACCACTCTCTCGCATTCTCGCCTTTCCCTCCTATTCCATCCCTCATCACCCTCAGTCCCTTCCCCCATTCGTCACCCCCAAACCTTGTCACTCTTCATAGCTTCTGCTCCATCACGGTTTCTTTTTTCTGGCTGCATCAATATCCCAAGCCTTAGTGAGTAGATGGATTGTTTGCTACAGGTGAGGTGCTCAGCTTTCTCTCTCTCTCTCTCTCTCTCTCTCTCTCTCTCTCTCTCTCTCTCTCTCTTGTAGACAGTAACAAGAAAAAGTAAATTAAGACATAAACGTACTAAAGGGATTAACTTACATAAATGTTTGCTTTAAAAATAATCTTGCCCGCCACATGTACACTAAATTACGCCGTGTGGAATTGCCAGCAAAAACTAGGATTACCCTCGTATAATATTAATAGGCTGGATGTTGGTAAAAACGGGATGGTATTCACTAATTGGCCACGGTATCTAGGTTGGGGATCATCGTGCAGGTGCGGAAATAGCGATACGCTTCATTGCGAAAAATTACGGTACATTGAACGATGACTTTCGAAATCTAGTAATGTTATATTTGGTACTCAGCATACTTTTTCAGAATACCGTGGAAGAGTTTAATAATGGTTCGGCTGAGACGCGGAACAATAGATTTACCTATATGTATACCAGGCCAGCAAGTTTTAAGCCTTCATATGTTGATGAGGCCTTTTTCCAGGAAATGTCTTGTGTCCGTGATATTGTCTGCATCCCAGGCTTCCTAATGATTCATCCATGACTGACGGATTTCTGTATTACAGTAATATAGTCTCTTGTTGGTTATTTATACATTTTGACACAATGAATTACACTGCACAAATAACATACTAAATTATATTAATGTGTCGGAAGCATAAATGAATCATTAAGGAACGGGTGCGGGAAACTCTTACTTGATAACCATGTCCTTGATCGGGGACTTTATTTGGAGCCGTGTATTTGGTCTTACTGCCGAGATAACTACTATCTTGTCTTAGCATCAGACTCCCCCTCGGTCGGGAACGTCTTCTTTTAGGTGTAACTCTTCGTCAGCTACATGTTAAACCCAAGGAGGCCAGTAAAGTACTGAGTTTAAATAAAACCTCCATTTGGTGGTTAGAAGGCTTTAGTGACTTTCTCGCCTTCTCACCTGCTCGACTTACCTTCCTCCTTAACTCTTTTCCTTAATAGAGGACTTTGGTATTTATGAAGACAAAGCACGAGTGAACTGGGCACCAGATTATCTAATTATTGAAGGACGTAATTGTGGGAAGGGAGTAGTAAAACAGGGAGTATATAAAACGATTTTCTTTCCAACATCAATATAATTTTCATTCTCGCCGGAGTGTTTAGTTAATAGGGGAGTCTGTAGGGCAGAACAGAGTTACTTATCTAGCTAGGGACTAAGCTTTTACAGCCACCATTTGAAGGGTAGTATTTTAAAACCCGACATTCTAAAAAGTTCGATGGTATCAGAAGACAAAAATACTGGATTCCAAACTGATTACATAATGTCTCTTCATACCTGGTAATGAAGTGGATCGGAATTTTTGTCCACAGTTGTACCTCTGTAAGACAGGGGATAAAAAACTTTCTCCAGCAACCTTTTCAGTACCATGGTGTTGATCAGCTTACTGCCGTCAGATTATTTAAGTCAGTTTAAGGGAGACATCTCTTAAGCAGCTAAGCCGTTTCCTGTTTCACTAGGTGTCCTGCAGATGGTTTCTCTTGATTTCATGGCCTCCTGTGCCTGATTCTAGATTCTGCCCACAACATTTACATTAGCTGGAAAGAGTGTGATGATTATGTTGATAATGTAATAGTGCGATGATGATGATGATGATGATGGTGAAGTAATGTAATGGTGATGATGGGAGGATGATGATGATAACTTTTCCCTTGTCTAACAAGACACTAGGCATCATGAAATCACCAATCACTTCCTGCTATTCAGCCAACTTATTCTTAACTCTTTCACTAAGATAACTATTTTGATGGTATATTCCTGGTGCTGCTAGGCGAGTTTATTCAGCCCAGGAAAGACCCCTTGTAAAGTAGATAATTTTGTGCCATAATATTTTTCATAATTTTACGTGCCATAATTTTCATTTCCATTTCACAAGCGTCTTAGACTTTCATCATCATCATTATCATCCACTGTCATCCATCATCATCACCATCATCATCTATTGCTATATCATCATCATCTACTCTCCTCAGTCAACGTCATCATCATCATCTCTTGTCATCCATTATTATCTGAACCACTATGACTAACATTTAATCTACAGCATGGACGATCTTGGAAATTCGCATGACACTCCCGCAAATTAGGTTCGCAGAGGTTGAATGTGCTAAGCCAGCTCCGTGCTTTCTTTACCTGTCTTCACTTGCTGCCATTACTTTGACCATAGTCGACCCTGTGTGTGTGTGTGTGTGTGTGTGTGTGTGTGTGTGTGTGTGTGTGTGTGTGTGTGTGTGTGTGTGTGTGTGTGTGTGTGTGTGTGTGTGTGTGTGGAGGGGGGGCCTCATGACATGCAGTAGTTCTAAATTGCCTGGGGTCAAGGTTACTTGTCACATTATTTCTCCTCTTTTCACCAGCTGTCTGGACCATCTCTCTTCGTCGCAGGGATGCATCACTCTACCTCCCGCCGTTGCTATTTTGATCTCTGCATTTTTTGACTCCACCTACATTCTTACCCGTTACAGCGGGCACGCAGTATACGTCTTACTACATCCCCCTCTCCAGTCATCTGTACAAGAGTCTAGTGCAAGTTTATGGGTATTCTCATTGTTTCTTGTACACAACTTGTAAACTCGAATTGTTTTGATCAGTCTGTCTTTTCTTTTGCCAATGACCTTCAGTCTTTTAAACCCCGTGTATCGTGGCATGAATGCTGACAACATCCTCTGATAATGGCCAATGTTGAGTTCTTATTTACGTAATAAAAGTGGATTAGCATCGTAGGATGTCGGTCTTTCGTTCATTTATATGTATGTTGCAAAAAAGTAGACCGATTTCTCTGTGATGAATGTGGTTGGTAGGATCCAAGAACAGATAAGGGAAGCACAAAAATGGCATGGAATCTATCACTGAACTAACCCAGGAAAAAGTGCCTCACATCCATTCACACATTAAGGCTTTAAATTTAGCGTAGTTATCCATTCTTAGCCTATCACGCTATATCCTTTGCTTCCCCCCCCCCTTTATTTATTTTTTCTTCCCTATTCATTTTTCGTTCATTCCTTCCATACATACTTACTTCTGTTTTCTCTTCCTATATTCCTCTTTGTTTCTTACACTCTTTCACCCTCCTCATCCATATATCCTTAACATTCCTCAAAACTTTTCTCCTTCACCTTTCCATCCAAACCTTTCCCTGACTTTCCCTTCCAAATCTCTCTCTCTCTCTCTCTCTCTCTCTCTCTCTCTCTCTCTCTCTCTCTCTCTCTCTCACACACACACACACACACACACACACACACACACACACACACACACACACACACACACACACACACACACACACACACACACACACACACACACACACACACCAGATTTCTCCCTCCATATCCTCCCCATCAAACCCCATGACCACCTCGCCTCATCTAAATGTGCAGCCCTTTATCATCATTCGCTCATAAATTCACCTATTACCGTCAAAACCATGAGGGTAAATTGTGAGGAAGAGAGATTCACGGACGAAAACCAAAATGAAAAAGCGTGTGGGACGAGAAATAAGATAGAACGACTCCGGAAGAGAACCCACCAGCGAGAAAGCAGCGAGTGAGAGAGAGAGAGAGAGAGAGAGAGAGAGAGAGAGAGAGAGAGAGAGAGAGAGAGAAGCTACTGGTATAGAATATTTGAATCGGAAAGTAGGATCGAAATAGAGGAAATAATCGGATGAAAGAAAACCAAGCGATTAGAGAACAGCGAAAGCAGACAGTAAAGCGATGGAACGATGGAAGAGGAAGTATAAGTAAAGAATGAAAAAGACGGAGCAGCCTTACAGAGGAGACATGAGAATATACAAACTGCTACTGAACCACAAAAACACGAAGGGAGGAACTTTAAGTCTTGAATTAGTAAACAGAAGCCAAAGAAAGGAATTATAGAGAAGGACGAAATTTGTGTCATAGAGAAATACAAATAAATCCTATAAAGGCGAAAACTACAGACACACAAATCAACGAATGTGAGGAAGAAAATAACAATAAGGAACACTCACAGAATGCAACACCCACACTACCAACTGGTCTAACAACAGATTATTTGATGTGGTCTTGATCTTCGACAGATCTATCATAACATCGAATTACTGTAGTCTTCTCTAAACCTTAATCCATTCACAAACTTTGGTTCAAGGTGGATCAAATCGAATTGCCTAGTGACCTTGACCTTTGACCTTTTCCTGTTATATTGACCTTTGGCTATTGTTTTCAAAGTATTATCTCTTTAACGCTATCTTAACCTGAACCCCTCCCCAAGGTACTGTCTACATCGAATAAAAACTGTATAAGGTGACCTTGCAATGTGGCCTTGGCCATTGACATACTCGTATTGCGCTTAATAGGTCAACCTTTAGGGTGTTCCTCAACTCATCCACCAAGTTCCATCCAGATCAGATCAAAACTGTTTTAGCTGTTTTCTTCACATAAAGGCACACGGATCAAATTTGGCCTTGCCTTGTAAATTTGACCTTTGACGGATTGTTCTCATAACTGAATCTCCCTGTTTCCTGCCTACTTATAAACCCGCAACAGACTCTTGTCTAAATCGGATAAAAGGTGAACGATGACTAGGCAATGCCTTGTGACCGCGACCCTTGGCCTGTTGTCCTCAAAATCAAAATGTCTACTCCTTGTCTACCCCTAAAGCCTCCTGCGAAGTTTGATTAAAATCGAATTTTAAAATGTTTGCGCTATATCGTTAACAAACACATCTGTGGGTCGATCTTTGACTTTGCTCTGCTGCCCTATTGAAACACTTTATTGTTTAACTACCGTCAACCTTTTCGTCTAGTGTGGTCTAAGTTGGATAAAAACTTAATTTATTCTATAAGGTTAACTGATCTAATGCGGGCAGATGGTGGGGGCATTTATGGTCCCCCCCCCCTGGGGACTCCGAGGCTTGATAAGACGACGCCATTTTGGTAAATTTTGAATAGGAAGTGTAGTGTGTACTGTGCATGTAGTTTGGTGTAGATAGTTAGAGAAATTTGTACTGGAGAGCATGCTGGCCTTCTCTCTGTGTAACTGAGACACTGAAAAAGTTCAGCAAAAGGGGATGGTCAGGAACTAGTCCTGAGGGCTGATGAAACGGGAGCTCCAGCACTCCCTGTCATCAGCTTTCCATCCACCTCGGGAGTACTGCCCTGCTCGACTGGTGCTACAGTCTACTCCTCTGAAATATATATATATATATATATATATATATATATATATCTATATATATATATATATATATATATATATATATATATATATACACCGCTCGCTGGCTCAGTGGTAGCGTTCTCGCTTGCCATCTGGTAGACGGGAGTTCGCGCCACTCTCAGGTTGTAAAAAGTTTCACTGACGAAGTGGGTAGTTACTGTCCCCCTGGAGCAAGAGGACGTGTGTTTGTGTGTGTGTGAAGGTCACAGCCTTGCCCTTAGATCGGACTATATGAGCTCTCAGCTCCCTTCCGGGAGGGTAAAATGCTGACGATCACGACCATCAAGTGATCCTGACCGACCCGGTGAATTACACACACGAAAGGCCTTCAATCTCTCTTTGGCTTCACGAAAACCACAAAAATGGGTAAAAATAACTCAAAAATGACAGAAATAATCAGACTAGCGTTTGCCCTGCACTGTCGTGAAAGATTCCGCAGTTCTGGTTCCATGGATCACCATTATTAGCAGCGTTGAAATACCTATGTATAAGGGATTGCTTTTCTTACTTTTTATTTATTTATTTTTTTTAATGCTCGTCGCCGCCTATATGAGATTGCAATTCTTTTTATGATACTGTCTACCAGTACCCGGTCAGCAGTATCATTATTACTTGATAGAGCATAACTTAGCAAATTATTTACCAGGCAAATTCCAACCATTAGCAGTAATACTTAAGGGTTCAGGAACCACAAAATGATTTTTTTCTCTGTAATTCGTGTGAACTTGTACTGTGATAGCGTTTGCCATAGTAAGAGTGCCGCCAGGGACTTAACGAATCAGCTATAATACAGAATAGTAATATCATGTAGTTTTCTTACTTGATGTGGATAAACTGACGCAACTTGTATTTGGTTGGGTACATGTATACATTTCTGTATCGTGTAGGGATGATCTATTGAATGTATTTGCTATATGGATAATTACTACATTTTATTATATGCTGGGTGTCGATAAAATGATTTATCTCTAAGATGGCTGCTCGACAGTATGTACTGCTACTTTATTTTGGTATTTTTACCTTCTAACTTCCGTGTACTTAAATCAAGATATATTTTAATTCCTTATTTATACTTACTCATGCAATACTCATATCTATCACGTTAGTTGTAGCAACATCACGCTTTCTATCATCCTGTCCAAACGAAAACATATGAAATAATGACGTCAGAGCAAGTGTGCTTTTACGGCATCGCTGTTACGGCATATTATTCATGTTTACGTTGGTGTGGCAGAAGTGTTGCTAGACGGTAGGGGAACAGTGAAGCTCAGTTTATTACCACTTTAATCATTTCAACGGAAGGTATTGTGTTCACTTGTTTATGTTAACTCTATGGAAAATTTAAGCATGTCGTGATCGTAGGTGACTGACGAACCGAGGGAAATGAAGAAAGAGAGCAGGGCAGCCATGGCCAGTACGGTATGTGAGGGCCATTTCAATTTCAGTCTTATTGAAGCCAAACTGCCCCCTTGTAACACCTTACTTTCCTTTTTAATTCTTGCTATTTCCAGGCGATTATATTCAGTTCATAAACTGTGGTGGCTTGGTGATTATAGTAAGCCTAATCGTCGTGTGTTAGGCCTCACGAGTTCGAGCCCACACCTTGGCGGATATTTAAATGGTGCTGGTAGTATTTCCTTACATACCCTTGCATATGTTCACACCGGTTCAGTTTTATAGATAATATATACAGATTTTGATATAAGCATAGCCAGTACAGCTCCAACTTTCACATGCACCACTCTTCCTTCAGACTCTCGTTGTCCATTCGTACTTCTCTTGTATGAGAAAGTGTCAGCCTTGACTATCACCCTTTGAAAAGGTCTGGTTCTGCAGTGAACTTTATTATACCAGTGCAAAAACGCGACAGTAATGTAAGATTGCTTAGGTTTGTCTGCTAGCAAGATTATGAGAAAAAAGATTGTTGGACGTACTTTCACCAAGTCTGACATAATGACTGAGATTCATAAAAAAAAAAAAAAAAAAAAAAATGGCCCCCCAAAGTCTCGGGTCTTAGGTCACGGGCAAAGTCAACTGAAACAGCTTTGATTCAGTTATGACCAAACCAGTAGCAAGGGTTGAATGACACAAGAGGATGAAATTATTCAGTTTCGTGACCAATCGGTCATAGGCAAAGGCCACAGGGCAAGGCTAAAGGTTCGGCCTTTTAACTAAACATCAGTTTTTACTCGTAGGGATCAAACTTGGTGGAAAAGGTATAATTTTAGCCAAGAAAGAAACTGTTTTATATTCCAACAAGTAAATCAAAGGTCAAGCCCATAGGGCAATTCCAACTTAAACATTTTTCTTTAATCTCAGTTGGCCGTAATTTGTTGGATGGGCTGAGGGACAGGTAAGGGTGAAATCATTAGGTTTTGAGAGCAATCAGTCAGAGGTCAACTGCACAGGTGAGAACCAAATGTTCGTCCTTAAAATGACTGTAACATTGGGAGCGGGTGTTTCACTTGACAGTGTTTCATTTTGTATGAACTGATGTGTGTGTGTGTGTGTGTGTGTGTGTGTGTGTGTGTGTGTGTGTGTGTGTGTGAGAGAGAGAGAGAGAGAGAGAGAGAGAGAGAGAGGAAGGGGAGGGTTGCCGTTTCGTGGAAATCGTCAGCTAATGTGGAGAAACAAATGAGCGACGGTCTTAGACGTGGATCAGGTGGACGTTTTTCTACACTAGTGTAGAAAATTTCCAAGCTTTCCTTGTATGTTATTTTGAGCAATAAAGGACATTATGACATGGCTAGGATGCATTAATATGTAGGCTGTTGTTATTTAGATCCCTCATAGTTAAACCATGAAAATGTTGCATTTGTGGATAATATCGATTCATTTAAAGTATATGTTGTGAAACACTGTCTACTTGTATCCGGTTAGCAGCATTGTTACTGCTTTACAGATTATAACTCAGCAAATTATTTACGAGGCAAATGCTAACCACAAGCAATCATACATATTTAAAAATGTTCAGGAATTACGAAGCAATTCTTTCTGTAGATCGTGTATATTGTACTTGAACATCGCGAATTAACTGATCGAAAATAGTAATGTCGTGACAGTTATGATTTTACTGGCTGTGGATAAACTGTTATAGTTGTATTTGGCTGGTTACCTGTATATATTTCTCTATAGTGTGGGGATAAACTAATGATTGCAATTGTTATATGTTTAGTTACTTCATTTTATTACCTGTTGGGTGAGGGGTAGAACGATTTGTCGCTTAGCTGAATGCTTTATTTTGTCATCTTAACCATTTAACCTCGGTGCACTTCAGACTCACTCTCTCTCTCTCTCTCTCTCTCTCTCTCTCTCTCTCTCTCTCTCTCTCTCTCTCTCTCTCTCTCTTTAAAATTCATTATTCATACCCATTCTTGCAATATTCATGTCTAAAATATGTCGTTATACCAGCATCACGTTTTCGGTCATCCTGGCAACGAAACGAGAACGTTTGTGGAAAAATTACGTTAGAGCCAGTGTGGATTTACGGCAACGCTGAGGTAGGTAGGTAGGTAGGCAGGTAGGCAGGCAGGCATGTGAGTGGGTGGGAGGGTAGGTGCCGGGAAGCTGTAGACAACAAAAGAAGAATCAATTGGATAGGCAATTACCAGGACCGCTATTTCTCCTCACAGTTGCAACAACAAAAACACCAATATCCACTGATATGACACACACACACACACACACACACACACACACACACACACACACACACACACACACACACACACACACGCACGCACGCACGCACGCACGCACGCACGCACGCGCACACACACACACACACACACACACACACACACACACACACACACACACACACACACACACACACACACACACACACACACACACACACACACACACACACGTACACACTCACACGTACACACTCACACGCACGCGCACACACGCACGCGCACACACACACACACACACACACACACACACACACACACACACACACACACACATTTTTTTTCAAATGGTGTAAAATATGTTTTCCCTTCATCTTTTATATGAAGTTTCCATGTCAGTTACATATGTACTCAGTAGTAATTCTTATAACTATTTCCTGCCGTTTTTTGGCTGGAAGTTTTGGTGGACGGGGGGAATCTTACTGCTTGTTATCACTGTCCAAGACTCATAAAAAAGATATCATAGTTATAATCCACGGTATAACAAACGATCTCGAAAGAACCAAAATTTGTTTTTACTGTTTGTGTACTCTTTTGTACCCTCCTCTCCCTTCCCTCTTTCGCCCAATACCTTTAATTGCCTACCCCTCCTTCCCTCTTTCTCTCGACCCCTCTTCCTTTTCTCCTTTCCTCATACTTCCACTTCACCCTGTCTCACCACTTTCTCCCCAGTTCTCTTTCCCGTACTTCTAAAACTGACTCCCACAATTTTTCCTCTATCCCATTCTTACATCTTCATTTTATTTTCCCTCCAGTTACTGTATCTCTTCCCCATTCCTTGTCGTACGCTGATCGTCAAGTCTTCTTTTTCATCTCCTCTTCATTCTTCCCTTCCTTTCTCACTTCCCACGCCGTTTCTCATTGCTTCATCTTCCTTTCTTTCTCGGTCTCCTGGCTACTCCCCTTTCCGGTACCGTCCCATTCCTCGGCCCTCTTTTTTATCCTCATCTTATGCTCTTTTTCTCCCTCCCATTCTTATTCCTTATCCATCTGCCCTTATCATCTGCTGTCTCCTCTCCTTCTTTTTCTTATCTCATCCTTTCCTTCTTTCCATTTCATTCTCATTTCTTCTCTCCCTTCACGTATCATCTGCTTCCCCCCCCCCCGCCCTCTTCCTCTATCCCATCTCTTCCTCTTCTTTCCTCATTTCTCTTTCTTTATCTCTTTCCACTCTCCTTATATTTTCTCCCTCCCTGTTCCCCTGCTAATACATCTTCCCTCTTCCCTTATCATCCACACACCCCTCTTCTCTCTCCTTATCTCATCCCATTTTATGCCCACTTTCAGTTCACAGTCTCCCTCTTCTACTTTTATATCTACTTATACTTTCCCTTTCTCTAATATCTTACCCTCATCTTTTCATTTTCATTCATTTCTTTCCCCCTCTCATCCCTCCTCCTCCTTCCTTTATCATTCTTTCCTCATATTTCTCATTTTCTCATTCCCTTTCCTCACGTCTCTTCGTTCTTCCTCTTTTCTCTCTTTTCTCTTCCTTTCCCTCTTTCCATTCCCCTTCTCATCAATTCCTCTCGTCGTTTCCTCTTTTTTTTTTTTCACACCCTGACCCATAGTCTAATTAGTTTTCCCAGCAGATACCCTCGTTATAGGCTAACAAGCCTCCTGGTATCTGTGTATCCTATGTTTTCCTCTCCCGCTCCCCCTCCTTTTCATCAGCATTCCAGTCCGATCCTCTTTACTCCCCCCTCCCGTTCCCCTCTTTTTTTTTTTTTTTTTCTGCAAATTCTCTCGCCTCTCTCTGTCGCCCTTCCTTTCTCTTCTCTCACGTTGTCATCTCTCTTATGCCTCATTTTCCTCTTTCCTCATTCAATTTTCTTGCCTTCCTTTCACCATCATCGTGTCCTCCCGCTCACTTTCTCATGTCTTGACCCCTTCTCCGTTTCCATCCCATCTTCTCATTTATCTTCCTTTTTCATACTCTCCCTCTCTCTTCTTTTTCCTCTCCTCCCATTTTCATCCCATATTTCATTGTCATTCTAAATTGCTAGTCTGTCCTTCTCATCTACCTTTACATGCTCTTCTTTTTGTAATAATTCCTCTCATCTCCCCTGTCTATCCCTTCAACTCCTCCTCACTACCTTTAACCCAGCAAGCTCCCCAGTTTCATATCCTGCTCATCAACACAGTGTTATTTGAATTTTTTGTCCTTTCTAACCACTCTCTTGCATTCTCGCCTTTCCCTCTTGCCTCTGCTACCCCTGCCCTCCCTCCTATTCCTTCCCTCATCATCCCTCAGTCCCTTCCCCCATTCGTCACCCCCAGACCTTGCCAATCTTCATAGCTTCTGCTCCATCACAGTCTTTTTTTTGGCTGTATCAATATCCCAAGCCTTAGTGAGTAGATGGATTGTTTGCTACAGGTGAGGTGCTCATTCTCTCTCTCTCTCTCTCTCTCTCTCTCTCTCTCTCTCTCTCTCTCTCTCTCTCTTGTAGACAGTAACAAGATAAAGTAGACATAAACGTACTGAAGGGATTAACTTATATAAATGTTTGCCCTAAAAATAATCTTGCCCGCCACGTGTACACTAAATTAAGCCGTGTGGAATTGCCAGCAAAAACTAGGATTACCCCCGTATAATATTAATAGGCTGGATGTTGGTAAAAACGGGATGGTATTCACTAATTGGCCACGGTATCTAGGTTGGGGATCATCGTGCAGGTGCGGAAATAGCGATACGCTTCATTGCGAAAAATTACGGTACATTGAACGATGACTTTCGAAATCTAGTAATGTTATATTTGGAACCCAGCATACTTTTTCAGAATACCGTGGAAGAGTTTAATAATGGTTCGGCTGAGACGCGGAACAATAGATTTACCTATATGTGTACCAGGCCAGCAAGTTTTAAGCCTTCATATGTTGATGTGGCCTTTTTCCAGGAAATGTCTTGTGTCCGTGATATTGTCTGCATCCCAGGCTTCCTAATGATTCATCCATGACTGACGGATTTCTGTATTACAGTAATATAGTCTCTTGTTGGTTATTTATACATTTTGACACACTGAATTACACTGCATAAATAATATACTGAAATATATTAATGTGTCGGAAGCATAAATGAATCATTAAGGAACGGGTGCGGGAAACTCTTACTTGATAACCATGTCCTTGATCGGGGACTTTATTTGGAGCCGTGTATTTGGTCTTACTGCCGAGATACCTACTATCTTGTCTTAGCATCAGACTCCCCCTCGGTTGGGAACGTCTTCTTTTAGGTGTAACTCTTCGTCAGCTACATGTTAAACCCAAAGAGGCCAGTAAAGTACTGAGTTTAAATAAAACCTCCATTTGGTGGTTAGAAGGCTTTAGTGACTTTCTCGCCCTCTCACCTGCTCGACTTACCTTCCTCCTTAACTCTTTTCCTTATTAGAGGACTTTGGTATTTATGAAGACAAAGCACGAGTGAACTGGGCACCAGATTATCTAATTATTGAAGGACGTAATTATGGGAAGGGAGTAGTAAAACAGGGAGTATATAAAACGATTTTCTTTCCAACATCAATATAATTTTCATTCTCACCGGAGTGTTAATAGGGGAGTCTGTAGGGCAGAACAGAGTTACTTATCTAGCTAGGGACTAAGCTTTTACAACCACCATTTGAAGGGTTGTATTTTAAAACCCGACATTCTATAAAGTTCGATGGTATCAGAAGACAAAAATACTGGATTCCAAACTGATTACATAATGTCTCTTGATACATGGTAATGAAGTGGATCGGAATTTTTGTCCACAGTTGTACGTCGCTAAGACAGGGGATAAAAAGCCTTTTCCAGCAACCTTTTCAGTACCATGGTGTTAATTAGCTTACTGCCGTCAGATTATTTAAGTCAGTTTAAGGGAGACATCTTTCAAGCAGCTAAGCCGTTTCCTGTTTCACTAGGTGTCCTGCAGATGGTTTCTCTTGATTTCATGGCCTCCTGTGCCTGATTCTAGATTCTGCCCACGACATTTACATTAGCTGGAAAGAGTGTGATGATTATGTTGATAATGTAATAGTGTGATGATGATGATGATGATGATGATGATGATGATGATGGTGAAGTAATGTGATGGTGATTATGGGAGGATGATGATAACTTTTCCCTTGTTTAATACGGAACCAGGCATCATGAAATCACCAATCACTTCCTGCTATTCAGCCAACTTACTCTTAACTCTTTCACTAGGATAACTATTTTGATAGTATATTCCTGGTGCTGCTAGGCGAGTTCATTCAGCCCAGGAAAGACCCCTTGTAGTGAAGTAGATAATTTTGTGCCATAATATTTTTCCTAGTTTTACGTGCCATAATTTTCATTTCCATTTCACAAGCGTCTTAGACTTTCATCATCATCATTATCATCCACTGTCATCCATCATCATCACCATCATCATCTATTGTTATCATCATCATCATCATCATCATCACCATCATCATCATCATCATCATTATCATCATCATCTACTCTCACCAGTCAACATCATCATCATCATCCATCATCATCATCATCATCATCATCTCCTCATGTCATCCATTATTATCTGAACCACTATGACTAACATTTAATCTACATAATGGACGATCTTGGAAGTATGGCATGACTTTCCTGCAAAGGCAATTTCGCAGAGGTTGAATGTGCTAAACCAGCTTCGTGCTATCTTTACCTGTCATCACTTGCTGCCATTACTTTGACCATACTCAGTCCTCGTGTGTGTGTGTGTGTGTGTGTGTGTGTGTGTGTGTGTGTGTGTGTGTGTGTGTGTGTGTGTGTGTGAGTGTGGAGGGGGGGCCTCATGACATGCAGTAGTTCTAAATTGCCTGGGGTCAAGTTTACTTGTCACATTATTTCTCCTCTTTTCACCAGCTGTCTGGACCATCTCTCTTCGTCGCAGGGATGCATCACTCTACCTCCCGCCGTTGCTATTTTGATCTCTGCATTTTTTGACTCCAGCCACTTTCTTACCAGTTACAGCGGGCACGCAGTATACGTCTTACTACATCCCCCTCTCCAGTCATCTGTACAAGAGTCTAGTGCAAGTTTATGGGTATTCTCATTGTTTCTTGTACACAACTTGTAAACTCTAATTGTTTTCTTAAGTCTGTCTTTTCTTTTGCCAATGACCTTCAGGCTTTTAAACCCCCTGTATCCAGGCATGAACTCTGCCACCTTCCTCTGATAATGACGAATGTTGTGTTCTTTTTTATGTAACACAAAGTGGATTAACATCGTAGGTTGTTGGTCTTTCGTTCATTCATATGTATGTCGCAAAAAAGTAGACCGATTTCTCTGTGATGAATGTGGTGGGTAGGATCCAAGAACAGATATGGGAAGCACAAAAATGATAGGGAAGCTATCACTGAACCAACACAGGAAAAAGTTCCTCGCATCCATTCACACACTAAGGCTTCAAATTTAGCGTAGTTATCCATTCTTAGCCTATCACGCTATATCCTTTGTTTTATATCCCTTTATTCACTTTTTCTTCATTCCTTCCATACATACTTACTTCTGTTTTCTCTTCCTGTATTCCTCTTTGTTTCTTACACTCTTTCACCCTCCTCATCCATATATCCTTAACATTCCTCAAAACTTTTCTCCTTCACCTTTCCATCCAAACCTTTTCCTGACCCTCCCTCCCAAGCCTCTCTCTCTCTCTCTCTCTCTCTCTCCTTATCCGCCTCATCAAACCTCCTCTCACCCCTCGCCCCATCTAAATGTGAAGTCTTTTTATCCTCATTTACTCGTAACTTAAGCCATTACTGTCAAAACCGCGAGGGGAAATTGTGAAGGAAGGAAATTCACGGACGAGAACCGAGATGGAAAAGCGTGTGAGAAGAGAAATAAATAAGACTGATAAAAACCACTAAACCTCAGAGAGAGAGAAGAAACTGGTGTAGAAAAATCGGGTAAAAAGTTAGGAAAGCAAGGAGTGAGAGAGAATCAGAGAACAGCGAAAGCAGACAGTAAACCAGTGGAACAGTGGAAGAGGAAATACGAGTAAAGAATGAAAGAGACGGAGCAGCTTGGTAGAAGAGAGACGAGGATAAACCAAACTGCTACTTACCACAAAAACAAGAAGAGAACATTTAAGTCGTGAATTAGTAAACATGAGCCAAAAAAAAAAAAGAATTGTAAAGGATAAGGAGACAAGTGTCGAAGGAAAAACACAAATAAAACCTATAGAGAAGAAAACTACAGAGACAGAAATCCACGATTGTGAAGAAGAAAATAAGAAGAAGTACTCAGAGAATGCAACACCCGCGACCACAGACTAGTCTAAGAACAGATTATTTGATGCTGTGATCTTGACCGTCGACAGTTTTATTTCATAATCGAATTACCTCAATCATTCCTAACCCTTAAGTCTTCCACAAACTTTGGCTCAAATTGGATCAAATCGAAGTGCTCAGTGACCATGAACTTTGACTTTTTCCTGTTTTCTTTGACTGATTGCTTTCAAAGTAGAATATCTTTATCTTAACCTAACCCCTCCCCAAAGTACAGTCTACATCGAGTAAAAACTGTTTAAGGTGACCTTGCCATGTGACCTTGACCTTTGACATATTGCGCTCAATAGGTCAACCTCTAGCGCGATCCTCAACTCATGAACAAAGATCTATCCAAATCATATCAAATCTGTTTTAGTTATTTTCTTCACATAAAGGCACACGGATCAAAATTTGGCCTTGATGTGTGACCTTGACTTTTGACTGATTGTTCTCAAAACTAAATTCCTCGTTCTTGTCCGACTTCTAAATTTGCAACCAAGTTTAGTCTAAATCGGATAAAAACTGTGAACGCTGACTACATCTTGTGACCACGACCTTTGGCCGTTTGTCCTCCAATCCAATACGTCTTCTCCTTGGCTAACCCTCAAGCCTGCGACCAAGTTTGATTAAAATCGAGTAAAAAATGTTATATCATTAATAAACATCTATGAGTCGAGCTTTGACTTTGTCCTATTGCCCTGTTGAATCACTTTAGTCTTGAAATACCGCGAACCTTTTCGTCAAGTTTGGTCTAAGTTGGATTGGAACTGTTATTTTATTCTGTTAGCTTAACTATTGTCCTAGTCCTGTGACCTTGACCTTTGAGCTGGTGTTCTAAATAATAAATTTACATATAGGGTAGCCGTCAACTCTTCCACTAGGTTAAAACATTTTGAGTTTCTCTCTCTCTCTCTCTCTCTCTCTCACACACACACACACACACACACACACACACACACACACACACACACACACACACACACACACACACACAAACTTGACACCAGCAAAGGAAAAAACGGGAAAACAACAAATGAAGCAAACACAGGAAAGAACACTGGAAAATGATAGTGACAAAATAAGAAAGATCATAAAAAATACAGAAGTAAAAGAAGAAAGATCACAGGAGGAACAACGAAATAAAAAGTTCAAAATATTACTTGGAAAGTGAAGGAAGCATCTGAAATGAAAATAGCACAGAGAGAATAATATACATTACGAAAAAGAGAAGTACCATATAAAACCAATGCATGAAATGAAGTAGCAAATCTGCTTTGAAAGAAACTGATGAAAAAAAAAGAAAAAAAAAGAAAAACAGCGACAAAAGACAGCCACGAAATGCAAGACGAGTCGAGAATAACTCCCCTCTTCCCCACACACACACACGCACGTAAGCGTGGCGGTGGGAGGAGAATAGCAACGGGAATATTAAACAGAAGAAGAAATCAGGCAGTGTGAGAAGAAAGACTATATAACCATAATTCTCTCATGACTTATCTATGTTTTTGTATGGCATTACTTACAGCCCTATCACCCACATTACTTAAATCTCTCTCACTCATACTGCTTATATCCCTTTCACTCAAGCACTCACAGTACTTAATTCCTTCTCACCCACACTAATTAAAGCCCTCTCACTCACACTACTTACATCTCTTTCACCCATAATACTTAGATCCCTCTCACTCATAGTATTTAAATCCCTCTCACCCATACTATTCATATTAACCTCACTCACTGGATTAGGCTACCTCTCCCTCTCAGTCATTAAATCCCTCTCTACAATCTAGTTAAAACACTGTCACCCATGGTACTCAGTAGCACATTACCCACGTCATCACTTGATCTCCTCCTCTCCCCCACAGTTTCGCACTGCATGGCCCCAAAATCCATTCATTCATATCCTTCTTCACATTCTAAGCCAAGCACTTCCCTCATTCACACCTTCACCCCACTCTCCATCTCGCCTCTTCCTCACACCACTGAACTTCGCTCTTCGTGGTTTCTTTTCTCCCTTCGTTCTCCTCCTCCTCCTCATCATCATCATCATCACCATCATCATCATCATCATCATCATCATCATCATCATCATCATCATCATCATCATCATCCTTTACCACATTTACCACTCAAGATCGCACTTCTCACTTACGTACCTCACCACAAGACCTCCTCACCTCCACCCTACCACTGTCTACACATCAATCATCACTGACTTCATGATTCCATCTCTCTCCTCTCCCTCCTCCTTCTCACATCATCCTCTACATCCTTCACCACTCCCACTGCACATCATCATACTCCTCGCTCACCTCACAACAACCCCTCCTCACTCCCACCCCACCTGCATTGCTCCCACGCCAATCATCTTCACATTTCATGATTCTCCCTCTCCCCGTCCCTCCTACCTCTCACATCACCCACCACACACCTCCTGTCTCCTCATTACCTCAGCGTCTCGCTTCTTTACAGCAAAACTTTACTCTGCATTCATCTTACCTCAGTCCCGGTCTTGTGTGTTTGATTGTGTGTGTGTGTGTGTGTGTGTGTGTGTGTGTGTGTGTGTGTGTGTGTGTGTGTGTGTGTACTGTATGTGTGTGTTTGTGTGTACTGTATGTGTGTGTGTGTGTGTGTGTGTGTGTGTGTGTGTGTGTGTGTACTGTATGTGTGTGTGTGTGTGTGTGTGTGTGTGTGTGTGTGTGTGTGTGTGTGTGTGTGTGTGTGTGTGTTCTTTCTACCCATTAATCCCTCTACACTCATGGTTGCAGTTACAATTCATTCTTCGCCTTCCTACTGATGCTAAACTTTTCTCCTTGAGCCCAAGATTGCCTTTCTTATTCTTGTGTTACCAGACGCTTTAATTCAGCCTAGAAGAGCCTACTGACAGCGAAAAGGTTATGAGGGTGATATCCCATAATCCTTGGTCCTAAATTGTCATATCTCTATTTTGAATTCTGTGTTGTAACAATAGATCAACACTTGAATATGGCGCTAGTTGTGAAGAGGGGCTATGACAATGATTTAGAGCCATAGCATTGTATGTTTTGTTGGGGGGGGGGGGCACTGAACTACGCGAATAAAGCTGAAATAGGGGAAAACTCCGGGCCAAGTTAAAGTGAAAACAATATACACCTCAGGTTGGAAATGTTTCTCCAAAGCGACGTAAAATCGTCTGACCACAGCAAGAGTACGTTGACTATGACGTCCTTTTCCTGAACAGATTAGCCTCTTCTCTTCCAACATGTCGTCTTAATTATATTCTTGTTGTCAGCTGACGTTTCTGTTCAACATAATATATATATTATTGTACTCTACTGCGGGGTTAGGTAGAACTTCATTAACCCCTTTACTAACAGGTGGCTTTTGTTAGCTGAATGAGATTTTTTTTTTTTTATTTAACACTCTGCAAATTGACACTTCATTAATCTAATAATTATTACCAAACTAATGTTGAGAGTAACTTTTGACTCTGATATACTCAGAAAGAAGTATTTTGTATATACTCAAATGAATGGCATCTAATTAAACTGGGCCATATTTATAAACTCTCCTAAATTGCATATAATATTGCTTGTATATGAGTTTATATTCACGCATAGAAATACCAAGCGCTTCCCAATCAAATTCGAGTGAATATTAACGTGATAATGTTATGGGATATTATGGAGTTACGACATGCTGCAGTTTTCAAGTTGTGAGAGTGGTCCAGTTCGGTCAGGTGAAAACAAAGCCACTGTAGTAACCAAGGAGAATTATTTCTTAACTAAGGCTCGTGGGACATCATGGAGTTACGACATGCAGTAGTTATCAAGTTGTGGGAGTGGCCCAGTGACGTCAGGTAAAAAAAAAAAAAAAAAAGGACTGTAGTGAGCATTACAGTATCAGATCATAGTTTTAACCTCTTCAGTACGGTGACTAATCGGACTGCAGGGGTTAAATATAGATTTCATGAACCCCTTCACTACCAGGGGACTCTCTGAAGCTGAAGGAAATTGTCTTTACCAGCAGGAATAAAACCAGAAAAAGTCCTATTCCTAGTGAAGGGGTAAATGCTTTATACAGTACTACTGGTATATGACACTAGAGCATTGTTGGACTGCCGTGTTAGCCTACTTACCAGCGCCTCCACAGCCACTGCACACGACACAATTCTTACCTGAAACAGAGATAAGGCTAGGTTATTAGGCCAGGTGCTCTCTCTCTCTCTCTCTCTCTCTCTCTCTCTCTCTCTCTCTCTCTCCCACACACACACACACAAACTTCAAATAAAACAACACCCACCATTGTTTCGCGAGAGCGGGTACAATAAACAAGGAACATCTCCAAAAGGCCTACCACAAAACTGGCAGCGAGTAGGAACACTGATGTAGACATGGAGGGTGAAATGTGGTGTTATGCTCTCACCCACTCCAACCCCGGCCATTACGATCCAGCCCCAGCACCACGGCCATCCCTGCTGACTCACACACTAGCTGACTTTTATGGTGAGATAGATAGATTGATAGAGAGAGAGAGAGAGAGAGAGAGAGAGAGAGAGAGAGAGGGGGAGAGAGGGAGACAGACAGACAGACAGAGAGGCGTACATGTGAGATTATGTTTTGTAAATAAATGAAACTGTCGAGCACAGCACAAATACGGGGAGAAAAATTATTTAAGTAATATTGTAATACTAATAAACATTACCCAGCAAATGCCTCCAGGTTAATTCTTGGCAAGATAACGTTTCACACTCTGCACTGGTGGCAATATCCCATCAAGTTGTCCCCACTGATTTGACACATTATTTGTTAATTCTTGCATTACGTATGCTAAGCCAGATAATTAGCTCTTTACACTGGCTGAGCTTGTCTTGTCACATGACTTATTATTCCTCTTGATTCGGCAGACAGCGCTCCAAGACTAAACAAGTTACCATCGTCATTGTCATCATCATTACACACACACACACACACACACACACACACACACACACACACACACACACACACACACACACACACACACACACACACACACACACACACACACACACACACACACACACACACACACACACACACACACACACACACACACACACACACACACACACACACACACAGCCGTAAGTATTGGTATCAGATGGTGAAAGTTGTGAGACAATGAGGATCTCCCGTGGACGAGTTGGACGAGTGAAATCATAAAGGCTTAAAAATGTGGGAGGAAAAATATCTGAATTTTCCATATAGTCTACATCGCTGGTACTGGCCTAGGGATTTTTTTGTAATACGTTCGACTCTGTATATGAATTAAGCAGCCAGCTTCCTGAGGCCCAGCAGCCCTTCTAGGCACCGCTACAAATGGCGTCACACACCTTTACGGGTTACAGCTCACCATTTTTGCCTATTCTAGACATAAACTATGCAGTCCACTCTCTGAGGTCCAGCATTCTTCCTTCTCGCTGATAGATGGCTCATACACCTTCACGCGTTACCTCTTGGGCTGCAGTATTCATCATTCATGCTGGAAATATGCTGGTGTTATCTCGCTGAGCACAGGTGTGATGGTATTAGAGATGGCATTTGTTACGTGCTGAAGGGTCTTGTGGAAGATCACTTAAGACTGCTTTAACTATTCCAAATCCCAAAATTGTTCACTGCCCCGGCCAAGAGTTTGTCTCGCTTCCCTTTTTACTGTAGTGGTACAAGTATTTACCCCTTCATTGCAGTAATGTATTTTGTATTCTATTTTTTGCCATCTGCACACATTTTAATTCAGCCCAGAAGAGATCTTTCGAACTGGAGGGGTTAGGTACAGCCTCCTATAACCTTGTCGTTACCGAAGCGCGTTTGTTCTGTCATGGCGAAGATCCATAACATCATTCTTCCCAGTAGATGGTCAAGAGTAGTGAGACTGGACAGTGAATTTGACTAGTAACTACGGAGACTAATTTCTGCCTCATTTGTTAGACACTGAATTTCAGACACCCACGCTTACTGTTAAAACGTAGATAGTGACTCAGCTTTATCAGAAAAAAAAAAAATCGGAAATAGCGTCATAGCTGTGTGGTGGTAACAAGAATAATATACGTCCTCGCACTGAAAGGGATCATAGCAATAAAGACAGATGTGGATTATGAGGTGGAATGAGGGCTGGGGACTCGTGAGATGCAATGACCATTTATTTTATTCTTCCCAACATCATACAACTTTATGCAGCGTTGGTGATGCCTTAAGAAGTCTAACCTTGATTCAGTGGGCCAGGAGTGAGGGTTAAGGACATCACCTAACGAGGGTTCAGTGTCTACAACCCTTTGGACAGAGTAAAGGAGTAAGGGTCAAGGACAACATCGAACAAACAGTTAGTGTCTGCAACCCTTTTGACCACACTTGGCACAGCCTGTTACAGCAAAGTTAGTGTAGAGGGGCAGACAGGCACCACACCCCATCTAACCCTCTGCATACACTCTCACCAGCCGCGGTAAACTCAGTCCTCTTTGTAGAACAACGGTCGTCTTTCAGAATATCATGACTTTTTCCATGCCACTATTAATGTAAATCTTGAGAAACTGGCGGATGAACAACGAATGTATAATAAGCTGTTTTATCGTAAATTGCCATGGTTTTAATAGTAAATAAGTGAAAGATGATATAACATGTGGAATTACTGTATCACCCGTCACTGTCTTAAACCGCTGACCATTTTGATTTACTCTGGTAAGCAAAGTTGTCTGGTGATAAACAGAATTAAATACACCAGAGCATCCAGATCAGTGGAAGGCCTAATACGGATTTCCATTACATCACTTAGCTCACCATTTCCTTAGAATTTCTTTCCTTACACCTGCTTGTGTGAATTATGTGATATTTGTATGAGGAAAAGCGGAATTTTATTTCTCCCAGTTTACTCATAATGTTTCGCTACCACGTGGCAGAATTTCAGTACAAGTAATTGATGGCAGAATGATTAATTATATGTGTTGACCAAAACTATTTACGTCAGTTGCTGCAGCAGACATAGTCATTGTTCAAGACTGTCTTCTGTATCAGTCATCAGGTAAACGGAATTTTGCCAATACTGAATGGGAATGTTATGCTGTAAATGAAACAAAAAGTCAGAAAGGGCAGTTCTTGTCATTTTATGGTGCAGCTATTCCATAAAATGTTTTTCTTATAAATAACAAACAGCATTTGAGGCTCTGCATGATATGCAAACTCAGAGGAATAATTTTAGAGCTAGAAAAAAAGAGCAAGATATGATGGCATTTCATGTCTCCCGCTGAAACAATTTTAAAACACATTCAGAATTCCACCGTCCTCCTCCTGCCGCTGCACACTCTAGAGTAGCCAAGTGTTTCAGTTACAAGGATAGGATGATAGCGACAGACGTAGAAAAAAAATATTACTTAAGCCCATCAGTACGATGACGGCATATTAATAGACAGATTGATACTATTGTTGCTATCTCCAGGCGGTCTTATTTCAGCTACACGGACTTTTAGAAAAAGACGAGTTACTTAACGAGGCTTCATGTCTCCGTTTATAAAACAGAGCATTCCCAAAATGAAAGTAAGATGATCGGGTAGCAGTAATATTAAACAACGAAAGGATATTCTCATGTTGAAAGAGTTAAAGCTGAAAATATTTTGTTTATTATAACCCATCATCAGAAGCAGTGGGAGTGCACTAATGGTTTCAGGCAATTATATGTAACTGATGTTATGCCTTTGCAATCAGACTCACCCTAAACCAAACAGAATCGTCTGTCGGATAACATAAGAGATAGAATTTTTTTTTTTAAGTGGATGGGTGACATAGGTTCTAAACCTCTTCAAGAGAAAGTAGCTAAAGTAACTTAAGATCGTCTGGCAAAAAGCAAGGAGGCAAATGGAAGACACCATGACACGGAAGGGTGAGTAAGATAAATGAGAAAATCAGTAGATAAATAAAGTTATACAGATATATTAATAAATTCGTATTCTTGTCACAGGTACACGATGTAAAAGTTCAGTGTTGCATGTGATGCAGTGCACCGTATTGTGCGAGTTTATCACGTGATCATCGCTGCTCGTAAAACATTTAAAATACAGCATAAGATTCGACAAACGACCCCACTACCCAAAGTTTCTCTCTCTCTCTCTCTCTCTCTCTCTAATATGTCTATATCTATCTATCTATCTAAATTATATATATATAGATAGATAGATAGATAGATTTATTTTTTATATATATATAATCTGTATAAAATAATCACTTCAAGTGATCTGTAGATATTTAGCCTTAATTTTGTTGCCGCAGAAAACCTATAAGATTGTAAAATAGGCAGGTAGCAGATTGGTGGACAGACAGATATGAGGGTAAGATTGAGGGGGCGTAAGGCTGTCAGCGTGAGTGAATGTGAGGATGTGTTGAGGACGAATGTAGGGTGTTTAGGGTGGAGGTGAGGGCACTGTGAGAGAGAATGAGGCATAAAAAGATTCCTACATATTTAGATGGACAGAGAGAGAAACCTAAGTGTGAGGGTGAGGGTGAGTGGTAATGTCTTGGTGAGGGTAAGAGCTAGGGAAGAGCTAGGCGTTAGAGTGTGAGGGTGAGGGTGAAAGCCGTTACAGATAGGGAGTGAGTGAGGCTGAATGTGTGGGTGATGTTAAGAGAAAGAGTATGGGTGAGGGTGTTGAATACGAGGGTGAAGGTGAAGCATTTCATGAAGGGAGAAGATAAGCGTGCATGGTGAGGGTGAAGGCAGTTGCAGTGAGAGTAAGAGTGCGGGTGAGGGTGAAGGTATGGCTGCTGGGTGTGAGGGTGAGGGTGAGGGTGAAGGTATGGCTGCTGGGTGTGAGGGTGAGGGTGAGGGTGAAGGTATGGCTGCTGGGTGTGAGGGTGAGGGTGAAGGCAGTTGGAGTGAGGGCGAGGGCCACACCCAGCCACTGCCTGATAATTACTGCTTTAACGAGACTGAACATGGGAAAGTTACCGCTTACCTACACCACCCTAACACCACACTGCCTTTGTCTACCCACTCCCATTGCGTTTGTGTGTGTGTGTGTGTGTGTGTGTGTGTGTGTGTGTGTGGGAGAGAGAGAGAGAGAGAGAGAGAGAGAGAGAGAGAGGTAACAAAGACCTATGAAACTTATGTAACTTCTTATCTGTAACTTGAGCATTGGAGTAGTAGACCAGAAATGTGAAGAAGTGAATCAGGAGTATAAGGAACAGCCAGAAGTATAAGGAAGTGAAGCGAGAGTATAAGGAACTGAACCAGAAAGATAAGAAAGCGAAGAAAGAGTAAGGACCTGTGTCGAGATTTACAGGGAGTGTGAAGGAAACAGATGGTGCGGCCAAGTGTGTGAAAAAAGGAGGAGGGCTGAAATCTTAGCCTGGGGTTTGTGTTTTAGGGTTTCGAGGTGTTGGTGTGAGTGATGGTGGCTGGAGAGGTGAGGGAGAGAAGTGGAGGAGGAGGAGAGGGAGGTATTGAAGAGGTAAGAGAAAGGTGAGGTGAGGATAGGTCAGGGAAAAGGGAGACGAAATTGAGGGAGAAATGAAGAAAAATAATTGGTGAGAGGAGGAGGAGCCGTGAACGGTTAGTCTAGTTGAGGGAGAGATGGAGAAGTGAGAGAAAGGTGGAGGAAATATCAGTGAAAAGTGGAGGAGGAGGAAAAGGGATCGACAGAGATGAAGAAGAGGTGGGGAGAGATGTATGAAAGAGGTGAAGAGGAAAAAGAGAGGTCGAGGAGTTGTCAGAGGACCGTGAGAGATGGAGAAATGGGAGAGGTGTGGAGAAAACGTAAAATGATGTGCGAGAGAGAGAGAGAGAGAGAGAGAGAGAGAGAGAGAGGAAGGAAAGAAAGGAGTGGAAGTGCCGAAATAGAGAAGGGTGAGAAAAAAGAAAAAAAAAAAGCAGAGACAATAAAAATAGTAGCAGCAAAAAAAATAAATAAAAAAATAAAAAAAATAAATGTTAGGAAATGTTGGTGGTCAGGCAAGTAAGTGTTTGCTGGGTTGACTGTCAGGTGGTAATTGGGTCTGTAACGTGTCCTGATTCTTCCATGATTATTTTTAGAAATTTTTCGATGAATTTGCTTGTCAGGTGAGAGATGCTGCTTCCCTGCCTGCAGCTGAGAAGAAGGGCTTGAGGGAGGGAGGCCTGGGTTCGTACTCTCAACAGATAACCCTCTCATGGTGGGAACAACTCTCGGTGCCCGTATTCTCGTAGGTAAGGAGAGTCTCTAGCACATCATCCTCACCGATTTATTTAAAATTTTTTGCCTTGCCTACGCAGACCATGGCTATATTAGGATTATTTAAGCAACACAAAACATGAAAGTATCGTATAATGAGCATAGTAAATCGCTGAGGAAGAGGTGTTAGTGTAACTTGCAATACTTTGGTGATAGAAACTCCGTGTACAAACAGCTAGATAAGGAGTTTATTACAAGCTCACAGTAAAACAGTCTACCCGTGTCGGCTGTCTGCTAAGAACTGATGCAATAACGCCGTCTTCAGGCTTGGGAGAGCATGCTGACCTAGCAAATTTAGTGGGGGCATGTATGCATTGGGGGGGAACATATATACATCGGGGGTAGACATATTGTGGAGGGGGTACACTACTCCCCCGGGTAGCGGAGACGGTGTCTCCTGACACCGGGAGTGAAAAGGTGTTTGATTATAGTAGTAAGGCAGGACCAGGGAGGTTTGTACAAGGGATAAATATGATACAGGGGCAGTAGGGGAGACATGGCCATGTTGAGGGGAGGGAATTAGAACGATATATACCGATGAGATATACAAGGATTAAAAGGTACAAATTCAGTAAGGGTCGAAGGTATATAAAAACATAATGGGAATTACACAATAATAGTTTGATACATGATAAACAAGGAGTAGATATGAGAGTTCTAGTGTTGTTCTTCCTTCATTTTTTTTTTTTTTTGTGGATTTTCCGTAGGATACACTGTCACTGAGTAAGGCATGAAAGAAATACCATCATTTTCTAGTAGGCAGAGTGCTGTTCACAGTTTGGGTAATGGTTAGATGGCAATGGTAGTCACGGAATGCGAGGGCACTAAGTACGGGGAGTTTCTACGTCGTGGGTAGGGCGTACTATGCCTGTAGCGACTCTGAGTTCCGGGAGTCGACGTTCCATTTTTCTGACACAACAATGCACTGCACAGATGATGAGTAGAAAACCTATGAAAGCGATAACCACAGGGGGAAACACAACTGTTGGATGAACCCATGAACGGCTGAAGGCCAGAGAAAATTGATCCATAATGAAATCACTGTCATTGAGGAAGGTGAGCATGCGCAAGTGAGGGGAGGTGATGGTAATGTTGGCAGAAGGTAGGGTTGAAGGCATGTCGATTGGTTGAAAGATGTCATAGGAGTGTTTACGAACAGCTTGGTGATAGCGAGTGGCGTAAGTGATGACGGACTCTGATTTGACGGTACAATAGTCAGGTGCTTTGTAGAGACCACTAGCGGGGACGGAGCGAACGGAAGAACCAGGACACATGATTGTGACAGAGATGGGAACAGCAAAGAAGAAATACTGGACATGGTTCAGGTGAGCATGGTGGACCGGGAGGTCAGGAGCTGGGACAAAAGAACAGGCCGAGTAGATGGAATGGTTGCGAACTAAAGCAGACTCACAGGGTGTAGCACTGCTAGGGAAGATAGCGAAAAGGTGGGCAGCACAGAGACGAGAGGTCGGAGTAAGGGAGGAACATTGCTGGAGGTCTGTGGAAGAAAGGAAGGCAACGGAAAGATGATCATGGGAGAGGAGGAAATATTCTGAAGGAACAGATACCTGTAACAAGGAGTTGTTGAGGCAGAAAGGGAAGGGAATGATGTAGAAAAGGTTAAAGGTTATGGCAGAACGGAGAGGAATATGGACGACGACGTATGTAGTGAGAAGAGTGGCTTCGAGAACAGGATAATAATATTCAAGGGAGGAGTAAGGAAGGACTGGGGAGAGACTGAAGGTGGAGTGAGCCCATTCCAGGACAGAACGGAGAGCTGAGACAGGTACTAAGTCGGCAGTGACACGTCTATTGATAGCATCGACCAGGATACGAACCAAGGTAGAGACTTGAGACAGGAGAGAGGCAACGGCCAGTTGGAGATTATCCATGTGGAGTTTAAGGTAGAAGGAGAAAATGTGTCATTGACCTCAGTGAATCCGTTACTTATGCATTGCAACTGCCAGGAGAGTGGGAGGAAAAGGTTATAGAGATACTCATTCGGGTTGTGTGTCCCCATGAGGGCCGTGAGATGGTTCCTGATTCTGTGGAGCTGGTGCGCGTAGGCAGGTAGGGCAATGGCTACGTCGGCCAGGGGCGCAAGATCGTAGCGCAAAGAGGCGATGTCGTCGATAAGCATTACCTCGCCTCCCGAGCCGACCAAGGCCCCGGGACGTACTCCACCATCGTCCTGACCTGACCCAGACCCCAGGAGGGTCAGCACTGCCAGCAGGGAGATCGCTAACATCGTACCTAGAAAATCAGGGTAGAGTTAATGGGGGAGGTCGTGAAGAGGTTGATGGGCAGAGTGCAGTTTGGACCGATATTGATTGGTTGATGAATGAGCAGGTGGAGATGGAGATGAAGGAGACTGAGGGATAGGTGGAGACAAGGTAGACTGAAGGATGGGAGGAGGGGAAGAGGGGGCAGGAGGTTGTGTAAGTGACTTTTCCAACACGAGGCCACGGGGTGCTCGCTTTAACTCATCGACGTGGACCCATCTGGTGTCCCTAGTGGACAGGTCCTGGAGGTGAAATTTGTTGCCTTGTTGAGTGAGGACGCGGTAGGGCCCTGTAAATTTGTCATCCAACTTAGAGGAACGCGTATGGGAATGAGCAAAGACAAGATCGCCTACACTGATAGTGATAGGAGAGGCGGACTTATGTTGGCTCTGCAGCATGTCCTCCTGAGAGGAAGCCAAAGTGGATTGGACATACTGGTGGATTGTCTGGAAGTTGGCCAATTTTAGTTTAACATAATCATCCATGTTGTAGATGGGTTCTGGCTTTGAGGATAAGAGAGAGTATGGGAGGTCCTTGTCAAAGCCAAAAAGGACGAAGAAGGGAGATTCAGCAATGGATGCATTGATGGAGCTATTGATGGAAGATGCCACTTGGGGAATCCAGTCATCCCAGGACGAACTATGGGAGCCTAGATGTCTGAGGCATTCTAAGATTTTTCGGTTGTGGCGTTCTACAAGGCCATTGGAAGCCGGATGGTTAGGCACGACATTGCACTTACTGATATGAAAGTGGCGACAGATCTCATCGAGAAGGCTATTGTTGAATTCTGTACCGTTGTCAGTAAGAATGGTATGAGGGGTACTGAATGGGCAAATTACGTGATCTACAAAGGCACGGGCAACGCTCTTCGCAGTCTTGTCGGAGAGAGGTAAGAGGACACAGTAGCGGGAGAAGTGGTCGACCGCTACGAACAAGTACTCAGCGCCAGATTCTGTGAGAGGTAGTTTTAAGAGATCGATTGAGACAGTTTCCCACGGTCGTGACGGGATTGGATATTGTAAGAGAGGTGCTGGTAAGCCGGTTGATCCTTTGTGGCGGTGGCAGGAGAGGCAAGAGTCACAGTGGGCATTGATATCGCGGCGCATGGTTGGCCAATAGTATTTGAGACGTGCTTGGCGCAAGCATCGGTCTTTACCTGGATGGGAAGCTTGAGGAGTATTATGAACAATATGAAGAACCTTTGGTATCAGGGCAGTGGGGACAACAAGTTGGCGTACTTCGCGATTGGGCATATCTTTGCCTGTTAGCAGTGTTTTCCTGTACAAGAGATCATCATCTAGCATGAACTCATCTAGTGATACTGGCAGAGTAGGTAAGGTCGAGGCATCGCCAGATTCTAGGAAATAAATGACTTTGGACCACATGGGGTCTTGGCGTTGAAAGTTTCGAACAACGTCTGACGTTAGTGTAGTGTTTTCAGTTACTTCAGGCTGCAGTGATGTTATAGCTGCTGCTACGTGACGTGAGAGTGCGTCTGCGACTACATTCAACTTGCCTGGTACATATTGAAAAGTGGGATTAAAGTCCTGGATGATGACAGACCATCTAGCTAGTCTACCTGTTAGGTTGCGATTCTTGAACAAATCACATAGTGGAAGGTGGTCTGTTTGGATATGCACTGGATAACCATAGACTATATCTCTGAAATGTTTCAAGGACCAGATTACTGCTAGCTCTTCGAGATCTGTGACACTGTAGTTACGTTCAGCGGTTGTAAGGGTGCGACTAGCATACGCTATTATGCGCTTCCTTGATGCTTCATCGAGTTGCATCAAAACGGCACCAAGTCCAGTGCTTGAGGCATCTGTGCAGAGAAGGAATGGTGTGGCATAATCAGGGAACGCTAGAATAGGGGCATATACAAGAGCTGTCTTTAGCTTTTGGAAAGCCTGTGACTGGTCGTTAGTCCAAACAAAGGGCACATTCTGCTTGAGTAAGTGGGTCAGAGGAGCGGCGATCTTCGCGTAATCGCGGATAAAGCGATGATAATAGCCACTGAGGCCCAGGAAACTTCGTACAGCGTCGGTAGTGGTAGGTTCTGGGAAGTTAATGATCACCTTAGTTTCATCCTCATTAGTATGAATGCCTTGTGCATCTACGACATGGCCTAGGAATTTGATTTTCTTTCGCAGGAAGTCACATTTACTGAGATTGATTTTTAGGCCTGCGAGCTGCAGGCGTTCAAAGACTTGCTGGAGTTTGGTAAAATGATCAGGGATGGATTTACTCACAACAATGATATCATCTAGGTAAGCAAAAAGAGAGTGTCCCATCATACCGCTGAAGACTGAATGGATAAGTCACATGAACACGGAAGGAGCATTTCTCAGACCAAAAGGGAGTCTCTTAAACTGAAAATGTCCGGAAGGGGTGCTAAAGGCTGTAACTGGGCGAGAGGACTCTTCCATTTCGACCTGCCAGTACCCGCTGAGGAGGTCTAAAGATGAAAAGACTACGTTATTGTCACCAAGGGATTCTAGCAAATCAGTGAGGACAGGTAACGGGAAACGGTCTGGAACGGTGACAGAATTGACCTTACGATAGTCAACTACTGGTCTAAAGTTGCCGTCCTTCTTTGGTACTAAGAATAGCCCATGGACTGACGGAGGGTTCAATAATGTCCTGGTCTAACATGTTCTGTACCATTTGATCTGTTTGCTTTCTCTGGCTGTGAGGCAATCGATACGCTGGTATGTAAATCGGCTGAGTTCCTGGGAGTAGTTCAATCGTATGTTTGACAAGGTCTGTTCTACCCATCGGTTCACCGGGTAAGGCAACCACGTTTCTGTACGAGGTCAGAAGGTCGAGGAGTTGAGGCGTATGTTCTGGGAAATCTGTGCAAGTGAGATGTGAGAGCATATCGGGTGAATGCGTCGGTGCAGATCCCGTAGAGTTAATAGTACATTCACCGATTGGCGTATCATCAGTCTGAATAGTTGGAATTGAGGAATCCTGGCACACCTTTACGGCCGCTGGGTATACTAGGAAGTCTCCAATCTTTACACCACTTTTAAGTTTTAGTGGAGCATTTGTGACATTGAGCAAGTACAGGTAGCATAAACTGTCCTCTAAGACTGTACACCACGCTGACTCATAAGTCAGGCCATTCACACAACACGTCTCAGGTAGGGTTAGTACATCCACTCCTTCTTTCGCACCGGCAACACAAACAGAGACTTTGGTGAACTCATGCGGTAACAAAATTGTGCACGTATTCGTTACTGGACGTTTCGTCTCTGCGTGTTGGAGAAGATCATTCAGACTGTGTGAGGTAGGTAACTGAGACATGTCTGAGTCAGCGATAGTGTTGTCGGGAGAGGATGTAAAAGCCATGTTCGAGGGCTGAGATGATGTATCAGGAGACATTGAGGAATTTATGTCCTTGCTCGCAGTCAGTAAAGGAATGATCTCTGTATTCTCAGATGATGAGAATGGTGGTTTGGGCTGGGTTGGACTTTTTGGTAGTGATAGGGACAGAGGTAATTGAAGGACTGATTTGATCGTAAGAACAGGACGGGGACATTCCATAGTGTAAACCGGGAATCCAGAAATGTCTATACTACCACAAGCAGGTAATAATGCAATGGAATGTTGTGCCATGGTGGAGAAACCAATAAGGGCATCTGCGGGATACTGCAAGTCATTAGTGACATGAAATTCAATGAGGATAGGGGGCAAATCTCTGTGGAGTTTGACTTCAAGGGTGACTCTTCCCTTAACCTTAAACTCTGAGCCGTTAACACCACATAGGCGAATGTCTGGTGGTTCTAGGAAACTGACGTGGCTGTGATGGCGATGAATAATTTGTAAGGAATTTTCGGAGATGAGATTTACCATAGATCCTGTGTCCAAGAAGAATGACGTTGGTATGTCATGACTGCTTCCGAGAATGACTAAACCCGAGGATGTTATGGGACCTACATGGCGGATGGGGAGTTGGGTTTCTGGTTCTACTTGATATTGGTCCGATACTGGCGCGGCGCTTCCCCCGACTGTGGGTGGTTGAGGTAACGACATTCCTCAGAGGTGTGAGTCGTGCTTGATTTGTGGTATTTGCAGTGTGAACGACGTGAGCGGGAAGGCGTACGCTGTCTGGTTTGGGAGTGAAGACGTCTGTATGTACGGTCGCAACTGGATGCTCGATGTCCAGGATGACCACAGTACCAGCAAAGAATCGAAGATTGTCTGTTCCGTCGGGCACTAAATTGATCACGACCTGCGGTAGGAGAGCGATGTGTGGCAGGTCTGCCGCGTGTGGTGGGACGGGAGCGAGATTGGTCTGGGGTAGTGGAGGTGTGACAGACTGAGGAGGCCAAGGGTTGAGTGGTGCCCTGACGCGTGTAGTTCGATCCTGTTCTTTCATGAATGGCTTTAGTGACCTGAATAATTTTATCTCCTGGATTGAAACAGATTTCCAAGGCGAGCTCTCGCTGTTTAGGAGTAAGCCAGTGAAGGAATCTCAGGTAACCAATTAAGTCAGCAAAGTTGGTGAATGAAAGCATTGGAACGCCATTCTTGTCTTCTAACCATTATTTTCATGCCTACCAGTAATTGGAGCATCTCGCTACTAGTTGCTTTCATGGCGGCGGCAGCTTCGCGGAGCTTGGCATATTGCGCTGGGACGTGCAAGTCCTCATCTAGTTGGTTTAGGAGATTAATGAATCCCATGAGAGACGCAGTATTTGAATCCTGGCAACAAAGGCTGATGAGTTCCGTACGAAAATCAGCAAAGGTACAAATGCTATCGAAATGTCCTGCACGGATCGCGGATCCGATGTTTGATTTACCGTGATGCAAGCGACCGAGGAGGTAAGCTACTTTGAGCGATTCCTCTGTAATTTGTCTATTATTTATTTCAGTTTCGACTTCTCTGAGGAAATCATAGACAGACCAAGTTGGGTCCTGGCCGGTAAATTTGGGACGATTGGCATCGTCGAGATAGATAGACTGTGGAGGGTTGGCCATGGCTGGAAGTGTAGAAGTGGCGGCAGGAGAGGTGTGGGAGAGAGAGAGGGTAGTGGCAGTTAATGGTAAGCAAGACGGGGTATGAAGGGAGGCAGGAGAGGGAACGACAGGGGAAGGAGTAGAGGAAGAAGAAGGGAGTGTAGAGGCAGGAGTAGAGGAGGAGGTATCTGGATTTACGAGGGTAGGACGGGTAGTAAGGGAGTCTGCGGGAAGTGAAACGGGAGTCTCAGGTACAGGGCGGTGGTACTCTTTGCCACTTCGTAAATGAGTGATTGTGTTAGAGTCGGCAGACGGGGTATGAGCAGGTGATGTCTCCGGGTCGAGAGGGCTGGCGGTAAGCGGTTGACGTGGAAAGTATGACATTTAATGTGGCAATTGAAGATGAAACGATGAAGATGGATACGTAGGTGGAAATGTATAAATAACAATGAGAGAATGGAATACACTAGGTGTGAAAATGAATGAAGGTGCGGGTATGGATGGTTTAAATAAAATGCGAAGGATGAGATGGATAATAAATAACGTAGGTGAAGATGAAAACGGGGCAATGGAAATGAGATGGAATATTTACAATAACCAATCTGTAGAGAAAATCGAGGATAATCTCTAGAGAAAGGAAAGATATACTATAGTTACACAGGAGAAACGGGAGTGTCGAGATGTATGACGTGCAGGGTGGCTGGGCATAGCTGGGCTGGGGCGGGGCAGGGCGACGGGGCGGGGCTGGGCGGGGCTGGGCGGCGGGGCAGAGACAGCTGGGCGGAGAGGAGAAGAGACGCCGCGATGAATCACCGGCAGGGAGTGGCGTCTTACGAGGCTCCGTAATGCAGACCAGATGCGGGCGACGGCGGAGGCCGGTGGTGGGTGGTGAGGCAGATGTCGGCGCAAGGCAGGTGTAGAGCTGGTGAGTTGCAAATGCAGAGAATGGTGGTGGGCAGACAGCGGGCAGACAGTGATAAGTGGCACCGTGGGGGCAGGAGCTATGATGAGTCCGGAACAGGTGCCAGGAACAGGTGCAACAAATGCGTAGGTCGGCGACGGTGACACTTGCGGTCAGGAACAAGGCGTATGGGTGCGGCTGTTTGAGAGGTGAGCACGGGTGAGAAGAATGGTACACTCGAAAAGCACAGCCAAGGTATGACACCACTAGAGGCACGGAGGGGGGGCGAGGCTGGCAGATGCGAGACGTCGTGTATCTTGTTGTATCACTAAAAATCCAAGGAGGCGGTCAGAATGTGATGGTTCGAAACACCGCTGCTACCAAATGTAACTTGCAATACTTTGGTGATAGAAACTCCGTGTACAAACAGCTAGATAAGGAGTTTATTACAAGCTCACAGTAAAACAGTCTACCCGTGTCGGCTGTCTGCTAAGAACTGATGCAATAACGCCGTCTTCAGGCGTGGGAGAGCATGCTGACCTAGCAAATTTAGTGGGGGCATGTATGCATTGGGGGGGAACATATATACATCGGGGGTAGACATATTGTGGAGGGGGTACATTAGAGAGCTTTCTTAATCAACGGGAATACGGGCCTAGAACTCTTCCAGGTGACACAGGACAGTTTGACTGAGAACGAGTCATAGGAGTCTGAGAATGTTAATACTGTCGCCATTAGCCCCCACATGGTCAGGATAACTCTAGAACTCTATTGCACCTAAATCAAGACGATTTGATTTAGCCGACAGCGAGTGATAGCAGCCTGACGGTGTTAGTGCTGTATTCATTAACCGTCTCATGGTCGGGACAACTCTAGTGCCGGTATTCTCGTCGGTTACGGAAGCTCCCTAACACCTCCTTCATAACGATTTATTTTTGCATAAGGCTGGTTAATATCCTTTCGTATGACATTTATGCAGAGTATGGCGATATTGAGAGGATTTTATTAGCAGAGAACAGGACAGTAAAGTGTAATAAACAAAATGAATCGCTTAGGAAGAGATGTTGGGGAGATTCCTTAAACAATGAGAATACGGGCGTAGGATTCTATTACAGTCAACATAATCTCTCGTTCTAGACACCACTGAGGCACATATCCTCACTCCCCCTCCGACTCCACAAACAAGGGGCCCTCCGTCCAAACCTCCAGGCAGCCACGTTTTCCATCTCAAGTTTCACCCGATGGAAATGGTTGACTTGCTCCAGCTGTGAGTATTGCTACCTTCCCCTAGGTCTCGTCCACTGCTGGTTGACTCTTTCAGATATCACCCTATGAGCAGGCTCAGTCACAGGGAGATGTGCCATGTGTCCTGACAGCTGGAGTGGGTGTTTACCTATTATGCAGGTAATGGACCTCGATTCACTCTTATGGGGTGTTGGATTCAGTCTCATGGGGTGATGGATTCAGTCTCATGGGGTGATGGATTAGTCTCATGGGGTGATGGATTAGTCTCATGGGGTGATGGATTCAGTCTCATGGGGTGATGGATTCAGTTTCATGGGGTGATGGATTAGTCTCATGGGGTAATCGGTTCAGTCTGAGGTAATTGATTCAGTCTCGTTGGGTAATTGATTTAGTCTCATGGGGTACCGGTAATTGCTTCAGTCTCATGAGGTGATGGATTCAGTCTCATGGGGTGTTGGATTCAGTCTTATGAGGTGATGGATTCAGAGTCATGGGGTAATTGAATCAGTCTCATGGGGTGTTGGATTCAGTATCATGGGGTGATGAATTAAGCCTCATGGGATGATAGGTTCAGTCTCCTGGGATAGTCGATTCAGTCTCATGGGGTAATAGATTCGATCTCATGGGGTAATTGATGCAGTCTTATGGGGTAATTGATTCAGTCTCATGAGGTAATCCATTCAGTCTCATGAGGTAATTGTTTCAGTCTCGTGGGATAGTGATTCAGTCTTATGGGGGTAATTGATGCAGCCTCATGGGGTAATTGATTCAGTCTCATGAGGTAATCGATTCAGTCTCATGGGGTAATTGTTTCAGTCTCTTGGGATAGTCGATTCAGTCTTATGGGGTGTTGGATTCAGTCTCATGGGCAATTGATTCAGTTTCTTGGTATAACTGATTCATGCCCATGGGTATGCGATTAAGTCTTACGGGGTAATCGATTAAGTCTCATCGGGAAATCGATTCAGTCTCATGGGGTGTTGGATTCCGTCTCATGGGATAGCAGATTCAGTCTCACGGGGTAATCGATTCAGTCTCATGGGGTAATCGATTCAGTCTCACGGGGTAATCGATTCAGTCTCATGGGGTAATCGATTCAGTCTCACGGGGTAATCGATTCAGTCTCATGGGGTAATCGATTCAGTCTCACGGGGTAATCGATTCAGTCTCATGGGGTAATTGATTCAGTCTCATGGGGTAATCGATTCAGTCTCATGGGGTAATCGATTCAGTCTCATGGGGTAATTGATTAAATCCCATGGGGTTATTTTTGGATATGGCTGGTTATTACCCATTTATACGTTATTTATGCAGAATATCGTGAGGTTACAAGGATTTACATATCTCAGCATAGGACAGTAAGGTGTAATAAGTAAACTAAACCGCTTAAATAGGAGTTAAGGATATTCCTTTAACCGATGATAATACGTGTCTATGTGTCACAGTCAAAACGTAAGGTAGGCAGCACCTGTAAGTTGAAGATGTTAATTATCAGCTGTGAGTGGTACAGGAGACTGGGAGTGTTAATAGTGTCACCATTAACCACTTCATGGTCGGCACAACTCGTGATAATCTGTTCAAGGTGTCGCAGACGAATATATTAGGTGAGGGAGTCCGAAGTACCGTACCTAAAAGCTTAAGAGAGGCGCCCTAACATCACTTCCTTGCCAGGTTTTCTGTCTGGTATGAAGTTCAACTCGCTAAAGGATAAAAAAAATAAGTGGAATACCGAGCTTACGCCTTTTGTTTCAAGATTTCTCGATTTTTTTTTTTTTTTACAGCTAGTAATATATATTATATATCACACGTATTTGTAATTTATTCTTTGTGTCAGGTATATCAATATATTTTTGTTTTTGTATTCATGCATTGTTGATGTAAAAAAGTTATAAATAGCATACAAGAAATTAATGAGTAGCAATTAGATTTATAAAAAGAAAAAAAAAAGTATGGACGTGTCCAGAAGGCTGTCAAGCCGGCGAGAATACTTGTGGAGTGGCTGGAGGAGTGAGATTTAACGCTAAAACACAGGCTGAGAAGAGTTCTTATTGCGAACATCATGAATTAACTCTGGAATTAGGTTTGTCAGCTAGTAAGCACACTTTTTTTTTTTAGCTCCCCTTCTCGATTCCACGCCAAGGACGATGGGAAATTACTCTATACCCTTGTGCTGGAAAAGTGTTTATTGCGAGGCATAATAATTCCATCTGAACAATTCACGGCACTCTGAAACAAGGCACCCGGGGCAATACTGTGCTGATCCAACGCCACTATGAAATCATCTCTGAATGCAAACCTTCAAACAGCAAACAATATCGTGCCAGGTGTTCACGTTAATCCAGAAGTCTGTAGGGCTTAGAGAGGCCGATATATCAGGAAGAGTGGAGGGAGGAGCAGGGGGTGTTTAGCTGGGGGGATGGGCTTTGAATTTTTTTCCACGTAACCATAAGTTAGTAAACTCGAGGATTACCGGTACATTTTTATCAGTGCCGACATAAGTAATTTGGTTTTTTAATCCCAATGTCTTCAGGCATTAGAAAATGGACGGGTCTGAAATTTACCTTTTTCTTTTTTTCGTTGTACTGTAATTTAGAAAAGACAGATATTACCGGCGTTCAGGCTTGGGTTCTATCTTTTCATGTTAAAAATAAATTGTCCAAGTTATCTTTTACACATAGAACTTTATTTTTTGAACGCAGAGAAGCAATAGTGTCAAAGCTGTAAAAAAGAAAAAAAAAGTAACAAGGTAAAATATGACGCAGAAAACAATACAAACTGATAATTTTCGCTTTTGCTTTTAGTCTTAGGGCAAGAGCGAAAATTGGGGCCTAATGTCTGTGGGAACTCCACTGGGAGAATAAATAGGAGAAGGTAGTATGTGACGAGGTAAGGGGTGTTTGATGACGATGGACAGTAACGCCTGAAAATAATGATATTGTTTTGCCTTGGGATCCTCACTCACGGGAGGCGATGTTGGGGATTAGATAATGAAGCTAACCTGATATATAAGGAAGTGAGGATTAGCTGGGGAATAGATTGGGGAAGGTGGTTTTGTTACTAAGTAAATAGTAGCTGCTGACGAAGGACTGATGCCGAGGACTATAGGTACCGCTTTACCTAAGTAACCCCCCTCTCTCACTGAAGCTATATAACGTTCGAGGATTTACGGAGGTTAAAAATGAAACTCATAAAAATAGGTACTCATCATCATCATCATCATCCCGACGTCTTGTCCCATTTGGTAGTGTTCTCTTCAGCTTCGGGGAGTTATCTTGAAATGAAGGGATTTATTTTAAGCTGTTTCGATTATTCGCTTCAGAACAACGATCTTATTCATTTCACCCTTGCTGCCGTCATTGCTTTTATTAACACTATGAAGGACCTTGTAGTGAAGGGGTTGAAAAGAATGTGTCCTTGTATGTGCGTGTATTATTATTATAGTTTATGCTTGTGGAGATTTATATACTTTGTATCTTGATATGGGCACTCGATTTATACTGTAATTCTTCTACTTATCCTTGTTTTATTTTCATTGCTTCCTAACCCTACCCATCCGATATGTTTGTGGAAATGGGCTTAAGGTGGTGATGATGATGATGATGATGATGATGATGATGATGATGATGTGTGTGTGTGTGTGTGTGTGTGTGTGTGTGTGTGTGTGTGTGTGTGTGTGTGTGTGTATGTGTGTGTGTGCGCACTTTCATATTTACGCGTCTGCCTGTGTGTACATGTGGCCTTTAATGTGCGCCTGTGTGCCTACCGCAAAAAGCAAGATTGAGTTACAAAAGACAGGAACTTTGTTGACTGTATTCATCTTTGTAGTAGACTTTGTAGGGAGAAGTGAAAGCATATTTGTGAAAGGAAGTGAAAAAGAAGAGGAGAAGAAAGCTATTAGAGAAAGGAAGATAGAGTGATGGAGGAGGAAAACGAAGAGGAGAGCAAGAAGGAAGAAAACAGTGAATGGAAGTGAGGATTAGGGAAAAAAAAAAACATTAATAAATGGAGATGAGAGATGGCGGAACAGAAAGAAATTAGTAAACTGAAGATGAAAAGAAATGTTTTAATAAAACGGAGAGAAGAAAAATTAGTGAAGGGAAGTAAGAAGGAAGGGAAAAAATAATTTAGTGATAGAAAACAAGAGGCAAAAAGTGTGAATACTGAAGAGGGGAGGAGGAAGTGGAAATAGAATTTGTGAAAGGAAGTGGGAACAAGAAGAAGAAAGGCATTAATGAACGAGAAACAAGAATGATAAGAATAATGACGATGAAGTGTTGTGATGATGATGATGATGATGATGATGATGATAACACAGAAATTTATAGAAGGAACCGGGAGAGAAGGAAGAGGGGAGGAACGAGAACAGTAAGAAAAATAGAAGCGGAGAAGAGGAAGAGGAAGCAAATAAAAAAAAAAAGGAAAAGAGAACGAAGGGAAAGAGTGGAAAAATAGAGAAAGAGGAAAAATAATGCGAAGAGGAAACAGAATAATGGAGGAAAAATAAGGAAACAGTGGAGAAGGATGGAAAGGAAAGAGTAAGATTTAAAGGAAATAGAAAATGAAGAGGAAATAGTAAGGAAAAAGAAAAGAGGAATAGAAGGAGCAGGAAGTTGAAGAGGGAGAAAGAAAATAAAGGAAAGAAAGAAGAGAAAAAACGAAAAGAAAGATACAGAGAATAAAACAAAGAGAAATCAGGAATACGAAAGAGTAAGAGAGAAAAGAAAGAGCAAAGAAAAAATAAAATGAAAAGAAAGAGGAAGAGGATAAATGAGATGGAGGAAGAGGAGAAAGAAGGAGAAGAAGGAGGAAGAGGAGAAAGAAGGAGAAGAAGGAGGAAGAGGAGAAAGAAGGAGAAGAAGGAGGAAGAGGAGAAAGAAGGAGGAGAAGGAGGAAAAGGAGAAAGGAGGAGGAGAAAGAGGAAAAGGAGAAACGAAACGATTGGAAGAGGAGAAACAAAGAGAAATGAAAAAAAAAAGAAACGATGAGAATGATGAAGAGGAGAAACGGAGAGAAAGGGGAAGAGGAGAACGAAGAGAAAGAGGAAGAGGAGAACGAAGAGAAAAAAGAGAGAATAAAGTAGGAGAAAGAGAAAGAAGAGAAACGAAGAGCAAGAGGAAGTAGAGAAACCAAGAGAAAGAGGAAAAGGAGAAACCAAGAGAAAGGGGATGAGGATAAACAAAGAAGAGGAGGAAGAGGATAGACAGTGAGAAAGGGGAAGAGGAATTGGTCAGTTGAAGAGTGACATGGATTAATTAAGGCGAAGAGAGGAATAACCCTAATGAAGTGGAGATAAATGATGGAGAGGAAAGTTTTGGGAAGATGATGATGTCGGAAACCCTTCAGGAATAAAAAGAGAAAGGAAGGGAAGGAAACGCTATATATTAAATGATTAAGAGGAAGGTGTGAGAAGCGAGAAAGAGTAACATGTAAGAATGGAGAGAAATAAGGAGAGAAAGGGCAGGAAGGAAATGAAGGAGCAGTAAAAAGATGAAATGAAAGACAAAACTGGTAAAACGAGAAAGAAGAGAAAGAAAGGAAACAAGATGTGAAAAACAAAAGAAGAGATGAAAAGAAGAAAAATAAGAGGACTAAAAACGATTAGGGTTGGGGAAGAGACGAGAAAAGAAGGAACAGAAGGTTTAGAAGAAGAAATAATGGGAGAGACGACGAAAAACAAGAAAAAAATATAAAATATGTTTTTAGGGTTGAGGAAGAGGAGACTCGAACAGAAGGAACAGAAAGTTTGGAATAAAACGTAGGGGAAAAAAAAAAAGACGCTAAATGGCTGAAAAACGGTGTTATAAGCGTAACTGGATAGGAGCATAGATACTGGTGGTATTTTTTTATCCAATTCTTTGGCAGGTGGTCAAGATGCATAAATTCAGTGGATAGGACGCTGGTGTAGAATAATTTCATAACCAGAGTAGAATTTTCCTGAGATATATCCCCCTATCTGTGCCTCTGTTCTATTAACTGTATTTATAGGTAGTGGCAGGGAAAGAAAGGGATATTGGTTTGTGCTCGTATACTGTGAGGATCAATTCGACATTTAGGTGTTGGTGGTGGAAGTGTCGCTTTTGGGACGTTGGTTTCGCTGGGGGTGTCACATTCTATTCGGAGATAACAAGGTCCAGGGGAGCCTGCTTGCCTTTAAACCCCAGTGCTGGGTCAGGGGACGTGTTATGATCCCTGCCACTGACAAGAGACAATAATGAGTTGCAGAAGATCTGCAACTGCCTGATGATGGGCTTGTTAGACGGGTGTATGGGTAACTCCGAGGCAAATCCAGACAAAAATCAGTCCTGTTTGGTGGTGCTTGATGGGTAGTTCTGTGAGGAATCGTGGCTCTGATGTAAGCTTGAACAGGGGGATGAATGGTATTCAAAGGTGCTGTGAGGTAAACATTGGCTCTTAGGTAAGCCTGGTGTGTAAACAAGTCCCTGCCCTAATATTCTGCTGGTTATAATGTTATTCGTTTCCCTAAAATCTCAGGTAAACCTGAGGTAAGCCGCTTTGGACAGATTCTGTTGGAGAATATTTTCTTGGAAAGCAGACCTTCTTGGCTCCTTTGATCTCCAGGAGGCCGGTACGATTCGTGGCAGCTTTGGTATAAAGTTTGAGAAATACTGGAACAGTCATAAGTGGTGGTGTGTAATAACCCTTTGTACGCCAAACGGGGTCAGATTGACCCCTCCCCCCCAAAAAAAAAATATATATATATAATGTCATTTAGCCACTCAATATTTTAAGGATCTGGCCATCCAGTAACGTGTTTGTTCTTGGCCAGTTCATAAGCACACAAAGTTTGAAAAAAAAGATAAATAAATAAAATAGTTTAGGAGTGACAAGGCAGCAAACTTCACTGGGGTTGTCTGGTACGCCACCTAGCATTCCGTGTAACAAATATATATATATATATATATATATATATATATATATATATATATATATATATATATATATATATATATATATATATATATATATTTTTTTCAGATTCTAGATATTATTGACCATGCCACTGCCTGTTGAACTATTCTACAGTCAAGTGGGGAAAACTGGAGAAGATCCTCCAATTTCTGATGGTGATATTGACACCTGCAATGATTCATCTGACGATAATGACTATGAACCACAACGTGTCAATCTTGTTTATATTTATGTTTACTTGATTTGTTAATCATTCAGGGGTTTTCTGAATATACTGTCAGTGTCAGTATTGTTTATGTTCTGAACATGGATTCAACCTAATTTTTCGTGTCATTTCATTTTCATGGTACTGTGTCATTTTCCTTTCTATGGTATTATAACTGATACCACATTTATTATGTTAAGAGCAAGCTGAATGAATAAGAATGATGTAAGCAAAAAATATATGCCACATTAGTCATTAAATGTGCAAACTTTCCAAAATTTTGTTGAAATTCAGTAAAATTTTGCTTTCATTAAAAAGCTCAAAACACACACACACACACACACACACACACACACACACACACACACACACACACACACACACACACACACACACACACACACACACACACAAAGGGACACATGGTGCATTGGCTCCACGCGCCGTGTTCCGAGCAACATATATAAAAAAAATCAACATTTGTGCATATGGGAGAAATCCACCAATTAAGTTGGGGTCTGTCAGGCCCCCACATGGCGTTCCGTGTTATGTTTTCCCACCTGACGTACGAAAGAGTAATGGACGTTCATGAGATTTATTTGTCTTTCAGTATGATAATTAAAATGATTCACTTAACATCATCTCCCACCAGTGATGCAAAGGTGGTGCGGAAGTGTGGTGGGAGTTAGAGGGGGAGGGAGCGAGTAGCACTTCGGGTAGGAGGCGATAGCATCCACAACAGAAAACGAGGTAATTCTCTCTCTCTCTCTCTCTCTCTCCCGGCTACAACTTTGTTTTCTTCCCGTCACATGGGATACGAAGGAGGGAGGATAAAGGATTAAAGAAGGAATGAAAAAGCGTGTGGGAAAGGACAAGAAGAGAAAAGGAAAGGAGACAGGGAAATATGAGTAGATAAGAAGGACAAACGAGAAAGAAGAAAAGATAAGGAAAAACGAAAGCCAGCACGGGGAGGGAGATGCAGAAGCAAGAACTAGTGAGGAAGAGGAAATGACAGGAGAGTGAGGAGATGGATAGGAGAAAAGACAGGAAGATGAGAGAGGAAGAGACTGACAAGAGGGCATGATTAAGTGTCAGAGGGAACAATGAATGCCAGTGCAGTATGATAGTGGCTGGTGGTGGGGAGATGCATGGAGTGTGAATAGTGGGGTGGATGGATGGGCTGGGGAGGATGCAGTTTGAATAGTGGAGCGGATGGATGGAGTGATTGGTGAGGATATGTGGAGATGGAGGTGGTAGGGATGTTGTATGGTGGGGAAATCGATGGGGTGTAGATAATGGGGCGGAATGATGCACTGGATGTTGGGGATGGTGTATGGTGGGGAGATTAATGGGGTGTGGATGTGGATAATGGGATGGATGGATGCAGTGGATGGTGGGGACGGTGTATGGTGGGGATATGGATGGAGTGTGGATGGTTGGGATGGAAAAGATTGTGATGGAGATGATGTATGAGTTAGAAATGGAATGGAGAATGAGGATTGGATGGAAGAGATGAGGTGCGAGTGAAATGGAGATAGACTTTGTAGGCGTGGGAATGGGTGGAGCAGAGATACACGGACCGGCAATAGAAGGGAGGAGAAGGATGGGGAGAAGAGTGGGGCGATGAGAGAGGTGAGGAGGGATAGGTGGGGTGGTAAGTGATGGGGAGAGGGATAGGGTGAGTCGTGGAAAGGATGGTGTAAGTAGTGGAGGGAGCAAAGGCTTAGGGAGACATGGATGGGATGAGATGGGATGGGATGAATATGGTGGAGGGATGAGTGAGGTTTGGTGGCGAGAGAGAGAGAGAGAGAGAGAGAGACAGACAGACAGACAGACAGATAGACAGAGAGCGAGCGAGCGAGCGAGAGAGAGAGAGAGAGAGAGAGAGAGAGAGAGAGAGAGAGAGAGAGAGAGAGAGAGAGAGAGAGAGAAGGAGGGAGGGAAACGAGGAATCAGATCCCTCAACAACTTCCACCCAGGAGTTATAATGTACTGTAAGGGCATAACCTGGTGGTAACTGACGTGAATATAATTAATCTCGGCAAATTAGGTACTTCGGGGATAACTGAGCTGAAGCAGGAGGATTATTATTCGAGTCTTCGCCCACTCCTCCTCCAACAACACTACACCTGGAAAGACTCCAACGATTTCACTGACTGAGAGTTGAAGTCGGAGTGAGAGGGGGTGGGAGTGGAAGTAGGAATGATAGTAGAAGTAAATGTGGGAGTGAGATGGAGAGGGATTGGCAGTAGGAATGATTATAGGGTTAAATGTGGGAGTAAATCTGGGAGTGGGATTGAGTAGGAGTGCAGTGTGTCTTTATATTTCATTGTTGTTACCATTCTCGCGTTTTATTGAACTAGGAGGAGGGGGGGGGGGATTTTCCACTTCAGAACTCTAAGCTGAAAAAGAAAATTCGTCTAGAGGCAGCAAAAATACACCGAAAATGGCACCTTCGTGGAGAGAGAGAGAGAGAGAGAGAGAGAGAGAGAGAGAATGCGTATAAGTGTATGTATGTGTATCTGTGTGTATGTTCATTTGAGTGTATATGTGTGCATGTTCTTGTGTGTGTGTGTGTGTGTGTGTGTGTGTGTGTGTGTGTGTGTGTGTGTGTGTGTGTGTGTGATGACCGTCACAACAACCAGACACCAACGCAACAGCTATTGGCAGGTCAGGTGAAGCCCCATCAACAACCTCCCAATATTTTGTGCACAGGCCTGGCAATTGACAGGCTGTCCAGTCACCTAAAAATCGTTAGATATTTCATGCATCCCTGTGTGGTAACTACGTAAAACCTTATTTTGTTCATGTTCTTCAGTTGTTCAAAAACTGTGCGGATCGTTTTGGTCTTATGAAAAAAAAAAAAATGACAAAGATTCTAGCTTAAAAAAAAAAAAAAAAGTATAATCTCTCCCTTTTCCTTAGTCGCAGTTTGCAGAGTGTTATTGTATTCACTGAAATATATTTATAAATGTGAGTCATAATGGATGATTCAGCGATTAAAATTGGTATTGTACTTGCCGTAGGACCAGTCCAGCTAGCAGGATGATGATTTTTTTTAAATTCAGGCAGCTATTTTTTTTTTTTTTGCCATATGTGTCCTATGTGATGAAAGTATAAGTTTTTATACATCAGACTATGAGTAAATGCTATTGAATATTTCGAAGTAGCCTAGTGAACCTAAACAAGTAATCTATCATTTCCGGCAGTTACACTAAGTGGGAACCATGTCCCTGAGGTTAGTGACATTACAATGGAAAGCACAGTGGATAGACTAATTTATTAACACTTCGGTACTCTGGGAGTAAACAAAGTTATAGTAGTCTGTCACATAACTATACCCCCAGAAAACTCGGTAGTTATTTGATACCGCCATTATAAGGAAGCGAGAGTATTTTGTTGAAGAAAGATACTGGTCGTCCAAGTGTAGCCGATGAAATCGTTTCCTTAAATTGGCGGTACCAAGGAACTAGTGTGTTTACTAACTATAACGGATTTCTGTTGTATGCAGTTATAAACTTGTTTCAGTCGCAAGTCTCCAACGAGCCATAAATCAGAGAACAGCACTACGCAGTACAGGCTCTCCTTTTGCGTCATTGTATCTGACAGTCACATGTGCTACGTGAGCAAAGTTGTCGTAGATGTAAGAATAAACTGTGTCTTCTGTGGCAGATATGATATTACATATGTACATAGTCGTGTAGGAAACGTTTAATAAATAATAATCTAACGGATACCAGGCTACTATGCAAAATTCAGTTACTTTGTTGGATTTAATATTATTATACTTTTTTTTTTTAAACAAAAAACAGACAAATGAATAATGCACGACTTTTCATAGGAATTCAGTCTACGTATGGAAAACTCACACAGTTTGGGATCACCCTGTCTTATTGCTGTTGCCAAAGCAGCTAGTGACAAATTGCATTAATCTGTTATGGATCTCTCCTAAGCTCAACAGAGAGAGAGAGAGAGAGAGAGAGAGAGAGAGAGAGAGAGAGAGTCGTGTAATAGGAATAACAGAAATAAATAAATAACCTATGAAACGAGAGACAATTTAAGAACACCAATGAACCCCTTCTGTACGAAAGGACCGTTCTGAGAACGAAGAAAATCGTCTAGCAGAATAATGAATTATTTTGCCTCGTCTTCGTAGTGGGGGGTCAATAGAGTTTTTATTAACGCTTTCAGTCAGTAAGGATCTTCCTTTGTTTAATAAAATCGTCTGACGGTAGCAAGAAGATTAGAAAAATCATCATTCCACTCGAGGGGTTGATATGTGGTTGAATTCTTGAACAAATTTACGATTGATTCCCCGTCTTAACCAATTCTTTTTTATTTACGTAATTAATTATCTAATTAAATTGTGTATTTATTGATTTAGTTATGTACTTATTAGTCTATCTATATAAGATGCAGGGACAACATGGGAATGATGAGTACTGAGCCTTGACATGTCTTCTGTTCCTCCTACAAACACAAGTCTTAGGTACGGAAAAATATATATCATTTGTTATAATTATTTTCTACAAGATGAACAAGTAGAGAGGAGCATAAGAGGAGCATAATATATATATATATATATATATATATATATATATATATATATATATATATATATATATATCCCTTGTTTCTTGTTCTTACTGCCATGAGTAATGCAGAGGAGAGAAGGGAGGGAGAGAGCGGACAGGAGGAAGGGGAAAAAGAAAGGGAAAGAAAATATTGAAAGGATGGAAAATGATGGACGGCAGAGAGGGAGCCTGGTGATGGAAAAGACAAAGACAGACAGGCGGACAGACGTAACGACAAGTAAGAAAGAGAGAGAGAGAGAGAGTAGTGACGAGGATAGAACGAGGAAAGATATTGAAATGGGAACAGTGACCACAAGAAATGTGAGAAAACTTAACTTTCCTATATTTACTCTTATCGTCTCCCTTCTCCTTCCCTACTTCCTTCCCTCCTTACTTCCTCCTTTCCTTTTATTGTGCATATCCTTTCTTTCTTTCTACTGTCTTTTTTTCCTTCTGCATTATTTACTCCTCCATCTTCTCTTCTAATATTCCTTCTCTTTTGAATCCTTTTTTCTGTTGTCTTTCTACCCTTCTTACTTTGTATTTTCCATTTCTTCTTATCTTCCTCTTCCTTCTTTCCTTCCTTTCCTTGTGCCTTTCCTTCCTTTCCTTGTGCCTTTCCTTCCTTTCTGCGTGTCATATATTTATCCTTCATCTGCATCTTTTGGCCTTTCTTTTATCTCTTTATCTCCTTTAAGTTCCGCTTGCTTTTCTTCCTTCTTTGTGATATATCTTTTCCATCATTATGTTTTGCCTCCCTTCCTTCGTTGCCCTTTATATACTCATTACTTTATGCCATGCCTACTCGTGTCTCCTTCTTTCCTTCCTTCCTTTACTTTGTTATTCATTCCCACCGCTTCTTCTGTTCTTTTGTTATTTTCTTTCCTTTTCTTCCTTCATTCCTTCCTTCCCTCCTTTATTTTTACTTCATTCATTCTTTCTTTCCTTCCTTCCTTTTCTTCCCTTGTTGCTTCCTTCCTTCTTTCCTTCCCCGCTTCCTTCCTTCTTTCCTTTTATCCTTCCTACCTTCCATCCTGCTTTTCTTTCTTTCTTTCTCATACTTTCCATTTTGCTTCCCTCCATTGTTCCACTACTTTGGCTATTCTTCATTCTGTTTTTGTAATTTCCATTTTTTGTCCCTCATTCTTTTGTTTCCTTCTTCCGTCTTTCGGTTCTGATACCCTCTCCTTGCTGGCTTTCTTTCCCTTCCCTCCTTCCTGCCTGCCTGCCTTCCTTCCTTCTTGCTTCCTTCTTTCCTTCCTTCCTTCCTTTTTTAATCTCTGTGTCCATCTCATTTCCTTCTCCCCAATCTCCTTCCCTCCTTTCCGATTCTTTGTCACTCATTCTTTCCTTCCTGTTTTTTGTTTTCCTCTCTTCTGTCATTTCTTGCTATCTTTCTCTTCACACACACACACACACACACACACACACACACACACACACACACACATTCATTCCTCTTCACACACACACACACACACACACACACACGCACGCACGCGCGCTAACTTTATTTTATTAAACTGTGGGAGAGGCTCATTGGCATCTGGTGGCACTGTATTTACTGTGTCTCTAATGCTGAGGTGGAGCAATAGATTAATACCTGGAGTATGATGGCAGTCATGAAGATGTGCCATGTAAAGTGATGTAGAGCAGTACTGTTGCCTTTTTCTACCACTAAGTTACTTGAAATAAACTACAATGAGAAGAAAAATCTGGGCCATGGGTTAGGAGTAATGGGGGGGAAATGAGTGTAGTTTCCGCATTTCTTTTCACCTTAACTTGACCTACTGTTAACTGATTTTCGAACGCTTTGCAGCTTATTTCACGTAGCGCGCGCGTTCAGTGGAGGGAAAAGACAAGGCTACTGGTGCACATCTTTACCTTTAAACACTTCTTCGTGACTATCATCATATTCAGTATGAAGAGATGGCAGTTTTGGCTCAAGAAAAAATCAAAAGAGTATAGTCATCGTCCATCCAAGTACTGTAATTCAGTGGCATTCAGTGGACTCGAACCCACTCAAACAGAGCGTCCCCTAACTATGAAATAATGCTGAACCGACCAAGCCGGCATGAAGCCGCCCCCAATCAGGCCCTCTCTCTCTCTCTCTCTCTCTCTCTCTCTCTGGTGTGTGTGTGTGTGTGTGTGTGTGTGTGTGTGTGTGTGTGTGTGTGTAATCATGGAGGTGTGTTGTGGCCGTGTGCCATTAATCGTGGTGAGGGTGTAATATTTCAGAAGTGTAGCGGGGGGTATTTATGTGACGGGAACTCTGCTCAAGGTCGTGATAGGACTGAACTGTGGACACAGATCTGCCTGTGAAGGTATGAGTTGAGTCAGGTTAATGACTGGATGTGTGCCTGTCAATATTTTTATTTGTATCTCTTAGGCTCTTACGACGCACTCTTAACTGAATAATATAGTTTTTTGTTACCTGGAATAGAATAATGGAGTTGTTCCATCCATGAAAGGGTTAATGGCGACAGTATGTAACACGCTTGCTCCTACGACTCACTCGTACCTCCGAAGAATATCGTCTGACTTTGCTGGAAAGAGATGTTATCATCTTCCCGACATGAAAGGTTGATATTTTGATGAATATATACTCGTATGCATTGCTAATACTAAGGATTGACGTTTTGAACTGTAGGGGTTAGGCATAAGCCATTCATTGTAAAAACTCCTTAGTGTGAACGACATATGTCCCATAAGCTTAGTATTGTCTGCGAAGTTACACCAAAAATAATACAACAGATTGTTCTTATAAATGGTGTTGTCATGGCTTAATATAAATGACAGATGCTGGAAGATACAGCAATAATGATACAGTTATGGCCGTTATAGGACGATTGGTTTTCTGGATGTGGGAATAATTATATAGGATGGGTGTTGGGGTGGTATTACAGTGTAGCTGTTGTATATGCTGGAATGATGGTAATACCAGGGGGTGTGAACGTCTATGTGCCCAGTACGAGACGACAGTTGTGTGGCATTGTGAGATGCTTTGGTTTGAGATATTAATGTGAGGTGTCAAAGTGTGAGGGTGTGTTTGTGTGAGGTTTGGTGGTGTAAGGCGTGACTGTGTTTTGCATGTGTGAGATACGGCAGCAGTGAAGCATGTGATCAGTGTCTTCTACTACAGTAACTAAAAGCTAGCAGCATATGTGTGTGTGTGTGTGTGTGTGGTATGTGTGTGTGTGTGTGTGTGTGTAACTCACCGGGTAATTCACCGGGTTGGTCATTGTGATCACTTGATGGTCGTGATCGTCAGCTTTTACCCCTCCAGTGTAGGGAGCTGAGAGCTCATATAGTCTGATCTAAGGACAAGGCTGTGACCTACACACACGCACACACCCATTCCCCTCTGCTAAAGGAGGACAATAACCACCCACTTCATCAGGTGGGAAACTTTTCGCAACCTTGGAGCGAGGCGCGAACTCCCGTCTACAAGATGTCAATCAAGAACATTAACACTGTGACAGCTTGTGTGTGTGTGTGTGTGTGTGTGTGTGTGTGAGAGAGTGAGAGAGAGAGAGAGAGAGAGAGAGAGAGAGAGAGAGAGGTGGACGGTGTGCGTTGTGTCAGTTTGTGTTATTTATTTACAGTGCGGCAATGTGAAATGTGAAAATGTCTACTACTGCAGTGCCTTTCTTCCGCCCTGTATCTGATCTGAAAACCCAAACTCATTATGTGGCCGGACAGTTAGAATCACCTCATGTGGAGATTGCAATTGCGTGCGTGTGACAGCCTGGGTAATGTCATGCACGGGGGAATGTAGCGAAGAGGTGGTGGTTCACTGGAGGACGAGACGTGTATATGAAAACAGGCGTAATAGAGGACATCTTTAAGGTGCCTGAAGGCTGGGACGGTGCGTGGGTTAACGTGGTAGATTGGAGATGTGGTTGTAGTGGAGTAGTTAAGCTTGGTACAGGAAAATGGATGAATAGGCAGTAAAGAGGTAAAGATATAAATGTATGTAATAAGGAGGTAAACGTTAATATATTAATGAAACTTGCAGGAAAAACCGATTGTGTAATTAGAGCTCATATAGAAACATAATTGCTAGTTATAAGTATTGAGCGCTAAAATAAAAAACAATTATGTGCTGGTAGGCTTAAAAATTAGACACCCTGTGATACTTAATTAGAGCCGAGGGAAATATGAATATGTAGTGGTAGGTGTGAAACAAAGAATCTTAATCAGGAAGGTAAATGGACAAAAGAAGAGGAGTGAGATGTAAACTAAAAGATATTAAATAAGGAGGCTAAAAGAAAAAAACAATATGTAGCGAGACGTAAAGCGTGATGAAAACATTATGAGAACCAGAGAAAAAATTGAATAAGTGGTGAAAGGGAAAGATATTAAGAAATGTGATTTAAAGGGAAATAAGTAATGACTAAAGGAAAATGAATATGAAAAGCAGCGAGAAGCAAAGTAATCCAGCATTCTTTTCTAAGTGGTCTCGCTTTTGACGAAGAAAGATTACCAGAGTATAAAATGAACGATAAAAAAAAAAAAATCTCATGCTTTTAAAGATACTGTTGTCGATTGATTTTTACCCTTCATCATAATTTCCTCCCAATCTACACACTATCAAGTTATGGCGTTAGAAAGTATACACTAAAAAGAATGATCTCGTAGTAGAAGCTAATGGTCAAGTGCCAATGCAAGTCGCCTATACTTCATTCTTCTCTAACTTGCCCTAAAATTTCTGACTCTGATCCTGAATGTTTAGAGCTGTAACAATATATTAACCCGAGAACATGATACTCACTAATAAACAGTGGTATGGAAAGCTTGGAGAGCTGTAGTATTGTCTTATTCTGCTACTGAGCTACGTGAAACAAGATAAGAAGACGGACGAAAAATATGCTGGGCCAATTTAATGTGAAAAAAACTACTCTAGTAAAATGTTAGGGTGATTGTTCCTGTGTGGTAATAATTGGAAAAAATGGCGTTCAATCAAACAGTGATAATGTAAGCTCTTCTGCCGTGGGGCAGAGTGTGAGTAGAACTGACTGGGGAGTAGCGTACTAACGTAGTTGTGTGGTAATCTGCATAGCCGTAGTTAGTAGTAGTGGTTGTGTGGTCTCATCTAACTTGGCAGGAAGGGTGTGGCGCAATTGGACACGTTGCAGTAGTGTGTTAAAATACTGTAGCTACATATACTGTACCGCTGTGTCTTGCAGTGGGTGCATTCTGATTTGAGACAAGGTGTGGTGTAGTGAAACATTAAAATAACCATATTGAGAGTTGCAGTTTGGCGAAATATAAGTGTGGCTGGCTCAGTCGTGACTGGCGTAGATGAAAGCTAACATTTTGGCTTTGCAATTCGTCCACGTTAATCCAAATCATCTGTAGCGACTCTGACAGAAACGAGGATGCTGTGGCTGTAGTAATATGATAAAAGATAACGAAGATGACTGTAGTTACCCAGTATTGGTTATATGGATGGTCCTTGCTGAAGAAAAAGCTTTGAAGAGAGGCGTTGCAACAGTGCCTGGCAAAGTAGCAGACAGTCCGTAGCAGCGCTGGTAAGAATGTTCGTGTATGTACGCAACTGTGGCAGTGAATAGAGAAAGAAGCTGCTAGTTTTACCATTGAACAGGACTTCACTCTGCTAAACAAAGTATTCTGTAGCACCTATGATTTGAAGCAGGATACACCTTACTGTAGTACTGTGCGTCAGTGGTGGTTGCTTTTGGCACATGGCTAATGAAGACCGGGACTTGGTGGATTGTATGTTGTTCTACTGCAGTCAACCATCCCCCTTTTAGGACATAGGGAGAGAATTGAGGGAATGGCTGTGCAGTACCACCTCTGCTACATCTGTGTCACGCACGTGAAGACGTCCTGCTCTCCAACAAAGAGAGAAATAATGCTTGTAATTGTAGCTGTGGCTCAGGTAGTGAAGGCTTGCCTGACCTGGGGACAGAGTGTGTAATTGTAAGGCGTGGCAGGGGGTGGGTCAGAAGATGCCAGTGGAGATTTGCTTCAGGGGGAGGAGGGGTGAAGAGAGTGTCAGGTGGGCGTGGTAGTCACAGTGGGAACCCATCACGCCCTGGCATCACGTACTGACACTGACACACACAACTCTCACTAATGCTGCACAGGGGGAGGCCGGCGACGGCACTTAGCAGAGTGGAAAAAAAGAAAGAAGCTGGAGGGAAATTTTGGTGGTGGTGGAGAGAATTATATAGAAAATACAGAAAAGGGGGTCTTGAAGTAAAATAAAGGAGGATTAAGTCAATTTACATAAAAAGGGGGGGTAAAGAGATGCATGAAGGTGGTGAAGCTTAAAAAATGGAAAAGCATGGAAGAAAATTGACTTGGAAAAAGGAGAGATATAAAGGAGGATACAAACAGCATGAGTAAAACTCTAAATTGAAAAAAATAGTAGGAGCGTGTGCAGTGTGTAGTTTCACAGTATGTAAACAACAGGAGGGAGAGAAGACAGAAAGCTGAAAGAGAGGGGAGAGGGGGAAGGGGAATTTGTTGTAAGTCAGAATCCTGCAGGAAAAACAGAGAGAAATGTTAAAACTTGAAAAATTAATCCCTTTCCAGACCCAGAAAGTCTGTTAAATTATTTAATCAAATCTCCTGACGATTTTAATTCAGCTTAAGAGATTTTTGATCTGGATGCGGTTAGATACATCATCCTTCATATAACACTCAGACTTGATTTTACTCGCTCAACGTACAATAGTACCTCTTGTGAAAATTTTACGGAAAAAAAACATTGCCGATGAGAGACATCTGTATAATTTAGTCTTGCTGTCTCCAAACTATTTTCTTCAACTTAGAGGGAAACTTTGAACTAGAGGTTGTTCATTTATGACATAGATTGGCCCCTTCTTTGCTAGAATTCCTTGCAAGCTGAGTAAAACCATCTGGTAGTAACAAGAACGGAATAAAAAAGACGCCACCTTGCTGAAAGGGATTATTCAAAGTTTTCATTTTAATCTACGTTGTTCGAAATATCTCGGCTGTTCTTTAAAAAGGCACGAAGAAGGAAGTGTGGAGAATGTTTGAACAATATAAGAGTTGAGAGAAAAAAGAGGGATAGGAGAAGACGAGACTAAAGGAAAAAAAAAGATGAACTCAACACAAAAGAGAGAGAAAGAAGAATATCAGTCATAAGTGGATTTAGTCGAGATAAAGAGAAAAGAGAAGAAAAAGAGACTAGAGTATAGAATAAGAGACGAGACAGACAGACAGACAGACAGTGAACCAGACAGAGAAGAGAAGACTGAACAAGAGGAAAGACGAGAGTAGAGACATCTATAGCAAAAAAAAATCAAAGAAACGTACCACCAAATAATAATAATAATAATAATAATAATAATTATTATTATTAATATTGATTATTATTATTATTATCTATATATATACAATAACACAGAGAAGGAAAAACTGAAAAAGCATTTGGTCCAGAAAGGGTCATACGGTATAAACATTAACTAGATGGGTGAGGTGATGGCCAAAGCTTACAGGCAATTCAAGGGAAAGTGAAGTTGTGAATGACTGGAAGTCCTGGACTGCAAGAGTGGCTTAAGTGGCGAGGCAACGAAGGGTAGAATGGCAGGAGTTTGGAGAAGTGAGGTAAAAGGTCCAGAAAATGCATCAACTTGGCCACATAGAGTCAAGGGAGCTTCAATGGCCTCAAAATATTTATAGCCCGTTCAGGACTATCACGACGACTTAATTTTAACATGTTCTTGCTACCTCAGATTGTATCATGTCAGCTTAGCAACTTAGACCCCTCTGATGAAAGAGCTTAATTAAGGCTGTTGTAACCCTTCTTGCTCCTGTGCAGAATATAATGAGTCCTGGTTTATGTGAAGTATATATAATATAAAAATGCTTCCTCAAGCTGAACAGATTGAGCCCTCTGTGAATGTTCCTGGGAAAGAGACATCTTCAGCACGAGGACATCTTCTTGACGTTGTTCTTGCCACCTCCTGACGATTTGAGTTAACGGGGAGAGAGAATTTTCGAGCTGGATGGGATAGGTAAAACCTTCACTAGCGCTATTTAGCAGGGTGATCCCCTGTGCTGAATGATTTTTTTTTATCAAAGAGGGATGTGTTTGAGACTGAGCAGTTTTTGACGAGAATTACTACTGAGCGCTGATGATCAAACGGTTTCTAATATGGTTTCACATTTTGCTTTGGCTGAAGTAGATTTTCATTTTGTTAATTTGTTTTTCTGCAAATATCTAAAAGCACGTCACGGCATGTGACTCGCGCCGGGAAATTATTTGTGCAGCTGTTAAACTTTTCTTGAGAATTCAGACCAGTGTAATTGATATCTGTAAGTTCTTATGTACAATATCCTCCACACACTTGCATGATTCGACGCTGCCCCAGTTTACACCCCCGATTAGAGGCTACCCCATTGATTTAGTTTCACATCCCGATTTTTAGGCTGCCCCACTTTACATCCCCATTAGAGGCTACCCCAATTTACACATGCCGATTTTAGGCTGCCCCCAGTTTACATCCCCATTAGAGGAAGCTACCCCAATTTACACATGCCTGATTTTGAGGCTGGCCCAACTTACGCTTCCCGATCAGAGGCTGTCCAAATTTACCACCCTCCCACTTTAGTACCAAATATATATTACATTTTGCTTTATCTGCACTACTTCCTCGACACGATGTTATTAATCTTGAAGTGAAAGATCCAGTCTCGTGTTGGAGTGGCTCACTGAAGGCTCTGTGTAACCCTTCCAGTTATATAAATCTTCCTCAAGCAAAACAAGATAGTCTGGAGATGGCAAGAATAAAATATAAGACATCATCTGTGTGAAGTGGCAGCCCCATTAATCCAGTGACATATATTCCATTCTTGCCAACCTCAAACGATTTTATTCAGCTTAAGAGAGATTTTAGGAACCGGAGGGATTAGATGCAGTCTTCATTAACCCCTTCCACTACCAGGGTGTTTCCCGTACACTGAATATAATATTGGGAAAAGTACAGAACAGGGATACAAGTATCTTCCCACTTCTGTTTATAAAAACAAAAAGAAAGAAAGAAAGGAAAAAAATATACAGTTAAAACCCCATCTCCACTGCATGGTTCAGACGGT
>NC_137033.1:47323957-47381457 GCF_032717465.1 Coenobita brevimanus
CTGTGAGGCCGAGAACGCAATGGTAATTTTTATTTTATTCTGATAATTTACTGACGATTAATTCAAACAAGGAAAGGGCTCTAAAAATAATAAAAGTTAAGAAAGACTGATTCTGCCATTACATAAAGTCTCTCCTTGGCTTAATATAGTCGTCTACAGGAAAAGTAAGGATAACATGGAAAAAAAAAAAAAAAAGTTCAAAAAGTTTCTCCTGAGTCCAATAAAAATTCTCTGGACACAGAGTAAATAATATATGAAACAGATTAATGATGCTGCAGAGATATAATTGGGGTAAATATAGAGGCTGTATGTGTAATATTCACGGGGTAATGTATATATATATATATATATATATATATATATATATATATATATATATATATATAAATGAATATATATATATATATATGAATATATATATATATATATATAAATGAATATATATATATATATATATATATATATATATATATATATATATATATATATATAAATGAATATATATATATATATATATATATATAAATGAATATATATATATATATATATATATATATATATATATATATATATATATATATATATATATATATATATATAAATGAATATATACTCATATATATATATATATATGAATATATATATATATATATATATATATATATATATATATATATATATATATATATATAAATGAATAAATATATATATATATATATATATCTGTAAAATATATCTAGTAAAATAATGCAAGGGAGGCAACATTCCTTCTTACTTGCAGGGAGGTAGTTTAATTGTAATGGCAGGGTCATTAATAATTCTAACAGCTTTGTTCTGAATTTCATCTAGTTGTTTTAATGCAACTCTCTCCACACTCATTCCAGAGGGATGAGGCAATATTCAAACTGAGAGCGCACATGACTCTTATAAATTATAGCTAACTGCTCATCAGCGAAGAAGTTACGGACTCTGGTACAATAATCCAAGTTTCTTTGAGGCAGTTATAGCAAATGATCTAACATGAGTGGTCCCAGCCGGGGGCATTGTTAAGTGAGACGCCAAGAATTTCAGTACTTTTGGAGACGGGAATACTGGTGGCACTGAAGGTAATGTACGAATCTGGTAATATCTGTCTATTAGTAAATTGTATATATTTAGTTTTACTAGCATTAAAAGAGACTAGGTTGTTTTGTCCCCATTCACTAATCGTAGATAGGTCTTGATTTATGGAGATGGCTGTAAAAACTGAGTTGAGAGGTAGAGATATTAGACTTCTTTCGTAAATGGGTGTCTGAGTGTGAATGAACTATGTAGTGTTGAGTCATCTGTGCGTATGAGTGGATGGGATTGTGGGTGACAGATAAGAGAGATCATTAATATGAACCTGAAATAGGGTTGGTGCCAGAACTGGATCCCTTGTGGCACGCCGGCATTAATTGAGTGGAAATTGGAGATATACATCATCTACTTTTACTCTTACTTTCCTGTCACTAAGATATGAAGAAATCAAAGGAACAAAAGACGTTAGTCCCATAGCTTAATGGAGTTTGGACAGCAGGGAACGGTGCCATACTCTGTCGAAAGCTTTAGAAACATTTATCAAGCAGCTACTGCATGAGTTTCTCCATGTAGACCACAATCTGATTGATGGATGGTATGAGTTAGGAGATTGAGTATGTGTCAATGGTGGATCTTTCGTGGCGAAACCATATTGTCTATCACGAATTAAGTTGTTGGATTCAAGATGTTTAACAATGTGCTTATTAATTAAAGTTTCAAATACCTTACCAAGAGAAGATGCGACAGCTATTGGTCTGTAATCGAGGGGGCAGAGGAACTTCCTTTCTTCGGAAATGGGTGGATACTGGCTTCTTTCCATGAATTTGGGAATAAAGAAGTACGTATGACTAGTCTGAATAATTTAGCTAAAACAGAGGCAAGTTCAGGGGAACACTTTTTCAAAACAATTGGCGGAATTCCATCTGGGCCTGGAGCTTTGTTGGTGGGTAAATTGTCTAGGATGGATTTTACATAGCTTGTCCGTATTTTAAGTGGGGCAATTTCGGGAGGAATCCACCTAAGTGTCCCGAATTTATCCCTTTACCACTATGAGATGAAAGATAGGTTGGAAGGGAATGATATGAACGGGTGAGGGTGGGGTTTATATGAAAGGGAAAAGCCCTGTTTGAAATAATGGGTGTTATAGGAAAAGCGGGATAATAAAGCTTATATTAAACAGGGGGTTCCTTATAAAATGGAAATCGACTTGCAGTATATGAGAGGGAGAGGGATTTATTATGAAAGGGAAGGGGTTTTATATGAATGGCAGGGGCTTATATGATGGGAGTGGTTTATACAAAATAGATTGGCATATATGAAGGGAAGGGTTTATATACAAGGGAGGGGACTTATACGAAAGGTAACAGGTCGATATGAAAAGGGGATTTATATGGAAGGAACGGGTTTATATGAAAGGGGCCTTATATGAAAAGGGGGCTCATGTGAAAGGGAGGGACTTACATGATACGGAGGGCTAATATGAAAAGGAAGGAGCTTTTAGAAGAGGAAGAGGAGGGGTTAATGTGAAGGTGAGGGGGGTTAATATGACAGGGTGGGGTCTTAGATGAATGGGTGGGGGGGCTGATGTAAAAGGGTGTCATTCCCTCGTTCGTTTATAAAAACTCCAACATGTTTGGATGCGTCTGCCTTTGTCATTTAACGGCGGCTCCCCACGCTGCTTGATCTCTGGCAGCCTCTCTGTTCAGTCTCCTACCCATGAGGCCACATTCTACGACCTCGTATCAGGTCTTTTTCGGTCTGCCTCTTGCAACCCTATCGTCAACTTTCGCACCTCTCACCCTCTGCACTTAACTGTCATCCTTTACCCTCTCCACATGCCCAAATCATCTCCCTCTCTCTTTTCATCACAACAGTAATCCATTCAAGTGCCACCTTTCCTCCCAAATCTTCATTCGCAGTCCTAACCCCCTAAGGCCTGTTATTCAAGAACACATTACACATCCATCTATTCACTATCATCTCTGTTCGTTTGAGCTTACGAATATCCTCTTCCTTTACTGCCCAAGTCTCACTGCCGTACAGCATTACACTCACAACACATGCTGGTAAAAGGACCCTTAGCACAGAAGGAGAGACCTTACAATGTCAGGAAAGGCAACAGCTCCTTGAACTTTTTCCAACCACTCCGTACCCTAGCCAAAGAGTCCCACCTCCAGCCCCACCTTCTGCACTGCACACATCATGTCCCCCATATAACAAAACTCCTCCACACACTCAAATGACTCCAACAAGTCAATCCTTTCCCGTCTCCCTGTCCCTGAACGCTCTATCCTACACACAGCACACACGAATTCAGCATTATTTCGCAGCCTACCTCTAATACCGCTAAACCTCTTATACGCCCACTTACCACAAACAATGCACGAGATGGATTTACTTCCCAAACTCTTCTGGCAAACCTCACATGGTCACACTCCCTCTCCTTCGACAGTGCCACCATCAGTTCTATGTATCATCACTTTTGTTTAATCCGCGTTTACCCTTAGACTCTTGTTCCCCATTCCACCTCTCCGCTTCCCAAATCTTTCCTCCGCCACCCTCTCATTATCTGCTATCATCATCAAATCATCAACATACAACACCTCCCATGGGAATCCAGGTTCCGAGGTCACGTGAGACAGCTTCAAGCCCCGTGACAAACAAACACACTAAAGAACAAGGCCCTAAAAATAATCACGGGCTGCACACCTACTACAGCCACAGACCACCTACATCAAGAAACCAAAGTCCTCAAAGTCAAGGATCACCTAGACATGAGAGGCATTCAGTTTCTTGCTGCAGCCTCCACAAACCCACAACATCCACTACAGTACATGGCAGCACATCCACCCACACCAAGGAACATCAAAACAACACCCAGCACACGATACCATACACAAATACTGTCATCTCTACCCCCTCGCCCACCTCAGACCAGCTTCCAGAAGCATATCCACACTCAGATCACTCGCCGCTTCATTCAATCACTTAAAGACAACACACAGCTGCATGCACGGCCTCCTGACATCCACCCTTCTGAATCCTATCTTCCTCGTGAGGACAGGGTCCTCCTGGCCAGGCTGAGATGTGGGCACCATTCAGCCCTTCTTAAGCTACCAGAAGAGGCTGAATGACTCTGTCGCTTATGCCTGTACAGGATGTAACTCAGGTCCCAATTCTATTTTGCTCATTATGGAATTCTGCATTGCACACAATCACATATGTCAACAACACGACATACACTCTTTGGAGAGCTCTGTGGGAAAGCCCGGTCTCTGTCATGGCCTTCCTAAGGGACTTGGGGCTGTTCGGCCAGACTGCCTAGGGAACAACTACTACTACCACTACTACTACTACAATAAGGGGCTGAAAACTGACCCTTGATGCAAGTCAATATTCATCCCTAAAGCCTCTGTTCATTCTCCCTGGGTGGGAGCACCCCGTATGTTGCCATTACCACGTTCAGCAGACACTCCTCTTTTCCAACCGTTATCTATTTCCACTTCACCACCTCCCTGGGAACTCAGTCAAAGACTTTATCCAGATCTGCAAAGTACAACTCTCACTTCCTTTCTATATATTTTTCCTGAAGCTGTCGGACACTGAATATTGCATCAGTGGTTCCTTTGCCTCGCATAAAACCTAGCTGCATCGCATTAATATTTACTCTTTCCCTTACCATAACCTGCAGGACTCTCTCCGTTACCTTCATTATCTTGTCCAATATTTTTGTGCCTCTGTAATTTCCTTTTGCGAGGGCATCACCATTCCCTTCATGGTGTTTATATGAAAGGAAGAATGTCTTATATATAAGGGAGAGGGTCTTATATGAATGGGGAGAGCCTTATATGAAAGAAAGAAGTCTTATATAAAAGGAATGGGGTTTATACGAAAGGTTGAGGTTTATATGAAAGGAAGGAGGCTAATATGAAAGAAAGGGGGTTTACATGAAAGGGAAGGGATTGGCATGATAGGAAGGTCTTTATATGAAGGGGAGAGGTTTACATGAAAAGGATGGGATTTACATGAAAGGGAGGGTGTTTATGAGGAGGGGGTTTATGGGAAAGGGAAGAAGTTTTATGAAAGGAGAGGGCATATATGAAAGGGAGGCGGTTGATAAGAATGGGAGGGATTTGTATGAAAGGGAGATGTTACGTGAATGGGAGGAGGTTATATGAGAAGGAGAGGGTTATATGAAAGGGAGAGGGTCATGGTATATGAAAGGGAGGGTTTTGTATGAAAATGGGGTTGGGTACAGAAGCAGTTCCAGATTATGAGATCAGGGATGTTCCGTTTATTACAATTCTCTCTCTCTCTCTCTCTCTCTCTCTCTCTCTCTCTCTCTCTCTCTCTCTCTCTCTCTCTCTCACACACACACACACACACACACACACACACACACACACTCAGCTCCCTTCCGGGAGTGGTAAAAGCTGACGATCACGACCATCAAGTGATCCTGACCGAACCGGTGAATTACACACACACACACACACACACACACACACACACACACACACACACACACACACACACACACACCTTACACCGCTCGCTGGTGCAGTGGTAACGTTCCCGCCTGCCAACTGGTGGACGGGAGTTCGCGCCTTCGCTCAGGTTGCGAAAAAGTTTCACTGACGAAGTGGGTGGATACTGTCCCCCTTGAGCAAGGGGACGGGTGTGTGCGTGTGTGAAGGTCACAGCCTTGCCCTGAGATCGGACTATATGAGCTCTCATCTCCCTTCCGGGAGTGGTAAAGCTGACGATCACGACCATCAAAGTGATCCTGACAGAACCGGTGAATTACACACACACACACACACACACACACACACACACACACACACACACACACACACACACACACACACAAAGCCCCCTGACATAATTAATGGTTAATTTAGACATTGTGTGTTCTAAGTTGCCAGACTCTGTAGGAATGAGATCCTGTTTGTCACATTAATTTGTCTGTCTGTCTGTCTGTCTGTCTGTCTCTGTCTCTCTCTCTCTCTCTCTCTCTCTCTCTCTCTCTCTCTCTCTCTCTCTCTCTCGCTCTGTAATAGGGTGGCCAGAACTGTACAACATACTGTAAGTGTGGGTGTACTAAAACATTATACGAGGTGAGGATGATATTTTCCGACTGATATTCGAATACTCTACCTATGAATCCGTATAATTTGTAGGCATTCTTAGCAGGGTGTGACTGGGTGAAGTTAAGGAAGTAAAGGAAAGACGGTGCAAGTTATGATGTACGTCTGAGATTGATACAGTGTGATGAGGGAAGTGCAGCTAAGAGTTTGTGAGATTAGTGTGTAGAAAGGTGTCATTAGTAGCTTGATAGGGTGCAAGGGTGGTGAGAAGGAAGGAGGTGAGGGTTGTGTGAACTTGAGTGCATTCGGAAGGTGAAAGTTTATGTTTGATGCGATATAGTAGGATGAGAAATGAGAAGGTAAAGACTATGAAGGTTTGTTGTGTATGGGGTGAAATTATGTATATTAGGTTTGTGTGTGTGTGTGTGTGTGTGTGTGTGTGTGTGTGTGTGTGTGTGTGTGTGTGTGTGTAAAACTGTCTTGCCTTTGTATGCTTTGTGTTGATGGCATTCGATTGTCTTGTGTGTGGCGAGGATGAGATCACCAAACATTTCCTGTGGCGAGGATGAGATCACCAAACATTTCCAGTCCCTGTACACTGGAACTCACCCCCAACCCTTCCCCACTTCACTTCCTGCTCACATTTACCCCACCCTCACATCCCCAACCCTTCCCCACTTCACTTCCTGCTCACATTTACCCCACCCTCACATCCCCAACCCTTCCCCACTTCACTTCCTGCTCACATTTACCCCACCCTCACATCCCCAACCCTTCCCCACTTCACTTCCTGCTCACATTTACCCCACCCTCACCTCCCCAACCCTTCCCCACTTCACTTCCTGCTCACATTCACCCCACCCTCACACTGGCCATTATCAAAACCAACAATGACCACCGCTCGGCCAATTTCGGAAACCCTTATTTGGCCAAACCTCAAATTGAACTGGAGATTCCACTAAGGCGGTGGTGGACGCGAAGGGGGTAAGCAAAGAGGAGGACAGTAGCAGGCAGGAGAGAGAGAGAGAGAGAGAGAGAGAGAGAGAGAAATATCCTCCCCTGATTGCCCAGCGGTGCAATTAGGGACTTGGATGTAAACCAATCACTGCATCGTATTCTTGGGGAAGATTGTGATCGTTTGCCTTATTGACCCTCGTGCAGTTGATAGGCATTCATCCCAAACATTATTTATCTTCCCAGCTTCTTAGGAACGTTGTTATGAACTGGCCAAACAATGCATGGGATTAACTAATATGTGTCTTGGATGTTTCATCTTCCTTCAAATAATAAGATTAAACCTTGCGAAGATTTGTCACTTACTGCACTGCACTTTTACGAGATTAAGGTGTCTAGCAATAGGCAGAAAGACAGACTTTGATTGTACTCTTTATTTTAGTCTATTGATATTCAGTGAAAAATGTAGAGAAAAATATGTACGTGTTCAGTTTCCTCAAAAAAAAAAAAAAAAAAAAAAAAAAAAAGGCATTGTATAAATCTATGTTCAGTTGTCTCAAAAAGGTTGTGTAATAATTCAAAAGCATTTGACCGAGTCAAAAGGCCTTGTGTGAGCGCCGCCAGAAATAAGAAACAGAATCAACGGGTGCAAATTGCGTTGGAAACATTAAATTATATGTCCTCTCAAGCGCCTGAAACAAGAATAATGAAGCGGGATATCGTAAATGGAAATGAACAGAGTGCGTTCAGCAGGTGAAGGGAGGGGACAAGAGTATGTTCTGTTGCCGACACTAATATCTGATGTGATCCTCGGAACGCAGCAGATTTTTGGAATAATGTGTAAGAGGGTCATAACTGTTCGTCTTAAAGATGAAGCATCATTCCTAACCTCAACTGTATATCTGAACTATTGGGGTAGAATTCTTAGTGGAACTGGTTCGTAACACCATTTCCTAAGCGATCTATTCTGCTCAGCACACCTATGTGTCTGTGTGTATGTTATTGATGCAAATTATGTCGATTATTAAAATGATATATATAAAAACAGAATGTTGAAGAGCAATATGCAAAATAAACCACTGTGGAAGAGGCACTACGAAGCCTCCTATAAAACTCAGAAGACGGCCTTTAGCCATCTCATAGAGCGCGACAGCAGTGTATTGGAAAAACACGCTTGCCCCCAACCAAGAAGTACCAGGTTCGATTTCTGAGCTTGTCATGAGATCTTTGGATAAGGTCTTCTTTACCCCAGCCTGTCTGTACCCAAAGCTGAAATAGGAATCTGGACTGTAAACTAGATGGTTGCCAGTCAATTGTACTCAGCTGACAGTAACATGAATTGTGAGTATTTGTACAAGTAACCCTCTCATGGCAGGGACAACTTTAGTACTGTACCCTAACTACCACCAGGCGTTTTTGTTCAGGTGAGAGTCATCATGGGAGCTAGAGAGTGTTAATAACATCACCTCGAGACTCTTAGTACTGTGAGTGGCAGCAGGACATGCACAGCCTCGGGCCAAGGAAAAGGAGCATAGAGTTTCATCTCCTTTCCACAAGGTCTCCTCCTTCTTGTCTAGTCACACATGGCCGGAGATTTGCTGCTGCTGTCACCCAGGCTCCTGCGACTCATTTTCAGCTTAATAAAATCGTCTGGAGTTAGCTCTGATAGAATACCTGAGTTGTTCCGCTCATGCATGGGATAATGATAATATGAATACTCTCAGGCTGCTTTAACTTACTGTCAGCTGAAATTAATTGTCTGGCGTCAGCTGGAATAGAATCATTCCGTCTCGAACATGAAAGGCTTAACCAGTTCACTCCGATAAGGTATTTTGTGTATTATTTTTGTTACTACCATCTACTCCGACGCCTTCTCGCGGTGGCACCGATATAACAGAACGGCTCATCTGCCTGGTCATACAAAGGCCCCTCAATCCCCTCCCCATTCCCCGAGAGAAGGATCGTAGACTGCAGAAAGTGGGTAACTTCAGCTTGCAGTCCACCGGGTTGACATTCAGATGAGCCTGGGGTTGCAACTACTAGTTACTACGACGAAGTGTTTTGCATTATTCTTATTTCTACCGGACAGTTTCCTTTCAGCTTAATGAGGGACTTATCGAACCGCATCGATTTTGATACAGCAGTCATTAACCTCTTCATTATAAGACGTCTCACACTGATAATAATTATTCAGGTGTAATTATTATAAACTAAAACAATGCGTCATCGTGGGGAAGGAAACAGAAGCGCTTTCACACTCGGTGCATTTTGTTATGACGGGAACCAACTAAACCTTCACTCCATTGTTTCCACTTCCACAGTCACCTCTGGCAGTGATGTTGGTGCGTGGATGAACCATTAACATGAACATTGTTAGAAGGGTTACCATGGAATCTTTAACAAGTGTCATACACCCCCAAATAAGCTTACCATGTTGACGATTGTTTTCGTGAGGATGCAGACAGAACAACCGTGCAAGCGATCCTCAAGTAGATGCCGGATTTTCTGTTTGTGTACTCTACTTTTGTGCTAAAAGCAAAATATTTCTCTTCAAGTTGCCAAAAAGGGGAGAGAGAGAGAGAGAGGCGTAAAGGCAGTGTGATGAGGGCGGCACAGGTAGTTAGGAAAAGTTGGCCTAGTATTTCACTAAGGTAACCTAACACCTAGGGCATGTCTATCTGCCACAGAAAAAGATTGGAAAGCAAGAAAGAGGGGAGGGTTGAGAGTGTGGAGAGAGAGAGAGGGGATGAAGAGGTATGGATGGGAGTGGGAGAGGGAGAGGGAGTGATTAAAGGGAAAGTGGAGTAGGAGATGGTGCGAAGAATAAGAGGGAGTGTCCGTCACTTACCACCCCAACGCATCATACAGAGAATCATACGAGTATATGCGCAGAAAAACACACCAGGCGTCTCTTAGCTTAGGGATAATAGCCAGGTGAGGAAAGTGGGAGTACAGGTGATACTGAGGCAAACAATACAAAGATTATGAAGGTGATAAGGGTGCTATCCCACGGGGATAGTATGAACACCTGCACAACTGGAGGCGAAATTTTGGTTGTATTCTCCCTTTTTTCAGACGGTTTTATTGAGTTCAGCAGATAATTTTTGAGCTCTGAGGTGAGTTACAGCATTCGTTAGCTCCTTCAGTACTTGGAATCTTTTTTCTGCGGAGTAAACTATCTGGTAGAAAATATAAAGCAATAAAAATATGCCATCGAAGTGAAAAGACTAACCCCATCAAATTCGATAACGTAGAGACACAGGGACAAATATCTTCCCGAAGGTTGACGAACACATAGCGGAAAAATCGAACCGTCTGAACCATGCAGTGGAGATGGGGTTTTAACTGTATATTTTTTCCTTTTCTTTCTTTTGTTTTTATAAACAGAAGTGGGAAGATACTTGTATCCCTGTCTGTACTTTTCCCAATATTATATTCAGTGTACGGGAACACCCTGGTAGTGAAGGGGTTAATGAAGACTGCATCTAATCCCTCCGGTTCCTAAAATCTCTCTTAAGCTGAATAAAATCGTTTGAGGTTGGCAAGAATGGAATATATGTCACTGGATTAATGGGGCTGCCACTTCACACAGATGATGTCTTATATTTTATTCTTGCCATCTCCAGACTATCTTGTTTTGCTTGAGGAAGATTTATATAACTGGAAGGGTTACACAGAGCCTTCAGTGAGCCACCCAACACGAGACTGATCTTTCACTAAGATTAATAACATCGTGTCGAGGAAGTAGTGATAAACAAAATTAATATATATTTGTACTGTGGGGAGGGTGTAAATTTGGACAGCCTCTGATCGGGGTGTAAGTTGGGCCAGCCTAAAATCGGCATGTGTAAATTGGGGTAGCCTCTAATGGGGATGTAAACTGGGGCAGCCTAAAATCGGGATGTGTAAATTGGGGTAGCCTCTAATGGGAATGTAAACTGGGGCAGCCTAAAATCGGGATGTGTGAATTGGGGTAGCCTCTAATCGGGGGTGTAAACTGGGGCAGCGTCGGATCATGTAAGTGTGTGGAGATATTGTAAAGGTACTTACAGATATCAATTACACTGGTCCGAATTCCTCATGAAAAGTGTAACAGCCGCACAAATACTTCCGGCGCGAGTCACATGCCGTGACGTGCTATTTGATATTTGCGGAAAACAAATAACACAATGAAAATCGCTTCAGCCAAGGCAAAATGTGAAACCATATTAGAAACCGTTTGATCATCAGCGCTCAGTATAATTCTCGTCAAAAACTGCTCAGTTCAAACACATCCCTCTTGGATAAAAAAAAAAAAAAAAAATCATTCAGCACAGGGGATCACCCTGCTAAATAGCTAGTGAAGGTTTTACCTATCCCATCCAGCTCGAAAATTCTCTCCCCGTTAATCAAATCGTCAGGAGGTGGCAAGAACAACGTCAAGAAGATGTCCTCGTGCTGAAGATGTTCTTCCCAGGAACATTCACAGAGGCTCTCAATCTGTTCAGCTTGAGGAAGCATTTTTATATTATATATACTTGCTACGTCCAGACCATTATATTCTGCACAGGAGCAAGAAGGGTTACAAATAGCCTTAATTAAGCTCTTCATCAGAGGGGTCTTTGCTAAGCTGAATGATACAATCTGGAGGTAGCAAGAACAGGTTAAAATTAAGTCGTCGAGATCGTCCTGAACGGGCTATAAATATTTTGAGGCCATTGCAGCTCCCTGACTCTATGTGGCCAAGTTGACATTTTCTGACCTTTTTACCTCACTTCTCCAACTCTTCCCATTCTACCCTCGTTGCCTCGCCACTTAAGCCACTCTTGCAGTCCAGGACTCCAGTCATTCACAACTTCACTTTCCCTTGACTCCCTGCAAGCTTTGGCCATCACCTCACCCATCTAGTTAATGTATATACCTATGACCCTTTCTGGACCAAATGTTTTTCAGTTTTTCCTTCTCTGTGTTATTGTTATAATAATAATAATAATAATAATAATAATTATTATTATTATTATTATTATTATTATTTTGCGGTACGTTTCTGATTTTCGCTATAGATGTCTCTACTCATCTTTCCTCTTGTTCAGTCTTCTCTTCTCGTCTGTCTGTCTGTCTGTCTGTCTGTCTGTCTGTCTCTTATTCATACTCTACTTCTTTTCTTCTCTTTTCTCTTTATCTCGACTAAATCCACTTATGACTGATATTCTTCTTCTCTCTTTTGTGTTGAGTTCACTTTTTTTTTTTTCTCCTCGTCTCTCTTCTCCTATCCCTCTTTTTTCTCTCAACTCTTATATTGTTCAAATATTCTCCACACTTCCTTCTTCGTGCCTTTTTTTAAGAACAGCCGAGATATTTCGAACAACGTAGATTAAATAACCTTGAATAATCCCTTCAGCAAGGTGGCGTCTTTTTTATTCCGCTCTTGTTACTACCAGATGGTTTTACTCAGCTTGCAAGGAATTCTAGCAAAGAAGGGGCCAATCTATGTCATAAATGAACCCTCTAGTTCAAAGTTTCCCTCTAAGTTGAAGAAAATAGTTTGGAGACAGCAAGACTAAATTATAAGATGTCTTCATCGGCAATGTTTTTTTCCGTAAACACAAGAGGTCTATTGTACGTTGAGTAAAATCGTCTGGAGTGTTATATGAAGGATGATGTATCTAACCGCATCCAGATCAAAAAATCTCTCTTAAGCTGAATAAAATCGTCAGGAGATTTGAGCAAATAATTTAACAGACTTTCTGGGTCTGGAAAGGGATTAATTTTTCAAGTTTTAACATTTCTCTCTGTTTTTCCTGCAGGATTCTGACTTTACAACAAATTCGGTTGCGGGGCCCCTCTCTTCAGCTTTCTGTCTTCTCTCCCTCCTGTTGTTTACATACTGTGAAACTACACACTGCACACGCTCCTACTATTTTTTCAATTTAGAGTTTTACCATGCTGTTTGTATCCTCCTTTATCTCTCTCCTTTTTCCGTCAATTTTCTTCCATGCTTTCCATTTTTTGCTTCACCACCTTCATATCTCTTCCCCCACCCCCCCTTTTTATGTACTGACTTAATTCTCCTTATTTTACTTCATCACCTCTTTTTTGTATTTTCTATCTAATTCTCTCCACCACCACCAAATTCCCTCCACTTCTCCTGCTTTCTTTCCACCTGCGTGCCGTTGCCGCCTCCCCTGTGCAGCATTAGTGAGAGTTGTGTGTGTCAGTGTCAGTACGTGATGCCAGGGCGTGATGGCACTGTGACTACCACGCCACCTGACACTCTCTTCACCCCTCCCCCCTCCCCCTGGCACCTCCACTGGCATCTTCGACCCACCCCCTGCCACGCCTACACCACACTCTGTCCCCAGGTCAGGCAAGCCTTCACTACCTGAGCCACAGCTACAATTACAAGCATTATTTCTCTCTTGTTGGAGAGGGACGCCTTCACGTGGTGACACAGATGTAGCGAGGTGGTTTCACTGCACAGCCATTCCCTCAATTCTCTCCCTATGTCCTAAAAGGGGGATGGTTGACTGCAGTAGAACAACATACAATCCACCAAGTCCCGGTCACATTAGCCATGCGCCAAAACAACCACCACCACAGTACTACAGTAAGTGTATCCTGCTTCAAATCATAGGTGCTACAGAATACTTTGTTTAGCAGAGTGAAGTCCTGTCGGTAAACTAGCAGCTTCTTTCTATTCACTGCCACAGTTGCGTACATACACGAACATTCTTACCACGCTGCTACGGACTGTCTGCTACTTTGCCACAGCAACGCCTCCTCTTCAAAGTCAGCAAGGACCATCCATATAACCAATACTGCAACTACAGTCACTGTTATCTTTTATCATATTACTACAGCCACAGCATCCTCGTTTCTGTCAGAGTCGCTACAGATGATTTGGATTAACGTGGACGAATTGCAAAGCCAAATGTTAGCTTTCATCTACGCAGTCACGACTACAGCCACACTTATATTTCGCCAAACTGCAACTCTCAATATGTTATTTTATCACTACACCACACCTTGTCTCAAATCAGATGCACCCACTGCAGACACAGCGGTTATATGTATACAGTATTTTAACACACTACTGCAACCCAATTGCGCCACACCCTTCCTCAAGTTAGATGAGACCACACAACCACTACTATAACTACAGCTATGCAGATTACCACACAACTAAGTCTGTACGCTACTCCACCAGTCAGTTCTACCACACTCTGCCCCACGCCAGAAGAGCTCACACTATCACTGTTTGATTAACGCCATTTTTTCAATTATTACCACACAGGAACAATCACCCTAACATTTTACTATAGTTCTTTCACATTAAATTGGCCCATATTTTCGTCCTTCTTTAGCTTGTTTCACGTAGCTCAGTAGCAGAATAAGACAATACTACAGCTCTCCAACCTTTCCATACCACTGTTTTGTGATTACCATCATGTTCTCGGGTTAATCTATTATTATAACTCAACATTCAGGATTAGAGTTAGAAATTTTAGGGCAAGTTAGAGAAGAATGAGTATAGGCGACTGCATTGGCACTTGACCATTTCACTACGAGATCATTCTTTTTAGTGTATACTTTCTAACGCCATGTGATAGTGTGTAGATTGGGAGAAATTATGATGAAGGGTAAAAATCAATCGACAACAGTATCTTTAAAAGCATGAGATTTTTTTTTTTTTTTATCGTTCATTTTATACTCTGGTAATCTTTCTTCGTCAAAAGCGAGACCACTTAGAAAAGAATGCTGATTACTTTGCTTCTCGCTGCTTTTCATATTCATTTTCCTTTAGTCATTACTTATTTCCCTTTAAATCACATTTCTTAATATCTTTCCCTTTCACCACTTATTCAATTTTTTCTCTGGTTCTCATAATGTTTCATCAGCTTTACGTCTCGCTACATATTGTTTTTTTCTTTTAGCCTCCTTATTTAATATCTTTTAGTTTACATCTCACTCCTTCTTTGTCCATTTACCTTCCTGATTAAGATTCTTTGTTTCACCTACCACTACATATTCATTTTCCCTCGGCTCTAATTAAGTATCACAGGGTGTCTAATTTTTAAGCCTACCAGCACATAATTGTTTTTATTTAGCGCTCAATATATAACTAGCAATTATGTTTCATATGAGCTCTAATTACACAATCGGTTTTCCTGCAAGTTTCATTAATATATTAACGTTTACCCCTTATTACATACATTTATATCTTTACCTCTTTACTGCCTATTCATTTTTCCTGTACCAAGCAACTACTCCACTACAACCACATCTCCAACTACCACAACCCACGCACCGTCCAGCCTTCAGGCACCTTAAAGATGTCCTCTATTACGCCTGTTTTCATATACACGTCTCGTCCTCCAGTGAACCACCACCTCTTCGCTACATTCCCCCGTGCATGACATTACCCAGGCTGTCACACGCACGCAATTGCACTCACATGAGGTATTCTAACTGTCGTACACGAGTTTGGGTTTTCAGATCAGATACAGGGCGGAAGAAAGGCACTGCAGTAGAGACATTTTCACATTTCACATTGCCGCACTGTACATTCATACCACATACTGCCACAACGCACACCGTCCACCTCTCTCTCTCTCTCTCTCTCTCTCTCTCTCTCTCTCTCTCTCTCTCTCTCTCTCTCACACACACACACACACACACACACTTGCTGGCTCAGTGGTAATGTTCTTGCTTGCCATCTGGTAGACGGGAGTTCGCGCCTCGCTCAGGTTGCGAAAAGTTTCACTGATGAAGTGGGTGGTTATTGTCCTCCTTTAGCAGGGGAATGGGTGTGTGCGTGTGTGTAGGTCACAGCCTTGTCCTTAGATCAGACTATATGAGCTCTCAGCTCCCTACCGGGAGGGTAAAAGCTGACGATCACGACCATCAAGTGATCCTGACCAACCCGGTGAATTACCCGGTGAGTTACACACACACACACACACACACACACACACACACACACACACACACACATACTGCTACTTAGTTACTGTAGTAGAAAACACGATCACATGTCACTCTGCCGTATCTCACACATGCAAAACAAAGTCACGCCTTACACCATCAAACCTCACACAAACACACCTCACACTTTGACACCTCACATTACTATCTCAAACCAAAGCATCTCACAATGCCACAACTGTTGCCTCTTACAGCACAGAGACGTTTCACACCCCCGGTATTACCATCATTCCAGCATATACACAGCTACACTGTAATACCACCCCAACACCCATCCTATATAATTATTCCCACATCCAGAAAACCAATGTCCTATAACGGCCATAACTGTATCATTACTGCTGTATATTCCAGCATCTGTCATTTATATTGCCATGACAACACCATTTATAAGAACAATCTGTTGTATTATTTTTGGTGTAACAGCTGACAATACTAAGCTTATGGGACATGTCTCACACTAAGGAGTTTAATGAAGGCTATGCCTAACCCCTTCAGTTCAAAACGTCAATCCTTAGTATTAGCAATGCATACGAGTCTATTCATCAAAATATCAACTCTTTCATGTCGGGAAGATGATAACACTCTTCAAGCAAAGTCAGACGATATTCTTCAGGTAAGAGTGAGTCATAGGAGCAAGCGTGTTAATACTGTTGCCATTATCCCTCTCATGGATGGAACAACTCCATTATTCTATTCCAGGTAACAAAAAACTATATTATTCACTTAAGAGTGCGTCGTAAGAGCCTGAGAGAGATAACAAAATAACCAGCACACATCCAGTCATAACCTGCCCACTGAATACCATCACAGGCAGATTCGTGTCCACAGTTCAGTCCTATCACGACCTTGGCAGAGTTCCCGTCACATATATACCCCCCACTACACTTGAAATATTACACTCATACCCTCACCCACGATTAATGGCACACGGCCACAACACACCTCATGATTACACACACACACACACACACACACACACACACACACACGCACACTCACACACACACACACCAGAGAGAGAGAGAGAGAGAGAGAGAGAGGGCCTGATTGGGGCGGCTTCATGGCTTGGTCGGTTCAGCATTATTTCATAGTTAGGGACGCTCTTGAGTGGGTTCGAGTCCACTGAATGCCACTGAATTACAGTACTTGGATGGACGATGACTATACTCTTTTGATTTTTTCTTGAGCCAAAACTGCCATCTCTTCATACTGAATATGATGATAGTCACGAAGAAGTGTTAAGGTAAAGATGTGCACCAGTAGCCTTGTCTTTTCCCTCCACTGAACTACGTGAAATAAGCTGCAAAGCGTTCGAAAATCAACAGTAGGTCAAGTTAAGGTGAAAGAAATGCAACTACACTCATTTTACTCTAACCTGGCCCAGATTTTCTTCTCATTGTAGTTTATTTCAAGTAACTTAGTGGTAGAAAAAGGCAACAGTACTGCTCTACATCCTTTACATGGCACATCTTCATGACTGCCATCATACTCCAGTATTAATCTATTGCTCCACCTCAGCATTAGAGACACAGTAATACAGTGCCACCAGATGCCAATGAGCCTCTCCCACAGTTTAATAAAATAAAAGTTGCGTGCGTGCGTGCGTACGTGTGTGTGTGTGTGTGTGTGTGTGTGTGTGTGTGTGTGTGTGTGTGTGTGTGTGTGTGTGTGTGTGTGTGTGTGTGTGTGTGTGTGTGTGTGTGTGTGTGTGTGTGTGTGTGTGTGTGAAGAAAGATAGCAAGAAATGACGAAGAGGAAAACAAAAACAGGAAGGAAAGAATGAGTGACAAAGAATCGAAAGGAGGGAAGGATATTGGGGAGAAGGAAATGAGATGGACACAGAGATGAAAAAAGGAAGGAAGGAAGGAAAGAAGGAAGGAAGGAAGGAAGGCAGGCAGGAAGGAAGGAGGGAAGAAAGAAAGCCAGCAAGGAGAAGTATCAGAACCGAAAGACGGAAGAAGGAAACAAAAGAATGAGGGACAAAAAATGGAAATTTACAAAAACAGAATGAAGAATAGCCAAAGTAGTGGAACAATGGAAGGGAAGCAAAATGGAAAGTATGAGAAAGAAAGAAAGAAAAGCAGGATGGAAGGTAGGAAGGATAAAAGGAAAGAAGGAAGGAAGCGGGGGAAGGATAGAACGAAGGTAGCAACAATTGAAGAAAGGAAGGAAGGAAAGAAAGAATGAATGAAGTAAAAATAAAGGAGGGAAGGAAGGAATGAAGGAAGAAAGGAAAGAAATAACAAAAGAACAGAAGAAGCGGTGGGAATGAATAACAAAGTAAAGGAAGGAAGGAAAGAAAGGAGACCCGAGTAGGCATGGCATAAAGTAATGAGTATATAAAGGAGCAACGAAGGAAGGGAGGCAAAACATAATGATGGAAAAGATATATCACAAAGAAGGAAGAAAAGCAAGCGGAACTTAAAGGAGATAAAGAGATAAAAGAAAGGCCAAAAGATGCAGATGAAGGATAAATATATGACACGCAGAAAGGAAGGAAAGGCACAAGGAAAGGAAGGAAAGGCACAAGGAAAGGAAGGAAAGAAGGAAGAGGAAGATAAGAAGAAATGGAAAATACAAAGTAAGAAGGGTAGAAAGACAACAGAAAAAAGGATTCAAAAGAGAAGGAATATTAGAAGAGAAGATGAAGGAGTAAATAATGCAGAAGGAAAAAGACAGTAGAAAGAAAGAAAGGATATGCACAATAAAAGGAAAGGAGGAAGTAAGGAGGGAAGGAAGTAGGGAAGGAGAAGGGAGACGATAAGAGTAAATATAGGAAAGTTAAGTTTTCTCACATTTCTTGTGGTCACTGTTCCCATTTCAATATCTTTCCTCGTTCTATCCTCGTCACTACTCTCTCTCTCTCTCTCTCTCTCTCTCTTACTTGTCGTTACGTCTGTCCGCCTGTCTGTCTTTGTCTTTTCCATCACCAGGCTCCCTCTCTGCCGTCCATCATTTTCCATCCTTTCAATATTTTCTTTCCCTTTCTTTTTCCCCTTCCTCCTGTCCGCTCTCTCCCTCCCTTCTCTCCTCTGCATTACTCATGGCAGTAAGAACAAGAAACAAGGGATATATATATATATATATATATATATATATATATATATATATATATATATATATATATATATATGCTCCTCTTATGCTCCTCTCTCCTTGTTCATCTTGTAGAAAATAATTATAACCAATGATATATATTTTTCCGTACCTAAGACTTGTGTTTGTAGGAGGAACAGAAGACATGTCAAGGCTCAGTACTCATCATTCCCATGTTGTCCCTGCATCTTATATAGATAGACTAATAAGTACATAACTAAATCAATAAATACACAATTTAATTAGATAATTAATTACGTAAATAAAAAAGAATTGGTTAAGACGGGGAATCAATCGTAAATTTGTTCAAGAATTCAACCACATATCAACCCCTCGAGTGGAATGATGATTTTTCTAATCTTCTTGCTACCGTCAGACGATTTTATTAAACAAAGGAAGATCCTTACTGACTGAAAGCGTTAATAAAAACTCTATTGACCCCCCCACTACGAAGACGAGGCAAAATAATTCATTATTCTGCTAGACGATTTTCTTCGTTCTCAGAACGGTCCTTTCGTACAGAAGGGGTTCATTGGTGTTCTTAAATTGTCTCTCGTTTCATAGGTTATTTATTTATTTCTGTTATTCCTATTACACGACTCTCTCTCTCTCTCTCTCTCTCTCTCTCTCTCTCTCTCTCTCTGTTGAGCTTAGGAGAGATCCATAACAGATTAATGCAATTTGTCACTAGCTGCCTTTGGCAACAGCAATAAGACAGGGTGATCCCAAACTGTGTGAGTTTTCCATACGTAGACTGAATTCCTATGAAAAGTCGTGCATTATTCATTTGTCTGTTTTTTGTTTTAAAAAAAAAAGTATAATAATATTAAATCCAACAAAGTAACTGAATTTTGCATAGTAGCCTGGTATCCGTTAGATTATTATTTATTAAACGTTTCCTACACGACTATGTACATATGTAATATCATATCTGCCACAGAAGACACAGTTTATTCTTACATCTACGACAACTTTGCTCACGTAGCACATGTGACTGTCAGATACAATGACACCACAGGAGAGCCTGTACTGCGTAGTGCGGTTCTCTGATTTATGGCTCGTTGGAGACTTGCGACTGAAACAAGTTTATAACTGCATACAACAGAAATCCGTTATAGTTAGTAAACACACTAGTTCCTTGGTACCGCCAATTTAAGGAAACGATTTCATCGGCTACACTTGGACGACCAGTATCTTTCTTCAACAAAATACTCTCGCTTCCTTATAATGGCGGTATCAAATAACTACCGAGTTTTCTGGGGGTATATTTATGTGACAGACTACTATAACTTTGTTTACTCCCAGAGTACCGAAGTGCTAATAAATTAGTCTATCCACTGTGCTTTCCATTGTAATGTCACTAACCTCAGGGACATGGTTCCCACTTAGTGTAACTGCCGGAAATGATAGATTACTTGTTTAGGTTCACTAGGCTACTTCGAAATATTCAATAGCTTTTACTCATAGTCTGATGTATAAAACTTATACTTTCATCACATAGGACACATATGGCAAAAAAAAAAAAAATAGCTGCCTGAATTTAAAAAAAATCATCATCCTGCTGCCTGGACTGGTCCTACGGCAAGTACAATACCAATTTTAATCGCTGAATCATCCATTATGACTCACATTTATAAATATATTTCAGTGAATACAATAACACTCTGCAAACTGCGACTAAGGAAAAGGGAGAGATTATACTTTTTTTTTTTAAGCTAGAATTTTTTTTTTTTTTTTTTTTTTTTTTTTTTCATAAGACCAAAACCATCCGCACAGTTTTTGAACAACTGTAGAACATGAACAAAATAAGGTTTTACGTAGTTACCACACAGGGATGCATGAAATATCTAACGATTTTTAGGTGACTGGACAGCCTGTCAATTGCCAGGCCTGTGCACAAAATATTGGGAGGTTGTTGATGGGGCTTCACCTGACCTGCCAATAGCTGTTGCGTTGGTGTCTGGTTGTTGTGACGGTCATCACACACACACACACACACACACACACACACACACACACACACACACACACACACACACACACACACACAAGAACATGCACACATATACACTCAAATGAACATACACACAGATACACATACATACACTTATACGCATTCTCTCTCTCTCTCTCTCTCTCTCTCCACGAAGGTGCCATTTTCGGTGTATTTTTGCTGTCTCTAGACGAATTTTCTTTTTCAGCTTAGAGTTCTGAGGTGGAAAATCCCCCCCCCCTCCTCCTAGTTCAATAAAACGCGATAATGGTAACAACAATGAAATATAAAGACGCACTCCACTCTACTCAGTCCCACTCCCAGATTTACTCCCACATTTAACCCTATAATCATTCCTACTGCCAATCCCACTCATCTCACTCCCACATTTACTTCTACTATCATTCCTACTTCCACTCCCACCCCCTCTCACTCCGACTTCAACTCTCAGTCAGTGAAATCGTTGGAGTCTTTCCAGGTGTAGCGTTGTTGGAGGAGGAGTGGGCGAAGACTCGAATAATAATCCTCCTGCTTCAGCTCAGTTATCCCCGAAGTACCTAATTTGCCGAGATTAATTATATTCACGTCAGTTACCACCAGGTTATGCCCTTACAGTACATTATAACGCCTGGGTGGAAGTTGTTGAGGGATCTGATTCCTCGTTTCCCTCCCTCCTTCTCTCTCTCTCTCTCTCTCTCTCTCTCTCTCTCTCTCTCTCTCTCTCTCGCTCGCTCGCTCGCTCTCTGTCTATCTGTCTGTCTGTCTGTCTCTCTCTCTCTCTCTCTCTCTCTCTCTCTCTCGCCACCAAACCTCACTCATCCCTCCACCATATTCATCCCATCCCATCTCATCCCATCCATGTCTCCCTAAGCCTTTGCTCCCTCCACTACTTACACCATCCTTTCCACGACTCACCCTATCCCTCTCCCCATCACTTACCACCCCACCTATCCCTCCTCACCTCTCTCATCGCCCCACTCTTCTCCCCATCCTTCTCCTCCCTTCTATTGCCGGTCCGTGTATCTCTGCTCCACCCATTCCCACGCCTACAAAGTCTATCTCCATTTCACTCGCACCTCATCTCTTCCATCCAATCCTCATTCTCCATTCCATTTCTAACTCATACATCATCTCCATCACAATCTTTTCCATCCCAACCATCCACACTCCATCCATATCCCCACCATACACCGTCCCCACCATCCACTGCATCCATCCATCCCATTATCCACATCCACACCCCATTAATCTCCCCACCATACACCATCCCCAACATCCAGTGCATCATTCCGCCCCATTATCTACACCCCATCGATTTCCCCACCATACAACATCCCTACCACCTCCATCTCCACATATCCTCACCAATCACTCCATCCATCCGCTCCACTATTCAAACTGCATCCTCCCCAGCCCATCCATCCACCCCACTATTCACACTCCATGCATCTCCCCACCACCAGCCACTATCATACTGCACTGGCATTCACTGTTCCCTCTGACACTTAATCATGCCCTCTTGTCAGTCTCTTCCTCTCTCATCTTCCTGTCTTTTCTCCTATCCATCTCCTCACTCTCCTGTCATTTCCTCTTCCTCACTAGTTCTTGCTTCTGCATCTCCCTCCCCGTGCTGGCTTTCGTTTTTCCTTATCTTTTCTTCTTTCTCGTTTGTCCTTCTTATCTATTCATATTTCCCTGTCTCCTTTCCTTTTCTCTTCTTGTCCTTTCCCACACGCTTTTTCATTCCTTCTTTAATCCTTTATCCTCCCTCCTTCGTATCCCATGTGACGGGAAGAAAACAAAGTTGTAACCGGGAGAGAAAGAGAGAGAGAGAGAATTACCTCGTTTTCTGTTGTGGATGCTATCGCCTCCTACCCGAAGTGCTACTCGCTCCCTCCCCCTCTAACTCCCACCACACTTCCGCACCACCTTTGCATCACTGGTGGGAGATGATGTTAAGTGAATCATTTTAATTATCATACTGAAAGACAAATAAATCTCATGAACGTCCATTACTCTTTCGTACGTCAGGTGGGAAAACATAACACGGAACGCCATGTGGGGGCCTGACAGACCCCAACTTAATTGGTGGATTTCTCCCATATGCACAAATGTTGATTTTTTTATATATGTTGCTCGGAACACGGCGCGTGGAGCCAATGCACCATGTGTCCCTTGGTGTGTGTGTGTGTGTGTGTGTGTGTGTGTGTGTGTGTGTGTGTGTGTGTGTGTGTGTGTGTGTGTGTGTGTGTTTTGAGCTTTTTAATGAAAGCAAAATTTTACTGAATTTCAACAAAATTTTGGAAAGTTTGCACATTTAATGACTAATGTGGCATATATTTTTTGTTTACATCATTCTTATTCATTCAGCTTGCTCTTAACATAATAAATGTGGTATCAGTTATAATACCATAGAAAGGAAAATGACACAGTACCATGAAAATGAAATGACACGAAAAATTAGGTTGAATCCATGTTCAGAACATAAACAATACTGACACTGACAGTATATTCAGAAAACCCCTGAATGATTAACAAATCAAGTAAACATAAACATAAACAAGATTGACACGTTGTGGTTCATAGTCATTATCGTCAGATGAATCATTGCAGGTGTCAATATCACCATCAGAAATTGGAGGATCTTCTCCAGTTTTCCCCACTTGACTGTAGAATAGTTCAACAGACAGTGGCATGGTCAATAATATCTAGAATCTGAAAATATATATATATATATATATATATATATATATATATATATATATATATATATATATATATATTTGTTACACGGAATGCTAGGTGGGGTACCAGACAACCCCAGTGAAGTTTGCTGCCTTGTCACTCCTAAACTATTTTATTTATTTATCTTTTTTTTCAAACTTTGTGTGCTTATGAACTGGCCAAGAACAAACACGTTACTGGATGGCCAGATCCTTAAAATATTGAGTGGCTAAATGACATTATATATATATATATTTTTTTTTGGAGGGAGGGGTCAATCTGACCCCGTTTGGCGTACAAAGGGTTATTACACACCACCACTTATGACTGTTCCAGTATTTCTCAAACTTTATACCAAAGCTGCCACGAATCGTACCGGCCTCCTGGAGATCAAAGGAGCCAAGAAGGTCTGCTTTCCAAGAAAATATTCTCCAACAGAATCTGTCCAAAGCGGCTTACCTCAGGTTTACCTGAGATTTTAGGGAAACGAATAACATTATAACCAGCAGAATATTAGGGCAGGGACTTGTTTACACACCAGGCTTACCTAAGAGCCAATGTTTACCTCACAGCACCTTTGAATACCATTCATCCCCCTGTTCAAGCTTACATCAGAGCCACGATTCCTCACAGAACTACCCATCAAGCACCACCAAACAGGACTGATTTTTGTCTGGATTTGCCTCGGAGTTACCCATACACCCGTCTAACAAGCCCATCATCAGGCAGTTGCAGATCTTCTGCAACTCATTATTGTCTCTTGTCAGTGGCAGGGATCATAACACGTCCCCTGACCCAGCACTGGGGTTTAAAGGCAAGCGGGCTCCCCTGGACCTTGTTATCTCCGAAAAGAATGTGACACCCCCAGCGAAACCAACGTCCCAAAAGTGACACTTCCACCACCAACACCTAAATGTCGAATTGATCCTCACAGTATACGAGCACAAACCAATATCCTTTTCTTTCCCTGCCACTACCTATAAATACAGTTAATAGAACAGAGGCACAGATATGGGGATATATCTCAGGAAAATTCTACTCTGGTTATGAAATTATTCTACACCAGCGTCCTATCCACTGAATTTATGCATCTTGACCACCTGCCAAAGAATTGGATAAACAAATACCACCAGTATCTATGCTCCTATCCAGTTACGCTTATAACACCGTTTTCAGCCATTTAGCGTCTTTTTTTTTTCCCCTACGTTTTATTCCAAACTTTCTGTTCCTTCTTTTCGAGTCTCCTCTTCCTCAACCCTAAAAACATATTTTATATTTTTTTCTTGTTTTTCGTCGTCTCTCCCATTATTTCTTCTTCTAAACCTTCTGTTCCTTCTTTTCTCGTCTCTTCCCCAACCCTAATCGTTTTTAGTCCTCTTATTTTTCTTCTTTTCATCTCTTCTTTTGTTTTTCACATCTTGTTTCCTTTCTTTCTCTTCTTTCTCGTTTTACCAGTTTTGTCTTTCATTTCATCTTTTTACTGCTCCTTCATTTCCTTCCTGCCCTTTCTCTCCTTATTTCTCTCCATTCTTACATGTTACTCTTTCTCGCTTCTCACACCTTCCTCTTAATCATTTAATATATAGCGTTTCCTTCCCTTCCTTTCTCTTTTTATTCCTGAAGGGTTTCCGACATCATCATCTTCCCAAAACTTTCCTCTCCTTCATTTATCTCCACTTCATTAGGGTTATTCCTCTCTTCGCCTTAATTAATCCATGTCACTCTTCAACTGACCAATTCCTCTTCCCCTTTCTCACTGTCTATCCTCTTCCTCCTCTTCTTTGTTTATCCTCATCCCCTTTCTCTTGGTTTCTCCTTTTCCTCTTTCTCTTGGTTTCTCTACTTCCTCTTGCTCTTCGTTTCTCTTCTTTCTCTTTCTCCTACTTTATTCTCTCCTTTTTCTCTTCGTTCTCCTCTTCCTCTTTCTCTTCGTTCTCCTCTTCCCCTTTCTCTCCGTTTCTCCTCTTCATCATTCTCATCGTTTCTTTTTTTTTTCATTTCTCTTTGTTTCTCCTCTTCCAATCGTTTCGTTTCTCCTTTTCCTCTTTCTCCTCCTCCTTTCTCCTTTTCCTCCTTCTCCTCCTTCTTTCTCCTCTTCCTCCTTCTTCTCCTTCTTTCTCCTCTTCCTCCTTCTTCTCCTTCTTTCTCCTCTTCCTCCTTCTTCTCCTTCTTTCTCCTCTTCCTCCATCTCATTTATCCTCTTCCTCTTTCTTTTCATTTTATTTTTTCTTTGCTCTTTCTTTTTTCTCTTACTCTTTCGTATTCCTGATTTCTCTTTGTTTTATTCTCTGTATCTTTCTTTTCGTTTTTTCTCTTCTTTCTTTCCTTTATTTTCTTTCTCCCTCTTCAACTTCCTGCTCCTTCTATTCCTCTTTTCTTTTTCCTTACTATTTCCTCTTCATTTTCTATTTCCTTTAAATCTTACTCTTTCCTTTCCATCCTTCTCCACTGTTTCCTTATTTTTCCTCCATTATTCTGTTTCCTCTTCGCATTGTTTTTCCTCTTTCTCTATTTTTCCACTCTTTCCCTTCGTTCTCTTTTCCTTTTTTTTTTAATTTGCTTCCTCTTCTTCTTCTCCGCTTCTATTTTTCTTACTGTTCTCGTTCCTCCCCTCTTCCTTCTCTCCCGGTTCCTTCTATAAATTTCTGTGTTATCATCATCATCATCATCATCATCATCATCACAACACTTCATCGTCATTATTCTTATCATTCTTGTTTCTCGTTCATTAATGCCTTTCTTCTTCTTGTTCCCACTTCCTTTCACAAATTCTATTTCCACTTCCTCCTCCCCTCTTCAGTATTCACACTTTTTGCCTCTCGTTTTCTATCACTAAATTATTTTTTCCCTTCCTTCTTACTTCCCTTCACTAATTTTTCTTCTCTCCGTTTTATTAAAACATTTCTTTTCATCTTCAGTTTACTAATTTCTTTCTGTTCCGCCATCTCTCATCTCCATTTATTAATGTTTTTTTTTTTTTCCCTAATCCTCACTTCCATTCACTGTTTTCTTCCTTCTTGCTCTCCTCTTCGTTTTCCTCCTCCATCACTCTATCTTCCTTTCTCTAATAGCTTTCTTCTCTTCTTTTTCACTTCCTTTCACAAATATGTTTTCACTGCTCCCTACAAAGTCTACTACAAAGATGAATACAGTCAACAAAGTTCCTGTCTTTTGTAACTCAGTCTTGCTTTTTGCGGTAGGCACACAGGCGCACATTAAAGGCCACATGTACACACAGGCAGACGCGTAAATATGAAAGTGCGCGCACACACACACACACACACACACACACACACACACACACACACATCATCATCATCATCACCACCTTAAGCCCATTTTCACAATCATATCGGATGGGTAGGGTTAGGAAGCAATGAAAATAAAACAAGGATAAGTAGAAGAATTACAGTATAAATCGAGTGCCCATATCAAAATACAAAGTATATAAATCTCCACAAGCATAAACTATAATAATAATACACGCACATACAAGGACACATTCTTTTCAACCCCTTCACTACAAGGTCCTTCATAGTGTTAATAAAAGCAATGACGGCAGCAAGGGTGAAATGAATAAGATCGTTGTTCTGAAGCGAATAATCGAAACAGCTTAAAATAAATCCCTTCATTTCAAGATAACTCCCCGAAGCTGAAGAGAACACTACCAAATGGGACAAGACGTCGGGATGATGATGATGATGATGAGTACCTGTTTTTATGAGTTTCATTTTTAACCTCCGTAAATCGTCGAACGTTATATAGCTTCAGTGAGAGAGGGTGGGTTACTTAGGTAAAGCGGTACCTATAGTCCTCGGCATCAGTCCTTCGTCAGCAGCTACTATTTACTTAGCAACAAAACCACCTTCCCTAATCTATTCCCCAACTAATCCTCACTTCCTTATATATCAGGTTAGCTTCATTATCTAATCCCCAACATCGCCTCCCGTGAGTGAGGATCCCAAGACAAAATAATATCATTATTTTCAGGCGTTACTGTCCATCGTCATCAAACACCCCTTACCTCGTCACATACTACCTTCTCCTATTTATTCTCCCAGTGGAGTTCCCACAGACATTAGGCCCCAATTTTCGCTCTTGCCCTGAGACTAAAGGCAAGAGCGAAAATTATTAGTTTGTATTGTTTTCTGCGTCATATTTTACCTTGTTACTTTTTTTTTCTTTTTTACAGCTTTGACACTATTTCTTCTCTGCGTTCAAAAAATAAAGTTCTATGTGTAAAAGATAACTTGGACAATTTATTTTTAACATGAAAAGATAGAACCCAAGCCTGAACGCCGGTAATATCTGTCTTTTCTAAATTACAGTACAACGAAAAAAAGAAAAAGGTAAATTTCAGACCCGTCCATTTTCTAATGCCTGAAGACATTGGGATTAAAAGACCAAATTACTTATGCCGGCACTGATAAAAATGTACCGGTAATCCTCGAGTTTACTAACTTATGGTTACGTGGAAAAAAATTCAAAGCCTATCCCCCCAGCTAAACACCCCCTCCTCCTCCCTCCACTCTTCCTGATATATCGGCCTCTCTAAGCCCTACAGACTTCTGGATTAACGTGAACACCTGGCACGATATTGTTTGCTGTTTGAAGGTTTGCATTCAGACATGATTTCATAGTGGCGTTGGATCAGCACAGTATTGCCCCAGGTGCCTTGTTTCAGAGTGCCGTGAATTGTTCAGATGGAATTATTATGCCTCGCAATAAACACTTTTCCAGCACAAGGGTAAAGAGTAATTTCCCATTGTCCTTGGCGTGGAATCGAGAAGGGGAGCTAAAAAAAAAAGTGTGCTTACTAGCTGACAAACCTAATTCCAGAGTTAATTCATGATGTTCGCAATAAGAACTCTTCTCAGCCTGTATTTTAGCGTTAAATCTCACTCCTCCAGCCACTCCACAAGTATTCTCGCCGGCTTGACAGCCTTCCGGACACGTCCATACTTTTTTTTTCTTTTTATAAATCTAATTGCTACTCATTAATTTCTTGTATGCTATTTATAACTTTTTTACATCAACAATGCTTGAATATAAAAACAAAAATATATTGATATACCTGACATAAAGAATAAATCACAAATACGTGTGATATATAATAATATATTACTAGCTGTAAAAAAAAAAAAAAATCGAGAAATCTTGAAATAAAAGGCGAAAGCTCGATATTCCACTTATTTTTTTTTCCCTTTAGTGAATTGAACTTCATACCGGACAGAAAACCTGGCAAGGAAGTGATGTTAGGGCGCCTCTCTTAAGCTTTTAGGTACGGTACTTCGGACTCCCTCACCTAATATATTCGTCTGCGACACCTTGAACAGATTATCACGAGTTGTGCCGACCGTGAAGTGGTTAATGGTGACACTATTAACACTCCCAGTCTCCTGTACCACTCTCAGGTGATAATTAAGATCTTCAACATACAGGTGCTGCCTACCTTACTCTTTGACTGTGACACATAGACACGTATTCTCATCGGCTAAAGGAATATCCTTAACTCCTTTTTAAGCGGTTTATTTTATTATTACACTTTACTGTCTTATGCTGAGATATGTAAAACCTTAAAACCTCACGATACTCTGCATAAATAAAGTATAAATCGGTATTAACCAGACATATCCAAAAATAACCCCATGGGATTGAATCAATTACCCCATGAGACTGAATCGATTACCCCATGAGACTGAATCGATTACCCCATGAGACTGAATCGATTACCCCATGAGACTGAATCGATTAACTCATGAGACTGAATCGATTACCCCATGAGACTAAATCGATTAACCCATGAAAGTGAATCGATTACCCCAGGAGAGTGAATCGATTACCCCATGAGACTGAATCGATTACCTCATGAGACTTAATCGATTACCCCATGAGACTGAATCCATCACCCCATGAGACTGAATCCATCACCCCATATGACTGAATCCAACACTCCATAAGACTGAATCCAACACCCCATAAGACTGAATCCATCACCCCATGAGACTGAATCCATCACCCCATGAGACTGAATCCATCACCCCATGAGACTGAATCCAACACCCCATGAGACTGAATCCATCACCCCATGAGACTGAATCTATCACCCCATGAGACTGAATCCATCACCCCATGAGACTGAATCTATCACCCCATGAGACTGAATCCATCACCCCATGAGACTGAATCCATCACCCCATGAGACTGAATCCAACACCCCATGAGACTGAATCCATCACCCCATGAGACTGAATCCATCACCCCATGAGACTGAATCCATCACCCCATGAGACTGAATCCATCACCCCATGAGACTGAATCCATCACCCCATGAGACTGAATCCATCACCCCATGAGACTGAATCCATCACCCCATGAGACTGAATCCAACACCCCATGAGACTGAATCCATCACCCCATGAGACTGAATCCATCACCCCATGAGACTGAATCCAACACCCCATGAGACTGAATCTCTCACCCTATGAGACTGAATCCATCACCCCATAAGACTGAATCCATCACCCCATGAGACTGAATCCATCACCCCATAAGACTGAATCCATCACCCCATAAGACTGAATCCAACACTCCATGAGACTGAATCCATCACCCCATGAGACTGAATCCATCACCCCATGAGACTGAATCCAACACCCCATGAGACTGAATCCATCACCCCATGAGACTGAATCCATCACCCCATAAGACTGAATCCATCACCCCATGAGACTGAATCGAGGCCCATTACCTGCATAATAGGTAAACACCCACTCCAGCTGTCAGGGCACATGGCACATCTCCCTGTGACTGATCCTGCTCATAGGGTGATATCTGAAAGAGTCAACCAGCAGTGGACGAGACCAAGGGGAAGGTGGCAAAACTCACAGCTGGAGCAAGTCCGTAACTTCTTCGCCGATGAGCAGTTAGCTATAATTTATAAGAGTCATGTGCGCTCTCAGCTTGAAGATTGCTCACCCTTGTGGAATGGTTGTGGAGAGGTTGCATTAAGACAACTAGACAAAATTCAGAATAAAGCTGTTAGAATCATTAACAACCCTGCCATTACATATAAACTACCTCCCCTGCAAGTAAGAAGGAATGTTGCCACCCTTGCATTATTTTACAGATATTTTTTTGGCAAATGCTCAGACGAAGTTGCGTCCATGGTGCCACCTCTCCATGCCTTCCCTCGTGCTACACGGGCATCTGGTAGCGCTCATGACTGGAATGTCACTCAACCATATTGCAGAACTTCTGCCTATCAGAATTCTTTCATTCCCCGAACTGCATCTCTCTGGAATTCGCTTCCCCAGAGTTGTTTTCCTCCAAATTTCAACCTACAACTGTTCAAGTCTAACTGTTACAGATATTTTATGAACAGAGGACACCAGTAATCTGGTGTATGGATTTTTTTTTCCATTTGTTTTTCCTTCCTCCGTTCTGTTATTAAAAAAAAAAAAAAAAAAAAAAAGTCAACCATTTCCATCGGGTGAAACTTGAGATGGAAAACGTGGCTGCCTGGAGGTTTGCACGGAGGGCCCCTTGTTTGTGGAGTCGGAGGTGGTGTCTGTCCGGAACGAGAGATAAAGTTATTAAATGCAATAGAATCCTACGCCCGTATTCTCATTGGTTAAGGAATCTCCCTCACACCTCTTCCTAAGCGATTCATTTTGTTTATTACACTTTACTGTCCTGTTCTCTGCTACAAAACTCCTGTCAATATCGCCATTCTCTGCATAAATACCGCACAATAGAATATTAACCAGCCATATCCAAAAATAAATCGTTAAGGAGAAGGTGTTAAGGAGCTTCCTCAACCGACGAGAATACCGGTCCAAGAGTTGTCCCTACCATGAAACGGTTAACGGTTATAACACTAACACCGTCAGGCTGCTATCGCTCGCTGTCAGCTACATAAAATCGTTTTGTGTTGGCTGAAATAGAGTTCTAGAATTATCCTGACCATGTGGGGGTTAACGGCGACAGTATTAACACCCTCAGGCTCCTATAACTCGTTCTCAGTCAAATTGTCCTGCGTCAGCTGGAAGAGTTCTGGGCCCGTATTCCCGTTGATTAAGGAAGCTCCCTAACACCTCCTCCTCAGCGATTTACTTTGTTCATTATACGTTACGTTCATGTTTTGTGTTGCTTAAATAATTATAATATCCCCATAGTCTGCGTAAGCAAGGTAAAAAACTATAATAACCATATGGATTTAAAATAAATCGGTGAGGAAGATGTGCTAAAGAGTTTCCTTATACCTACGAGAATACGAGCCCCTAGAGTTGTTCCGACAATGAGAGGGTAATCTGTTGGGAGTTCGAACCCAGGCCTCCCTTCTTCAAGTCCTTCTCCTCAGCTGCAGGCAGGGAAGCAGCATCTCTCACCTGACAAACAAATTCATCAAAAAGTTACTAAAAATAATCATGGAGGAATCAGGACACGTGACAGACCCAATTACCACCTGACAGTCAACCCAGCAAACACTTACTTGCCTGACCACCAACATTTCCTAACATTTTTTTTTTTTTTTTGCTATTTTCATTGTCTCACTGCTCCTTTTTTTTTTTTTCTTTTTTCTCACCCTTCTCTATTTCGGTACTTCCACTCCTTTCATTCCTTTCTCTCTCTCTCTCTCTCTCTCTCTCTCTCTCTCTCGCACATCATTTTATGTTTCCTCCACACCTCTCCCACTTCATCTCTCACGTTCTTCTGACATCTCCTCGACCTCTCTTTCTCCTCTTCACCTCTTTCATACATCTCTCCCCACCTCTTCTTCATCTCTGTCGACCCCTTTTCCTCCTCCTCCACTTTTCACTGACGTTTCCTCCATCTTTCTCTCACTTCTCCGTCTCTCCCTCAACTAGATTAACCGTTCACGGATCCTCCCCCTCTCACCAATTATTTTTCTTCATTTCTCCCTCACTTTCGTCTCTCTTTTCCCTGACATATCCTCATCTCACCTTTCTCTTACCTCTTCAATACCTCCCTCTCCTCCTCCTCCACTTCTCTCCCTCACCTCTCCAGCCACCATCACCCACACCAACACCTCGAAACCCTAAAACACAAACACCAGGCTAAGATTTCAGCCCTCCTCCTTTTTTCACACACTTGGCCGCACCATCTGTTTCCTTCACACTCCCTGTAAACCTCGACTCAGGTCCTTACTCTTTCTTCGCTTTCTTATCTTTCTGGTTCAGTTCCTTATACTCTCGCTTCACTTCCTTATAGTTCTGGCTCTTCCTTATACTCCTGATTCACTTCTTCACATTTCTGGTCTACTACTCCAATCCTTAAGTTACAGACAAGAAGTTACATAAGTTTCATAGTTCTTTGTTATCTCACTCTCTCTCTCTCTCTCTCTCTCACACACACACACACACACACACACACACACACACACACACACACACACAATGGGCGTGGGTAGGCAAAGGCAGTGTGGTGTTAGGGTGGTGTAGGTAAGCGGTAACCTTCCCATGTTGAGTCTCGTTAAAGCAGTAATTATCAGGCATTGGCTGGGTGTGGCCCTCGCCCTCACTCCAACTGCCTTCACCCTCACCCTCACACCCAGCAGTCACACGCTCACCCTCACACCCAACAGTCATAACTTCACCCTCACCCGCACTCTTACATTCACTGCAACTGTCTTCACCCTCACCATGCACGCTTTTCTTCCCCCTTCATGAAATGCGTCATCTTCACCCTCACATTCAACACTTTCACCCTCACTCTTACCTTAACATCACCCACGCATTCAACCTCACTCTCTTCCTATCTGTAACAGCTTTCACCCTCCCTCTCACACTCAACACGCTTAACTTTTCCCTTGCTGATACCCTGAACCGATATATTACCTCTCACCCATACCCTCACACTCATGATTCTCTGTCCATCTAAATATTTGTGCATTTTTTAATGGCTCTTCCCTCACTCTCACTCTCAGTACCCTTACCTTCACCCTCAGCACCCTACGTTGACCCTCAGTTCACTCATCCTCACCCTCACCCTCACCCTCACCCTCACCATCCTCACTGATACCTCTATATCTGTCTGTCTACTTATCTGCCTGCCTATTTTACATTCTTTTTAAAGTTTCCTGTGGCAACGGAAGGCAAATTATATGCGAATCATTTTGAGTGAACACATATATATATATATATATATATATATATATATATATATATATATATATATATATATATATATATATATATATATATATATATATATACTGTACATATACATACATAGCCTATTTATATACACACATATCAGCATACAAATACACATACATACTGTATACTGTACCTACACATATATATATACATATATATAAAGTATATACATAGAGTCTACACACACACACACACACACACACACACACACACACACACACACACACACACACACACACACACACACACGAGAGAGAGAGAGAGAGAGAGAGAGAGAGAGAGTCTAATGGGATCATTTGTCGAATCATATGCAGTATCATAAATGTTTTACGAGCAGCGATGATCACGTGATAAACTCTCACAATACGGTGCACTGAATCACATGCAAACACTTAACTTATACTACGTGTAAAATGACAAGCATACGAATTAATTAATATATACTTTATTTATTTCCTAATTTACTCATTCATTTTACACTCTCTTCCGTGTTATGACGTCTTCCATTTGCCTTCTTGCTTTTGCCAGATGATCTTTAGTTACCTAAGGGAATTTCTCTTGAACTGGGTTACAAACTGTGTCACCCATTCAATTCTAAAACCTTTTCTATCTGTTATGTTACACATCAGATGATTCTGTTTGGTTTAGAGTGAAACTAGTTGCAGAGGCATAATATCAACCATATATAATTGCCTGAAACTATCAGTGCTCTCCCACTGACTCCGATGATAAGATCTAATAAACAATATAACCACAGCTTTAACCCCTTCTGCCTGAGAACAACCTTTTTTTGTTTAGTATTACTGCTACCCGACCATCTTATTTTCATTTTGGTAAAGTCCTGTTATAGAAACGGAAACATGAAACCTCAGTAAATAACTCGCCTTTTTCTAAATGTCCATTTGTAGATGAAATAAGTCAGTCTGGAGATAAGAACCATATCTATCTATCTGTCTATTTACCTATCTATCTATCTACCCTCATCTTGTTGATAGGGTAATGTAAAAATAATTTTCCTCCACGTCTGTCGTTATATCATCCTAGCAGTGCAGCTGAAACACTTTGCTATTCCAGAGTGTGCAAGGGCAGGAGGAGGACGGTGGAAATTCTGGTCGTGTTTTAAAATTATTTCAGCGTGAGACATGAAATGCCACCATTCCTTGCTCTTTATCAAGTTTTAGGATTATTCTTCCGAGATGTCATATCATGCAGACTCTGAAATACTGTGTGTTATTTATAGGGAAAATATTTTAGGGAACTGCTTCACCATAGATTGACAACGGATCCAGTCATTTCTGCTTTATCATTTCATTTAGAGTATGACAGTTTCTCCGAGTATTAACAACATTTAGATTACTTCGTATTTCACAAGAAGAACAGAGCAGTGACTATGTCGGCTGCAGCAAATGACAAACAATTCTTGTCAAAGCTAGGTAGCTATTCATTTTGTTATCTATTATTTATACAGAAAATCGGGCATGTGGTTGGGAGATGGATGAGTGATGTGGAACACACAAAATTTTACCATCCCTCAAGTACATATATTATTATTCCGTGAAGCACATTTGACCAGAAGACTTTTTTTTTTTTTTTTGAAAGATTAATTATCATGCTGCACCGGACTTCTATATTAACCCTTTCACTGCTCTGGATGGTCTGGTGTATATAACTCACCTTAAAACCAGAATGTTTTGCTCACCAGAGAATCCGTCAACGGGTTTAAAACAGCGACGGGTGATAAAATAAGTCCTTATTTTAAGTAATCTTTCATTTATTTAATACTGGGCCCACAGTAATTTACGATAAAAGCGCTTATTATACTTTCTTTGCTGATCCGACTGTTTCTCAAAATTCACCCGTAACAATGGCATGGAAAAGGTTATGATATTCTGAAAACCGACCACTGTTCTACACAGAGGACTGTGTGCACCATGGCTGGTGTGAGTGTAACAGGTCAGACGGGGTGTGGTGCCTGTCTGTCGCTCTACACTATATTTGCTGGAACAGACTGTACCAAGTGTGATTAAAAGGGTTGTGGACATTAACCCCTTGTTCAGTGTTGTCCTTCGCCCTTACTCCTTTACTCTGTCCAAAGGGTTGTGGACATTAACCCCTTGTTCAGTGTTGTCCTTCGCCCTTACTCCTTTACTCTGTCCAAAGGGTTGTGAATAGTGAACCCTTGTTAGGTGATGTCACTAACCCTCACTCCTGGCCCACTGAATCAAGGTTAGGGCGCTTAACACTTTCAGGCTCCCGTGACTCACTCTCAGCTAAATAATATCGCCTTGTGCTGGCTGCAGTACAAGACTATTGTTAACCTGACCATGAAAGGGTTAATAGTCCAAAAAGCAAGAAAAGATAAGAATATGATAATGAGAGAACTAATCAACACAATGCAAGGAAATGGACCACACACCCATTCACTCACCATTCAAGCTCCCGGAATCCTGGCTCCATCTCAAAGGGACACGTTTCCACACGTAACTTCATAATTACCTATCAGAATGAGTCAATCCGACTACTATCAATTTAAAAAACGGATGCTAAACCCTTGTTATGTACTCCTTCATACAAAATTAATCCATTCAGTTCAGTCTTTTGTCAGTCCCCTAGCCTAGTCAGCTTCCTTAACTCTCTTTTTCAAACACTCATGTATCATATCTATCACTTTTCTTTCTGGCCTACCACGCCTCCACCCACCTTTAAACTCCCTCACATACCATCTTAAAAGAAGCACACACTCTTCAATTCTGTTGTCCATGGACTGCCTTAGTCCGCATCTTTCACGAATCACATTATTTACTATCTCCACTCTTCGCATTCCACACACGTTTCTCAAGAACCTCATGTCCACCGCTCTAACTCTTGACTTTTAGTTTTCTTGTCACACCATAGTCTCTCATCCATGTAGTAATGTGGGTACCCCTTCATGCACTCTCTTGCAGTTGCCAATTGGTAGAGAGGCGGTCTGCAGTCCTACCGGACCCAGGTTCTAATCCCCGCTGGGGCAGGGAACAGTTTAAGGATTTGAATTTCATAAAAGCAGACTTTACTGATCTACCAGAAGACCCGCCGACATGTCGTAATAATACCCCCGCTAATACAAGCACACCAGTCCCGCACGAGACAGCCCTAGCATGTATTCAATATGGACGGTGGGTGTTAGCGCCGAAGTGGTGACATGTAGAGAGGTGTATGGTATGTAGGAGGCCTATTGGGCCTTGAGAGCAGGCCGTGAAGCCTATGCCCAGAGTTGGACAAAAAAAAAAAAGTATTAAGATCTTCATAACATCAGTCACCTTCCTTCCTTATGCCAGTCTCCTTTCCACTTCTTTTGCACATCTTCCTCTCTATTCTGATGAGTGCACCCAGGTACTTAAACTCTCTCATTAATTCAGGTCTCTTTCATTTAACAGAACATCACACAGGAAGTCAACGTCACTCTCAACATCCATCACTTCACTCTTATCTACGTTTACATTCAAGGCACAACGTTCACAAATACGAACAAACCTCCGCACAAATCTGTATTTATTTTTTCACTTTTAACCAGCAGCATTGGATCATCTGCATATAAATGATTTAAAATGTTCAGTCCTTCATCTCTCTCTCCGTCACTCGAGTTTTAACCCTTCTTGTAATCCCATCCATGCAATACTGAACAGACAAAGGGAATATCACACATCCTTGTCTTGCCCCAACACTGATGATAAACCCCTCGCTTAGACAGCAAACGGGAAAATATGTCTTGCCCTACCGTATTTTCAGCCTTGGTGACAAGACTCCTAGGCTACTCTAAGCTCTTGGTACAGTAGGCTAATAGGTAACAGTCAGTACCATTTTACCTGCATCAACGTATAGCCTACCGATACAGCCTCGAGGCTAGGCTACAGTAAGCTAGTTAATTAAGGGTAGATGACCATGCTACTCCTTCGGTGACATCACATGGCTCAAAAACCTCCAGTCATCTGTTGGGATCGAACCCGTGCAAGTACGACACTTCAGGTGGGGTGTTTCAATCATCAAATCACATTTTCATTTTTTTATGCAGCAGACTCCGGGCAACGGCTTGCCAGCCCGTTCCCTCAGGCTCAACAGTCCTCCCTCGTACTATAGGCTACCCCTCCGCATGTCACCAGTTCGGCGCTAACACCCACCTCCCGTTTTGATTACATGCTATGGCTGTCTCGTGCAGGACTGGCGTGATGACAGTAAGGAACTGAAATAGGACAAAAACAATAAAAAGATACCAGAAGCCTTTGCTAACCTGAGTTTAACTCTTTGAAGGTAATACGAATAAAGTAATAAAAGACGTTAATGAGCTAAAGAATAAACGGATAAAAAAGGGTGCTTCTAGTGCCTTCAGTATGTGTCAATTTCCAGGTTAAATTAAGGCGTCAGGTGGTCGTAGAGTACAATAAAAAGCCGTCATTGTATTGAAAGGGAGAATGGTGATTGCTTCTAACCTTTTTAATATTTAAGGCTTCTCCGACGCTGCATAAAGCTCTCTGGGGCTGGGGAATAAAAAAAGAAAAAGGTCATTGCGCCGCAGGGGTTAAGTCCCCAGCCTTCATCTCACCTCATAATCCCCTGTATTTTTAACCGTTATAATTCCTTTCAACCCGAGGACGTCAGTTCTTATTTCATTCTTGCAACCAACACACAGCTATACTACTGAGCTTAATACATGACGTTACGACCCATTTATTTTTACTGATAGAACTGAGTCACTTCCCTTGTTTCAGCACTAAGTAATGGTAGCTTGAAATTTAGCGAGTCTCAGTTATGAGGCAGAAATGAGTCTTCCTGGTTACAAGTCAAATCCATCGTCCAGTCTGACTACTCTTGACCATCTATTGGGCTGAAAGATGTTACGGATCTTCGCCAGGTTAGAACAAATGCGCTTTAGTAATGAGGTTTTTGGAGGGTATACCTAACTCCTTCAGTTCGAAAGGTTTATCCGGAGCTGAATATAATGTGTGTAGATGGCAAAAATACAATAAAAAAAAACATCACTATAACGAAGGAGTAAATACTTGTACCACACTACAGTTAAAAGAGACGCGAAACAAACTCATGGCCGGGGCAGGGAACAATTTGGGGATTTGGATTGGTTAAAGCAGTCTTAAGTGACTTTCCGCAAGTGATCTTCCAGTACGTAACAAAAACCATCGCTAATACCATCATGCTAGGCCTCAGCGAGATTATACCAGCATATATCCAGCAGGAATGGCGAGTGCTGTTGCCCAAGCTGTTACGTATGAAGGTGTCTGAGCCATCAGTCAGCGAGATTGAGAATGCTGGGCCTCAGAGAATGGACTGTTTAGTTTATATCTAGGACAGGCAAAATAGTGGGCTGTAACCCGTACTGGTGTGTGACGCCATTTGTTGCTGTGCCTAGGGGGTTTGTTGGGCCTCAGGAAGTTGGCTGCTTAATTCATGTTCAGAGACGAACGTATTACAAAAAAATCCCTAGCCCAGTACCAGCGATGTAGACTATATGGAAAATTCAGATGTTTTTCCTCCCATATTTTTAAGCCTTTATGATTTCACTCGTCCAACTCGTCCACGGGGGATCCTCATTGTCTCACAACTTTTACCATCTGATACCAATACTTACGTTTTGTGTGTGTGTGTGTGTGTGTGTGTGTGTGTGTGTACAGTTGATGATGATCACGATGATAACTTGATTAGGCTTGGAGTGCTGCCTGCCGAATTAAGAGGCAATTATAGTTTATGTGACACGACACACACAGCCAATGCAAACAGCTTTATTACGTGGCTCAGCGTACGTAATGCAAGAATTAGCCTATAATTTGTCAGAAGAATGAGGCAAAGTTGTTAGGAAATTGCCGACAATGCTAAGTGTGAAATGATTTCTCGCTGGAAATTGACCTAGAGGCATTGCTTGGGTAATGTTGGTTGATTAGCATTACGAATGTACACTTTGTGTAAATACTATATTTTTACTCTTGTATTTCGTAGTGTTCGGCACTGAAATTCATTTACAAATGATGAACACATGTACGTCTCTCTCTCTCTCTCTCTCTCTCTCTCCATAAAAGTCAGCTAGTGTGTGTGTCAGCAGGGATGGCCGTGGTGTTGGGGCTGGATCGTAATGGCCGGGGTTGGAGTGGGTGAGAGCATAACACCACATTTCACCCTCCATGTCTGCATCAGTGTTCCTACTCGCTGCCAGTTTTGTGGTAGGCCTTTTGGAGATGTTCCTTGTTTATCACACCCGCGCTCGCGAAGCAATATGGGCTTTATTTTCCTAAACGTGTGTGTGTGTGTGTGTGTGTGTGTGTGTGTTTCACCGGGTCGGTCAGGATCACTTGATGGTCGTGATCGTCAGCTTTTACCCTCCCGGAAGGGAGCTGAGAGCTCATATAGTCCGATCTAAGGTCAAGGCTGTGACCTTCACACACGCACACACCCGTCCCCTTGCTCCAGGGGGACAGTAACCACCCACTTCGTCAGTGAAACTTTTCGCAACCTGAGCGAGGCGCGAACTCCCGTCCACCAGTTGTGTGTGTGTGTGTGTGTGTGTGTGTGTGTGTGTGTGTGTGTGTGTGTGTGTGTGTGTGTGTGTGTGTGTGTGTGTGTGTGTGTGTGTGTGTGTGTGTGTGAGAGAGAGAGAGAGAGAGAGAGAGAGAGAGAGAGAGAGCACCTGGCCTAATAACCTAGCCTTATCTCTGTTTCAGGTAAGAATTGTGTCGTGTGCAGTGGCTGTGGAGGCGCTGGTAAGTAGGCTAACACGGCAGTCCAACAATGCTCTAGTGTCATATACCAGTAGTACTGTATAAAGCATTTACCCCTTCACTAGGAATAGGACTTTTTCTGGTTTTATTCCTGCTGGTAAAGACAATTTCCTTCAGCTTCAGAGAGTCCCCTGGTAGTGAAGGGGTTCATGAAATCTATATTTAACCCCTGCAGTCCGATTAGTCACCGTACTGAAGAGGTTAAAACTATGATCTGATACTGTAATGCTCACTACAGTCCTTTTTTTTTTTTTTTTTTAATCTGACGTCACTGGGCCACTCCCACAACTTGATAACTACTGCATGTCGTAACTCCATGATGTCCCACGAGCTTTAGTTATGAAATGAGTCTCCTTGGTTACTACAGTGGTTTTGTTTTCACCTGACCGAAGTGGACCACTCTCACAACTTGAAGACTACAGCATGTCGTAACTCCATAATATCCCATTACGTTATCACGTTAATATTCACTCGAATTTGATTGGGAAGAGCTTGGTATCTCTATGCGTGATGACAAACTCATATACAAGAAATATTATACACAGCTTAGGAGAGGTCATGAATATGACCCAGTTTAATTAGATGCCATCCGTTTCAGTATTTACAAAATACTTCTTTTTTAGTATATCAGAGTAAAAAATTCTCAACATTATTTCGGTAATGGATATTTGACTAATGAAGTGTCATCTGCCCTAATGTTAAACAAATAAATAAATAAAAACTCATTCAGCTAACAAAAGCCACCTGTTAGGAAAGGAGTTAATGTAGACTCTGTCCAACCCATCAGTACAAGAAAAAAAAAAAATCTATCCTACATTGAACAGAATCTTCTGGTGACAATCAGAAAGTAATTAAGACGACATCCTTGATGTAAAGGGGTTAATCTGTTTAGGAAAGTTATGTCATATTCATCGTTCTCTTGCTGTGGTCAGACGATTCTAAGTCGCTTTGGAGAAACTTTTCCAACCTGAAGTGTATAAGGCTTTTACTTTAACTTGGCCCAGATATTCCTCCTATTTTAGCTTACTTCACGTAGTTCAGTGGCAGGAAAATATATTGCTCTGGCTTCACATCCCTTTCATAAACCTCTTCTTCACGGCTAGCACCATATTCCAATGTTAAGCTATTGTTATAACTTGGAGTTCAAGATACTGAGATGCTAATTTTAGGCCAAGTTAGAGTAAAAGGAGTATAGGAGGTGACCTACATTCCATTTGCTATCAGAAGGCTCTCCTAAGTTGAATTAAATCGTCTGGTAGCAAAGGAATAAGAAAAGACAATCTTGTGAGGTAAAGCTTAGAATCAGGGACGGATTTAGGCATAAGCTAAACAAGCTAAAGCTCAGGATCTCAAAGGCTAAGGGACCTCTCAATATCGGACTTTGTTTTTCTCATTTGTTACAGCTTGATTATAATTTATATTCAAATAATGACTTACCCTATTTAACCCAGTCTGCACAGATTTCATATGCATCCTGATGGCTTCATGTCAAGTTCAACTGTTAAACAGCCTTAATCTCAGTTGATAATTGCCAACAGGGCCCTCCACAGATTCTCATATCTTAGGGCCTCATCATGTCTAAATCTAGCTCTACTTTTAATCAGTAGGAAAGAGAAAAATGAAGCGTTGATGCAACCATGAGTGAGGCAGGAACGCACGCACGCACGCGCACACACACACACACACACACACACACACACACACACACACACACACACACACACACACACACACACACACACACACACACACACACACACACACACACACACACACACACACACACACACACACACACACACACACACACACACACACACACACACACACACACACACACACACACACACACACACACACACACACACACACACACACACACACACACACACACACACACACACACACACACACACACACACACACACACACACACACACACACACACACACACACACACACACACACACACACACACACACACACACACACACACACACACACACACACACACACACACACACACACACACACACACACACACACACACACACACACACACACACACACACACACACACACACACACACACACACACACACACACACACACACACACACACACACACACACACACACCTGTTCAAGACTGGGACACAGGTAAGATGAACGCGGAGTAAAGTTTTGCGAGTTTGCGGTAAAGAGGCGAGACTTTGAGGTGAGTGAGGAGACAGATGGTGCGTGGTGAGTGATATGAAAGGAAGGGGGGACGAGGAGAGGGGGAGGGGAAGAGAATCATGAAATGTGGAGATGATTGGCGTGGGGGAAATAAAGTGAGGAGAAGATGAGGAGGGGTTGTCGCGAAGTGAGTGAGGAGTGTGATGATGTGTTGTGATGGTGGTGAAGGATGCAGAGTGTGCTGTGAGAGGGAAAAGGGAGAGGGGAGAGAGGGAAACATGGAGTGTTGTAGAGATGGTGATGTGATAGGGACAGGGGTAGGGTGGAAATAAGATGGGTCTATGGTGAGACGAGCGAGTAGAGACCATGTTTGGTGAAAGTGGTGAGGAATGTGGGGGTTGAAGAGAAGGAAAAGGGAGAGAGGGAATCAGAAGTGTGGAGATGAATGGTGCGTAGGCTAGAAGACAGATGGAGGGTGGGGTGAGGATGTGAATCAGGAACGTGTCTGGATTAACGTGTGGAGAGGGATATGAACAGAGGGATATAATGGTCGTGGAGTGTGAAGGTGTGGGGGAGAGGAAGAGATAAAGTGAGTAATGTGGGTAAGAGAGAGAATGGTGACGTGGGTGAAGTATTATGAGTGCCATGGGTGACTGGGATTTAACAAGTTTGAGTGGGAGGGATTTAAACAAAGGGAGTGCCACGGATTTAACGTGAGTGAGTGAGATTAAAATAAGTAGTACAGATGAGAGAGATTTAGTCTGCGTAAGTGGGAGAGATTTAAGGTGAGTGAATGACTGGGATTTAAGTCGTGTGTCAGAGAATTATTAAAATAGCCTGCTGTGAGTTAGAAGGATCTAAGTAGTGTGAGTGAAAGAGATTTAAGTAGTAGTAGTAGTAGTAGTAATAGTAGTGTGTGTGTGTGTGTGTGTGTGTGTGTGTGTGTGTGTGTGTGTGTGTGTGTGTGTGTGTGATGAGACGCCAGTATATGCTCCCTTGGTCTTTCACATACCTTGTCCTCCACTTTCTTCTCGCCAGGTGGGTAGGGAAATTAGTGATCGTGATAGTACAAGTACTGACAGAAATTCCTGTTCACTTCATTGTAATAAATGAAGAAACATTAAGTAATCTGTTTTGGAATCCAGTGTTGCGGTCTCCCCATACCATCAGTTTATTTATTTATTTTTCATTTTAGAATGGCGGGTTTCACATAATATAACCTTCCAAATGCAGGATGTAAAAGTTAGTCCCTAGCTGGAACAGTAAGGTAGTTCTTTTTTCCCCTAGATTAGACTACTCTATTAACTACATTCTCCGTCGAAAATGAAAGTTACAGTGATGTTGGAAAAATGGATGGCTAAGCACTAAATACTCCTTGTACTACTATTCCCTTCCCATAATTACGTCACTGAAGTATCAGACAATCTGGTGTCCAGTTTACTCGTACTTTGTCTTCATAAATACCCAAGACGCCTCTAATAAGGAAAAGAGAACGTGAAGGAAGGAAACCAAACAGATGGCAGGGCCGTGAGTTACTAAAGCCTGCCAGGCACCAGATGAAGGGTTTTGTTTAAAAATTCACTGCTTCACTGGCTTCTTTGGGTTTAACATCTAGTTAGCGAAGAGATACACCTAAAACAAGAGGTTCACGACCTAGGGGAGTCAGATGCTACGACAGGAAAAAGAGTATCCCGGCAGTAAGACTAGATATACGGCTACAAACTAGAAGGCCCCGATCAAGGCCCTTCTTATCATCAACCTGGGAGACTTTCCAGCACCAGTTCCTTACCGGTTTATTTCTCTTCTAATACGTTAATATAATTTTGTATGTTATTTATGCAATATAAATATGTGTTAAAAACATAAATAACCAACAAGAGATTATTTTGCTGTAATATGCAAAACTGTCCGCCAAGCATGAATAGTTAGAAAGCATCGTATGCAGAGAATAATACAGGCACAAGACACCTCCTGCAAAAAGGCCGCACCGGCATAATATATAAGCTTAAACTTACTTGACTAGGTGCAGTTGTGGTTATATCTCCACGTCTTAATTGAACCATTATGAAACTCTTCCATGGTATTCTGAAGAGTATGCTGGGTTCCAAATATAACATTACAGGACTTTCAAAGTCATTGTTCACTGTCCCGTAATTTATCGCAATGACCTGCACCATTAACGCCGGCCAGTTACCGTGGCCAATCAGAGAATACCATCCCGTTTTTAGCAATATCCAGCCTATTAATATACGAGGGTAATCCTAGTTTTTGCTGGCGATTCCACACGGCCGTAATTTAGTGTATTATGTGCCGGGCAAGATTATTTTTATGGTACTCATTTATGCAAAATAATCCCTTCAGTATGGTTATTTTTAATTTTACTTTATTCTTGTTATTACTGGACTACTGTATACACTTTCACACACTGGAGAGAGAGAGAGAGAGAGAGAGAGAGAGAGAGAGAGAAATGGAGAAATTAATTCCCCGAGCTAGGCAACTAAGGCCATATAGCCCCGCTGGGGTTACAGGAAGGAGCTACCCCTCCCGGCAACGGTAGCCCAGGTGAGGCTCGAACTTGCGACCTCCCGATCACAAGCTCAGCGCGCTACCACTGTGCTACCGCGCCCCCCAGAGAGAGAGAGAGAGAGAGATCACCCATAGCCTCTGAGCACTTCAGCTTTAGCAAACAATCCATCAACTCACTAAGGATATTGATACAGCCGGGGAAAAAAAAAAAAAAAGTGATGGAGCAGAGGATATAAAGAGTGGAGAGGTCTGGAGGGGTGAAGGGATGGGGAAGTGATGGAGGGATGATGAAGGAAGGAATAGGAGGAAGGAGGGGTAGAGGAGGGAAGAAGGAAAAGGAAGAATGTGAGAGCGTGGATAGGAAAGACAAAAATTAAGCTGATACTGTGTTGGAGCATAGGTCATGAAAGTGTGAGGTTTAGGGAGGTGAAAGGCAGTGAGAAAGAGTGGAAAGGATAGAGAGATGGACAAGAGGAAAGAGGGGGAGGATTAGTGGGACATGAGAAGTGGATGGGATAAGGAAGAAACAGAGCAGAGGTGAAAAGGTGACCGAACAGAAAAAGGAGATGAGATTCGTTGGATTATAAAGGGACTGTGAAGGTGCTGAGGTTGTTAGAGTGGCGAGGTATCTGCTGTGTGTGTGTGTGTGTGTGTGTGTGTGTGTGTGTGTGTGTGTGTGTGTGTGTGTGAGAGAGAGAGAGAGAGAGAGAGAGAGAGAGAGAGAGAGAGAGAGAAGTTATGAGAGTGAGGAATATTCGTGAATGAAAAGCAGCGACGAAGATTGCAAAAGGTTAGGAGGAAAGAGACAGGAGGGATGATACGAGGAGATGAGGAGATGTAATAGGAAGAAATGATAAGGGACGGGCGGAGAGAAAGAGAAGGAATGGGACGGTGAATAAGAAGGGATGGGAATTTCAGACAGAGGGAAGGGAAATGAAGAAATGAGGAGGAATGAGAAGGGGAGGGGAAGGAAAAATGGGAGGTAAAAGGAATTATTACAAAAAGATGAACAGGTAAAGGAAGATGAGGACAGAGTCGAACTTTAGAGTGATAATGAATTATGGGATGAAAATAGGGGGAGAGGTAAAAGAAGAGAGAGGGTATGAAAAACGGAAGATCAATGAGAAGGTGGGATAGAAAGGGAGAAAGGTTCAACACATGAGAAAAAGAGCTGGAGGACACGATGAAGGTGAAAGGGAGGGAAGAAAATTGAAAGAGGAGAGACGAAAGTGAGGCGTAATAGAAATGAGGACGTGAGAAAAGAGGAAGGAAGGGTGACAGGGAGTCGAGGGAAATGACAGAAAAAAAAAAATAAAGGAGAGGAAAGGAAGAGGAAGTAAAGAGAATCGGACTGGAATGCTGATGAAAAGAAGAGGGAGCGGGAGAGGAAAACGTAGGATACACAGATACCAGGAGGCTTGTTAGCCTATAACGAGGGTATCTGCTGGGAAAACTAATTAGGCTAAGGATCGAGGTGTGAAAAAAAAAAAAAAAAAAAGAGGACCATACGAGAAGAATTAATGAGAAGGGAAATAGAAGAGGAAGAGGAAGAGAAGAGAGAGAGAAAAGAAGGAGAATGAAGAGACGTGAGAAAAGGGACTGAGAAAAGACTGTAGAAGGATAATTAATAAACAAGAAATAAGGGAAAAGGATGATAAAGGGAGGAGGAGGAAGAGGGATGAGAAGGGGAATGAAAGGAATGAAAAGGAAGAGATAAGAGTAAGATATCAGAGGAAGGGAAAATATAAGTAGATATAGAAATAGAAGAGGGAGACTGAAAAGAAAGTGGGCAAAAAAAAAAAAAAAAAAGGGAGAGATAAGGAGAGAAGAGATGGAGTGTGTGGATGATAAGGGAAGCGGAGAGATGGATGAACATGGGGACAGAGAAGGAGGTAAGATAATGAGAGTGGAAAGAGATAAAAGATGAAAAATGAGGAAAGATGAGGAAGGGATATGAAAGAGGAAGAGGGGGGGCAGCAAATGATACGTGAAGAGAGAAGCAATGAGAATGAAATGGAAAAAAGGAAAGGATGAGATAAGAAAGAGGAGGAGAGGAGACAACAGATGATCAGAAAAGAGAAATGAGGAATGAGAACGGGAAGGAAAGAAGGAGGATAAGATGAGGAGAAAAAAGAACTCCGAGGAATAGGACGGTACCGGAAAGGGGAGTAGCTAGGAGACCGAGAAAGAAAGGATGATGAAGAGATGAGAAACGGCGTGGGACGTGAGAAAGGAAGGGAAGAATGAAGAGGAGATGAAAAAGAAGACTTGACGAGCAGCGTACAAGGAATGGGGAACAGACATAATAACTGGAGGGAATATAAAATGAAGATATGAGAATGGGATAGAGGAAAAATTGTGGGAGGCAGTTTTAGAAGCACGGGAAATAGAACTGGGGAGAAAGTGGTGGGACAGGGTAAAGTGGAAGTGTGAAGAAAGGAGAAATGGAAGAGGGGGGAGGGAGAGAAAGCTGGAAGAAGAGGTAGGCAATTAAATGTATTGGAGAAAAGAGGGAAGGGAGAGGAGGGAACAAAAGAGTACACAAACAGTAAAAACAAATATTGGTTCTTTCGAGATCGTTTGTTATACCGTGGATTATAACTACGATATCTATTTAGTTAGTCATGGGCTGTGATAACAAAGCAGTAAGGCTCCCACCCTCCACCAAACTTCCAGGCAAAAAAGGGCAGGAAAAAGTTATAGGAACTACTGTTGAGCAAATACATAACTGACATGGAAACTTCATATGAAAAGATGAAGGGAAAACATATTTTACACCATTTTAACAAAACAAAGGTGTGTGTGTGTGTGTGTGTGTGTGTGTGTGTGTGTGTGTGTGTGTGTGTGTGTGTGTGTGTGTGTGTGTGTGTGTGTGTGTGTGTGTGTGTGTGTGTGTGTGTGTGTGTGTGTGTGTGAGACATCAGCGGACATTGGTGTTTTTGTTGTTCCAGCTGTGAGGAGAAATAGCGGTCCTGGTTATTGCCTATCCAATTGATTCTTCTTTTGTTGTCCACAGCTTCCGCGCACCAACCCTCCCACCACATGCCTCCCCCCTCTCTCTCTCTCTCTCTCTCTCTCTCTCTCTCTCTCTCTCTCTCACACACACACACACTCACACACACAAAGAAGCATTGAAAAGTGAAACACCCGCGCCCAATGTTACAATATAAGGACGAACATTTGATCCTCCTTGTGTGCTTGACCTCTGACTGATCGCTCTCAAAGCCTAATTACTTCATCCTTACCTGACCTTCAGCCCATCCACCAAGTTATGTCTAATTTATATAGGGTTTTTAAAAATGTTTCAGTTGAACTTGTCCTCTGAATCTGACCTTTGATGTACTGTTCTGAATATAAAACAGTTTCATTCTTGGCTAACATTGCAACTTTTCCACCAAGCTTGACCCGGACGAGTAAAAATTGTGTGATTTAAAGGTCTGAACCTTTAACCTTGCTTTGTGGCCTTTACCTTTGACCGATTGGTCCCTAAATAAAATAATTTCATCCACTTCTATCCTTCGACCTTTGCTACAGGTTTGGTCAAAATTGAATCAAACTGTTTCAGTTGACTCTGTCCTTGACCTACGGTATGACCTGGAACTTTTATCGGACACATAAATAATCGCCTGTTTCCTTGATGAACCTCAGTCGTTATGCCAGACTTGGTGCAAGGACGCCCAATAACATTTGTTTCCATAATCTTGCTAACAAACAGACAAACCTAACCAATCATACATCAGTCTCGTGTTCTTGCAACGGCTCAGCAAAGTCCACTGCAGAACCGAATCTTCTCAGAGAGTAATAGTCAAGACTGTCACTTTCCCATACAAGCGAAGTACGAAAGGAGAATGGGAGTCTATAGGAGGAGTAGTGCATGTGAAAGTCGCTGCTGTACTGGCTATGTTTGTATGAAAATCTGCATATATCATCTATAAAATCGACACAGTGCGAACATATGCAAGGCTATGCGAGGAAATACTACCAGTACCATTGAAATACCCACCGAGGTGTGGGCTCCAACCTGTGAGGCCTAAACTTATGTTAGGGTTCACGCATCACAAGACGAGTAGGTTTACCGGTACCATAATTATCAAGCCACCACAGCTTGTAAACTGGATATAATAGCCTGGAAATAGCAAGGATTAAAAAAAATAAAAGTAAGGTGTTTGCAAGGGGTTACTTTAGCTTAGGTATGACTAACAATGATTTGACCATCACATACCGCACTCGCCATGGCTGTCCTGCTGTCCATCTTCATTTCCCTCGGTTCGTCAGTCACCTACGATCACTACATGCTTAAACACCCCACGGAGTTAACATCATTAAGTGAACACAGTATCTCCTCCGCTGAGATGGTTAAAATAGTAATAAACTGAGCTTCACTGATTCCCTATCTCCAAGCAACGCTTCTCCCACACCAACATCCTATATACTGTACAATAGCAGTAGCCGTGTGTGTGTGTGTGTGTGTGTGTGTGTGTGCATTTTGGGCAGACGAAACTACAAATTCAAATCGCACCAAAATTGTCACAGAAATCGCAAAAAAAAAAAAAAAATCGCTGATGTGAAAAAACTTGGTCCCGTCACGATTAAAAAACTTTTACTATATTTAATGAGCGATCACATTTTGACCAAAAAAACGCTGCTTCCGAAGCCCGGCATAGGATCTCTGTTGAATTTTTTGTCCAGAGGTAGAACTAAAATAAACTTGGGTTCCATTCCCGAAGCTGCAAATAACACGATCAATTTAGCTGCATAAAATCCAAGTGACACAGTTACACTAGAACAGCACATACACGCAAGAGCCCTCCACAGGAGCAAGTGCGAGGGACCCGAAGGGCCCACAAGCACTTGTCTAATATACTCTAGCACTAACCTTGTGTGTGTGTGTGTGTGTGTGTGTGTGTGTGTGTGTGTGTGTGTGTGTGTGTGTGTGTGTGTGTGTGTGTGTGCGCGCGCATTTTGGGCAGCCGAAACTTAACATTGAAATTGCATCAAAACTGGCACAAAAAGGTCCCATCACGATTGAAAAACTTTTACTATATTTAATGAGCGATCACATTTTGACCAAAAAACGCAGCTCCCGGTGCCCGGCATAGGATCTCCGTAGAATGTTTTGCCCTCAGCTATAACTAAAATATATCATAGCAGCGCGAGAACCCTTCTCAGCAGTAAGTGCTAGGGGCCCGAAGGGACCACGAGCACTTGTAAAGACTAATATGCCGTAACAACGTTGCCGTAAAATGAAGCTGGCTCTGACGTCATTATTCCACACGTTTTCGTTTGGTGGATAGGATGAGAGAAAACGTGATGTTGCTACAACTAACGTATTAGATATGAATATTGCATGAGTAAGTATTATAAATTAAATTATATCATAATTTAAGTACGTGGAAGTTAAAAGGTTACAATACCAAAATAAAGCAGCAGTACATACTGACTACTAGCCATCTTAGAGACAAATTATTTTATCAACATCTAGCATATAATAAAATTAAGTAATTAATCACATAACATTCACTAGTTTATCCCTGCAGGAGAGAAAAAGTATATACACGTACCCAACCAAATACAAACGTCATCAATGTATCTACAGCCAGTAAGAAAATAAGTATTTGACATTACTATTATGCATCATAGCTAATTCGTGAAGTCTTTGGTGGCCATCTTACCATAGCAAACACGTTCACAGTTCAACTTCATACGATAAAAGGAAAGTGTTGCTGCCTAAATTCCTGAACACCTAAGTATTACGGCTAATGATCGGAATTTGCCTTGTAAATATTTTGCGACTTTAAAATCTATCAAGTAACAACGATACCGCTGACCGGGTCAAGACAAACAGTGTTCCACGACGTTCTAATTGTGATAAAATGAACTGCAATCCCTTGCAGCCGGAAAAGAGCATTACAAAAAAAGAAAAATAATCAGTCCCTTATAGGTACACGAAATTTCAACGCTGCAAATAATAGTGATCCATGCACCCAGGAACTGCGAATGTTTCACGACAACCCAGGGCAAAAGCTGGTCTAATTTTTTCTTTGTCACTTTTTAGTTAGTTTTACCTTTTTTATTGTTTTTAGTTTTGACTAGGCGAAAGAGAGGCTCAAGGCCTTTCGTGTGTGTGTGTGTGTGTGTGTGTGTGTGTGTGTGTGTGTGTGTGTGTATAGATAGATAGATAGATATATATATATATATATATATATATATATATATATATATCTGCCCGGGGCCAAGCAGTTGGTGCCGACATTTAAGATGCGAGTGATCAGCCTCACTCATCCCTGAGTGGCATTACATGAGCAATCAACCCCAACCACCCCTTGGATATAAACCTTCACCGGCTCAATCCTGTTGGAGCGCAAAAATTACCCACTAAACCACCAGGCGCCAAAATTTGGTTATATGGTTATCACCCAGCGTAGTAAATTGTTTCCTGGTCCACAGGAAACCATTTGGCTTGTCACCCAGTGTACAGTCACCCACAGGCTGAAGGAAGTGGAAAGAATGAAGGAAAGAAAGACAGAAGAGGGAGTGTAAAGTCACCTGTAGGCAGAAGGACAAGGAAAGAATGAAGGAAAGAAAGACAGAAGAGAATGGAAGGAAAGAAGGATGGAGCGGAAAGGGGAAACACCCGAGAGCAGCACTACATTGAGTGAATGGATGGTGAGCGTCGACCCATATATATATATATATATATATATATATATATATATATACTGTGTAGAATAGATGGATAAATAAATAGACAGACAGATAGATAGATAGATAGACAGGTAGACAAATAGACAGATAGATAGATAAACAGACAGACAGGCAGAGATAGACAGATAGATGGAAACATGGATATATATATATATATATATATATATATATATATATATATATATATATATATATATATATATATATATATATATAGTTACTTAGCTACTTACAGTACTTCGCAAAGCTTCCCATCAAGCGTAAATGACTCCGTATGATACTGTGGATATATTAGGTGGATGAGATACACAGGCTAAAGCTTGGACGTTTTATTAAAGGTCCATCCTATTTATAACAGTTCAGCCACATATGTTACTGTCTTGTTTTGATGAATGACTGGTAAACTAACATTAATCTGTTTTATAGGTGGTTGAGAACTAACTTAGCAGCTTTCGTTACTCGAAGTACTTCAGTATTTGAAACTCGAAGAATAACAATTTTATAATATATCCTACATATCAATGATTTCAAAAGAGACGGACAAGCTAAGAAGTGTATAACATAGCCTAACATCTGTGTCGTTATTCTGTCAAACGATTTTATTCAACATAGATGAGCCTCTGGTAATGACGGAGTTAATGAAGGCTAGATCTAAACTCTACAGTCGAGAAGGTCCCTCCTGGTCTGAGTAAAGTTGTTTGGAGACAACAAGAATATACCAGGATAACACGTCACGTGTTTCAAGAATGAGTAACTGACTAGGAGAGTGTTGGAGTGTGAGGTCGAAGGAGAGAGGGGGAGGGGAAGACCGAAGATGAGATGGATGGGGTGAGAAGGTACGTATATGCTTTATAAATGGGGTTGCGAGAGCTGCAGGAAAGGCAGGCTGTTCGTGGAGGACAGGATGATATAAAGGCGATTCATTTGTGGTGACCGCTTCCGGGATAAAGACGCCTGGATACAGACGGACAGAATGACGGATAGATAGTTTCATTTCATTAAGTACTGTCAGTGTACTGTATCATACTAACAATGCATAGTAGTCGTGCGAGTTAAGATTTAACAATGACGGATAGATAGTTTCATTTCATTAAGTACTGTCAGTGTACTGTATCATACTAACAATGCATAGTAGTCGTGCGAGTTAAGATTTAACAATGACGGATAGATAGTTTCATTTCATTAAGTACTGTAAGTGTGCTGTATCATACTAACAATGCATAGTAGTCGTGCGAGTTAAGATTTAACAATGACGGATAGATAGTTTCATTTCATTAAGTACTGTCAGTGTACTGTATCATACTAACAATGCATAGTAGTCGTGCGAGTTAAGATTTAACAATGACGGATAGATAGTTTCATTTCATTAAGTACTGTAAGTGTGCTGTATCATACTAACAATGCATAGTAGTCGTGCGAGTTAAGATTCAATAATAACCAGTCTACCTTCATCACGACTTATTTCAAGAAAATTTATGACCACGTCGCTTAAACTAACAGAGAGTGATGTTGGGTTTTATGCTGAATTATTTTTTTACTTATCATGGGAATATGCCATCGATCGGTTAAATACCCGCTAAATACATGTCTCAAAACCTGCTTCACCATTGCAGGTCTAAAAGATATAAACCATCACACAGTTACGACGTGTCCTCTCGGATCCTCTTATCCCGACTAATTGCAATCAGGCGTGGCAGTGAGTTTAAGCCAACGTGACCATGATTGTTAACATATATATGCAAACTGACAATGTGCAATATGGCATCAGTGATCCAGGCTTTGAGGCCAGAATTTGGGTGTTTAATCGACCCAATGGCTTATTGCAAATTGTCAGTATGACAATCTACAACGAAATTGGAGTTAAAAATAGTGCGAAAAATAAAGCAAAAAAAGGAATTCAAGGTAATATGCAATTGCTATGGAAAGCTGTTTATCAGAATATTTGGTCAAGATTCTTTATTAATAAGATCCTGGAAAAAAAGGAGCTGATGTCACTATGGTCGGAGCACTGCGTTACAAAGATTTAATTGTTTATTTGTAGTGAAACTGTTATTAAAGAGAGACAGCAAAACTTCCATGAAATATTTAGTCTCTTTACTGTGATAACGCTTTTGCAAAATATTCTCACTGATACCAGATGATTTTATTCATTTTAGTGGAGTCCTGTGATGGTGAAGGGGTTTATTAATTCTATGTCAAACCCTTCAATTAAAACCATGATGTCCTAACCTATAAAAAACACATGGAAAAAGCAAGCACATAAACGTGACGCCTCACCCTTAAGTATTAATATCCTGTCTCATTTTTCTTAGTTTCTGGAATTAATTACCTGGGATGAATTACCTGGTTTTAATTACCTGTCTCATTTTTTCAAATCTTAATATTATGAGAAGGTTTTATATCTGTATGTAGTACAGTATGAAAAGACTCGTTCTGATCACGCCTGTAAGAGAAAGAGAGAGAGAGAGAGAGATTCTGTGGATGTTAAAGTGTATGTGTGTATGTACTTCTGTGTGTGCATGTTTGTATATATATATATATATATATATATATATATATATATATATATATATATATATATATATATATATATATATATATATATAATACAGGCAGATTAATAACAACACAGGCAAATTAACCACGAGAAGGAAACCTTGAAGGTTTCATATTCACAGCTCAAGCCGTTCATGAGATATAATGGGAAAACACACACACACACACACACACACACACACACACACACACACACACACACACACACACACACCAAACACACACACAAACCAAACACACACACACACACACACACACACACACACACACACACACACACACACACACACACACACACACACACACACACACACACACCATACACACACACACCATGCACACACACACCATACACACACACATACCACACACACACACACACACACACACACACACACACACACACACACACACACACACGGTCAAAAACATTATCGGTCCGCCTTGATAGAGGCTGGCGATAAGAAGTACTTCAAGCATTATGTCTTGAGACAGTGTGAAGATGTAATACACGAAGGTACTAACTGTCTCAATGTGCATTACTTGTTTCATTAATGCATGTGTGTTTTACAGTAACAGAGTGATGTTTAAGGCCATGTTTAAGAATGGTGATATAGTTTTTCCAACTAGTTTTTGGTCATTGAGAACCCCGACTTTCTTTTCCAACTTTCTGGAACCTGTTTGGAAAAAGACTAAAATTTCAGTTCGTGTTCGTTTAATGACACGAAAATTAGTAGGGAGTGTGGTGTAATGATGGGAGGGGAGGATGGCCTAGTGCAGCACAGTTTACAGTACACGCAATATTAGCATACAAGATCCGATAGTGTGACAGTGTGACATTTTCAGGGATGGTATAAACAGGGTAGTGTGGGGAAACATGAGTCATTCTATTTTTCATTATCACATTATTATTATTATTATTATTATTATTATTATTATTATTATCATTATTATTATTATTATTATTACTATTACTACTACTACTATCATCATCATCATCATCGTTATTGCCCTTGTTCCCCAACTTAAAATGCTTGAGACAGGATCCAGTAACACAGAACAGAGAAAGTACATAATTGGGAGAACTTTCAACAGCATCACCATTGAAAATAATATTATTTTTGCTGTTGTTGTTTCTGTTGTTATTGCTGATGTTTTTAACACATAAGAGTAATGGCCACTGTGTGTGTGTGTGTGTGTGTGTGTGTGTGTGTGTGTGTGTGTGTGTGTGTGTGTGTGAATAATACTCAGAGTTATTTAATCAGACTTGTTGGAAGGGTTAATGGTCAGGAGATGAGGAAATCTTGTACAGTAATTTCTGAATGATAGCCAAAGGTCAGGGTCACCGGGCTGGGTAATACGTTGACAATGACCTAGTAAAATCAAAATTTTTTTTTTTTTTTTTTTTTTTAATCGAGTTTAGACCAAACTGGGGAATGGCTGAGGCTAAGGCAAGAATGACCGGAGTTAAGCTTGAGTCAGAGGTTTCAGTCAAAGGTGAAGGTCACAGGCCAGTGTTCGACATGTGTGTGTGTGGGTTTTATGAAAACAGAAGAAAAATATTTTCTTCTACAATGATTTTTAAGAAGTAGGAATGGGAGATGTGCACAGATAAGAGATGAAACACACACACACACACACACACAGAAAGAGAGCATTCAGAATGGGAGGAGATTTGGACACTTATACCCATTACTTCCTTCGACACTTTAGCCACAGACTTGTAGCTGGTGGAATGTAGTAATCGGTATAGGTCTCCAAATCTTCTCCCATCCTGATTGATCTCTTGTCTCTGTGCTTTTTTCATCTCTTATCTGTGCACTTTTACCTTTCTTGCTTCTTAACAATCATTTTAGAAGAAAATTTTTGTGTTCTAGTTTATGAGTTTTTGTGGAAGTATAATTATGCATAAAGCAAGTGTTAGATTTGGATTGTTACATGCATAGCATACTGAGAGACTAAAACGAGGGTGCCTTACCGTGAAAAAAAGAAGTTTGATACATTCTTTAACTGTAGGCGAGCTGTAGCTAACCAATATTGCACAAAATGGTGTACATACGGGTGACCGCGATGCGGTTTTCAGGCCGTAACTCGCGAACCGTAGCCTGAATCCTTTCTAAACATGAAAAGAAACATCTACATTTGACAAGCAGCGTTTTGGTGCTTAGAACGCTCTCGTACGCCTTTTTGTTTTGGAGTTATGACTGGTGAAGACGAAAAAAAGAAAACAAAATCGATATTTTTGCGGTTAGATTTTGCTTCGCCTTCGAGGGTTAGCAAGACTTTGCGAGTAGTTTTGGACTTGAATAGCGAAGGACATTTGGTTCATAAGCTTACAACTAAGCTTTGCGACCGTTTCCGCGCGAATGCTCCTATACCCTATAGTACAGTACGCCAGTTTGAACTTTCGCCATTCCTAGTTATGGAGTGCTACCGCACTCCATGATACTCCCAAAGCTTTTGTGGAAGTGTAGAAGGTCATGAAAGAGTACATTTGCTTTTCTCTTTTTAGAACAACAGGTCAGAGTGAAGGTCATATGGTTAGAATAAACGTTGACTTAGGAAAATCAATGTAAATAGTTTTTTCCCAATTCAAAAAGTGGTAGATGATGGCGGCTATCATTCATTTACATGATATACTGTAGCTTGCTTCTTCTTTCACCTCTATCATTCTATTTTCCAACTTCTCCCTTCCCTTCTTTGCAACTTCT
>NC_137033.1:47383957-47393957 GCF_032717465.1 Coenobita brevimanus
TAGTAGTGGTGGTAGTAGTAGTAGTAGTAGTAGTAGTGGTGGTAGTAGTAGTAGTAGTAGTGGTGGTAGTAGTAGTAGTAGTAGTGGTGGTAGTAGCAGTAGTAGTAGTAGTAGTAGTAGTAGTAGTAGTAGTAGTAGTAGTAGTAGTAGTGGTAGTAGTAGTAGTAGTAGTAGTTGGTGGTGGTGGTGGTGGTGGTGGTGGTGGTGCAGTAGTACAGTTGCGGAAGAACATTCTGCCTCGCATTTGGTATGGTTAGTGGAGATCTGAGTATTAAACAGCTCATACGAACCTCCATGAATGAACAGGCCGAACTGAGTAGTGTGGCGTGTGAATCACACAGTTGCCTGAAATTATTTCCTTTATCATTTATCACTAGCTGTGTTTATTGTACAGTAAAATGTTTTTATAACAAGAATGTTCGCATTCTTATGATATACAAGAGTATAGGGTAAACAGTACCGCCATCAGACTGACGTTATACTTTCTTATCACTCCTCGGAAATATTAGGAAATTGATCTCTCACTCATGGCCACTATCATTAAAGTAATTTGGATGTTAGCTTTACGTAAGGACGTGTTTCCATGACTAATGTTTATGTTGCCCATCAGCGGCAAAAATGCAATGAATAGGCGTGACTCATAATATTACACACATATGACAATAACAACTTGGATCAGGAAATACGGTGTAAGTTGAATGGCATATGAACCGAAGTTTTCACCGCAAGTTCCCTTCGAGTGACATCGAATCTCACATTCCAAGGAAACGAAGTGTAATCGCTGTTGCGATTCTGTCTATGTGTAACATGATTACCTTAATCATTTTTACCCCTATTAATCTACACTTCCATGAAATGATGACTAAATCAAAACAATGATAACCTTGATAACACCAACACCACTTGGACGCATAAACATTCAAGCGACTTGGTGTAATGTTCTCCAGAAACGTCACAAATGTTAAACTATACAGACAACAGCAATAGTAACATGAATTATCATGAGTAATGGATTACTTGAGACATTAAGATTACAGTATAATACTGTATATATATATATATATATATATATATATATATATATATATATATATATATATATATAAAATACTATATAATAAACACAGCTAGTGATGAATGATAAAGGAAATAATTTTAGGCAACTGTGTGATCCACACACCACTCTAGTGTGTTCGGCCTGTTCATTCATGGAGGTTCGTATGAGCTGACTACTGCTCAGAGAGCGTTGACAGATATCTCCACAAGCTATACGAAATGTGGAGCAGAATAATCTTCCGCAACTGTACCATAAGTGAAAAATACGATGTTATCCAGAACTGACTTTTGTCACCCATATCCCTCATTTCCTTTCTAGCCAAATAACTTCTACTTTTAGTGTTTGCATTACATGACTCAAATTGCTTTCCCACTCTTTGGCATATACTCTTAAAAAAGTAACTGACATAGTAATTAAACACATAAATATTCAAGTTTTCCCAGTGCTCCTGTTTGGCCTCTCTCCTTCCGAGGAAGATCGCTCTTACGTCATTTACTATAGAATATATTCTAACATAACATAACCTAGATCAACCATGCAATAACAGGCCAACCTAACCTGACCTAATCTAGCCTAAGCATAATATAACAAGCTAACGTAACATAACAACCCAAACAGACAAACCTAACCTAACCTAGACTAACCTAACCTAACCTTAACACACTTAACAAATGTAGTCTGACTAAATCTAGGTCTAACCTAACCTAACCTAAACTTTCAAAGATAAGTGTCTACTTAGATCGATTGTAGTTTTCTCCCGGGCTCTCATTAGCCAATTTTCCCCAATACACTATAATGCACAAGAGCCTGGGTGAGTGGGTGGGTGGGGTGTGATTTACCACTGACCGTGAATGTGGTGGAATCAGACCCGAGATGGGTGTAATACTGGAAAATTTCTCAATACTGGAAGCTTTCTGGAGATGCTGATCTGACAAGATATATACATAATGGGATGGATGATTTAGTTGACATGAAAAGATAGATTGATCTGATTCGGTGTGTCGATTCTAGGAGTGGTTTGATCCTGAAAATGGTCCGGTCCAGTGAGTGGTTCGACTATGGGAGTGGTTCGGTTATGGGAGCGGTTGGGTTGTGGGAGTGGTTGGATTGTGAGAGTGGTTGGATTGTGGGAGCGGTTGGGTTGTGGGAGTGGTTGGGTTGTGGGAGTTGGTTGGGTTGTGGGAGTGGTTCGGTTGTGGAAAAGGTTCCATTATGGGAGTGGCTCAGTTACAAGAGTGGTTTGGCTATGGGAGTGGTTCATTTAGAAGAGTGGTTCGGTTTTGTAGGTGACTCATAGGTTTGGTTATGTGTAAGTGATTCGGTTATGAGGAAGATTATCAACAACAAGAATAATAGCAAGAAATGGCTTCGGACCAAACATGTTTGGCTAATCCCTTCAATCGGGTCATGTATTTTTTATTCAATTCTAGCAACATGAGGACGATTTTATTCAATTTGTGTTATGTCTTGTTCAATTAAGGGTTGATGGAGTTTCTGCCTACTCCTTCCCTATTAATAGTCTCCCCCAAAAACAGAAGAAAATGGTATGGTAATAAGAATAAAATGTATTATGTTACCGGACTGAAAAAGTTAGCTCCTGTACAAACAACTCTATAGAGACCAATATTTCGCTGACAGTTAAAACAGTAACGGAAACCAATATCCATGAAAGTGATTGATAAGGAGAAATAAATAAAAAATAAATAATAAAAAGCAACTCGGAACTTAATTTTCCTCGTTTTTTTATTACGAGCCGGAAAGCTTTTAAGAGGATCTGCCCTGAGGGAAAAAAGAGGAAGAGGGCGGAAGGATGAGGAAGGGATGAAAGAGGGAGATGAGAGGAGAGGGATAAGTTAGTTGGTGGGAGAAAGATTAGGTAAGTGAGAGGAGGCAGAGGAGGAAAAGCATGAGGGAGGGAGAAGGAAGAGGATAAAGGGACAAACGAGAGCAAGAGAGGACACAGGGGAGGAAAGACGACGAAACACAAGGAGAATGAGTATGTTGATAAAAATGAAGTGGTAAAAACGAGAGAGAGATGTTAGTCGGCGATAAAGAGGGTAGGTTCAATGGAGAGAAGTAACGAAGAGATTTTAACCGAGCTGGCCAGAAGATGATTTAAAGAGGGTTTGTGACTGACCGAAACTGGCAAGTAGGGAGATTAGCCAAGAATATACAGATGCAGACTCCGAATATCGCTCCACTTTTTATGCTACCAATTATGAAAATCTACGTAACAGTTTCTGAATCGTTCGTTGGGTTACGAAGATTGCCAAACTAGCTTTCGAATATTATTGTTCGTCTCGCCATTTCTCGGTATGGGCTGGATCAGTATTCATGTTTTTAACAATATATGCATTCTCCTCAGTAATAAGCTAGAGATGTGTTCTTCAACATTTAAAGTTTTTCCATATCACTGGTAATATAAACTGGGAGAAACGGACAAATCAGTAGAGGAAGCAGTAGTTGTAGTCACATGTTCATCTGAAACATGAACCCAGTGGGTTACAGTTGATGTTGCCCTTCTCCTGTAGCCGACCATTCCTCCTTTCGGGGGGTAGGGAGTGTGTTGAGAGATGTTTCTATGAGCGGACAATGAATTAGCCAAGATAAATTAGTGCCACCACATGACAGCGTCCCTTTCCAGCATGCAAATTAGTAGCAAAGGACATATTCGAACTGTAATCCCTTTGGCAGAATGAAAATTTATTCGTCTGAATCAGACCAGAACCAGACAATTATATTAAAATTGGGAAGACTCTCTAGCACCAGAGGGGTTCATTAAATCTATATATCACTTCTGCACTTCTATCATTCTAACCACAAGCAACATAAAATCGTCGGGAAATGGTTGGAATTAATAAGAATGACGTTCTTGGAGTGAATGGGTTAACAATATTTTTTGTAGGTCAGTGTTGACTTAATAACAAAGAACGTAAAAAAAATGCCGACATGCAACGAGGACTACCTACAATACAATTGTTTTGTTAAACATGAACAAACCCATTCAGCCCGAAGACGATTTCTGTATTTCACTCTTGCTACCCCCAGACGTTTCCATTACACGATCGGATTAGATTAGACTGGATCATATAATATTAGAGGGGTCAGATACAGCCTCTTTAATCGTTTCACTACAACGAAGGGTTTTCTGTGCTGAATGAAACTAGAAGTAATAAGAATAAAATATAAATAACCCTCTCCGGGAGGGGACAACTCTATTATTCCATTCCAGTTAACATCAGATAAATGGATTCTGCTGTGAACGAGTCATAACAACCTGAGAGTGTTAATACCAACGGAAAACGTCAGAAAACGCGACTTAGAAAGAGCAGTGGGTTTAGTCAGCAGGTCAGAGGAATCCGACTAAAGTTTACCGGGTGGAAGGGAGGCGATGGCTGGAAGGAAAGAGGTGGCTTTGGCTTAGGATCGGCAGAGGGCGACAAAGATAGAGCAGGGAGGCAGGAAGGGAAGGTTGTGTAATGGAGAAAGGAGAGGGAGGAGAGGGTAAGAAAAGAAGGGAGGAATGAGTGAATGAGAGGGATGGGTGTGTGCCGGAGAGAGGGAGGGGAGAGAGGAAGAAGAAAGAGGAGAGAAGGGTGAACGGAAGGGAAGATTATGTAATGAGAGGGAGGAGGAGGAGAGAGGGAGAAACGAGTGATAAGAAGCAAGAAGTATGTCACAAAAAGGGTGTGAGGAGAGGTAATAAGATAAGGGAGGAGAAGGTAAGCCGAGATGTGAGGCGATGGCTGGAAGGAAAGAAATGGCTCTGATTAGTGGGTGTGGAGAGGATGACAGAGTTACAGCAGGTGGGGAGGAGGGCAAGGTTAAGTAATGAAGATTGGAGGAAGAGAGGAAGGTAAAGAAAGAGGGAAAAACGGAAGAGTATGTGATGGAACGAAGAGAGAGAGAGAGAGAGAGAGAGAGAGAGAGAGAGATTTACATTTAACCCTTTCACAACCATATGTCTCTCATATGCTGAATAAAATCGCGCGGTGAAAGGAAGGAAAAAGAATATTCTACTCAGGACGCTAAGCGTATTTTTGTCAGAGACCTGATTTACTTCTGCTTTCTTATATGTATATTTTACTCACCCTTCTCTTTCTGTTTTACGTACGAACTTATACCTTATTTTGTTTGTCTTTACCCAATACCTCACCTTACTTATACTTTCTTATGCATATTTCACAACACTTTTCATTCTATTTAACTTTATTTTTACCTTATATATTGCTTGTTCTTACCTGATACTTTACTCCTCTCATACTTTCTTTTATGTATATTTAACTCTTATCATTATAATTTGCTTTACTTATATTTAATCTAATACTTTGCTTACTGATGGCTTTTGCTTTTAATTACAGGTAAGGTCAATGTGATGTGAAGAGTATGGCGGCTGGGGTGAGTACTGGATTTCAGACCCCATTTAAGAACGTCCTTAAGTTTAACCCACTTGGTCAGATATCGTACTTTCTCCTGATATGTTATTGAGTTTAGGGAAGATTTTTCGAACTGGAGCTGTTAGATACCGCCTTCACTGTCAGAGTACTCTTCTTTGTGGAAAAAAAATGTTTAAGTAAAAATACTTATGTATATTACTGAGTACAGAATAAAGTAACAATAAATACGTCACTGAACTGACGAGGTTAAGTAATATAAAAAATTCCGTGTTCGTACAGTCGAGGACGAAACTTCCTCAAAATATCTCTTCTGTACTTTTCATCTTCATTTGCAGGCTTATATTCTTAGGGGAAGAAAAGTCTGTATTTTTCTCTTTTATGTGCGTCGGGTAGGAGAGTAATGGACATGCCCTTGTAAGTGTAAATCAAATGCTACGGACATCAAATGCTACGCAGAGTTTTGCCCACAACTGTCCTTCACTCATACAGCTGCAAACCTTTGACAGTAAAATCACGATAAATATTAAAGTGAAAGAATAAAAATGTAAGGTATACGATAACAGTTAACCGATGACGCCTAATCCACTAATGTTCTCGTTACTGCCACACCCTTTGGTCCAGCACAGGAGATACCTTTGGTTCTTAGGGGTACATAAAGACAATACTTACCTCAAGAGTCCGAAGAAGTTGTTATTAATCTGAGTATAATGGTCAGTATATAGCAGGACTGAAAGCACCGGAGTGACGCAGTGTGTCCAGTCAACTCGAAACGAAAGGCTCTTGAATTTGGCTCTCTGTTGTACTTTTTTTTTTCTTCTTGAAAGGAACGGTACGCGGGTTCCTGGCCTTTGGTTCCTTATTCCTTGCATGAAAAAAAAAAAAAAATCTGCACATTAAAATCCTCTCAACTCGTACCCATTGGTTGGTAGCTTTTTCCATCTTTATCCACTCAGCCCGAGGACCTACCTATTATTCAGTTCTTGCTGCCCCAGACGATTTTACCAAAGTCATGGGAGATGGTGGGTTATTGGGGTCTATGTCTAGCCCCTCCAGTTCCAAAAGTTCCTCCCCCCGAAGCTGAATTCAGTCGTCCAGAGATGACAAGAATAATAACGACGTTCTTGGGTTGAAGACGTCTCTCTCTCTCTCTCTCTCTCTCTCTCTCTCTCTGCCGCCATTCTTGTATACAAGTTGTCATTTTGTTGTCTGTATTTATGAATAACGTTACCGCCCATGTCCATGTCAGCTTTTATCTGGGGTGATATTACTCTTTTCCCTCACTTGTTTCCGAATCCAAGTACCTCCATGTTTGGCTGTGGAGTGTTTGGCAGCTACAATATATGAGTAAAAGAGAATGGAATAAACAAGCAGTCCTATATCTCATGGTCAGAAAGTCTTGAACTGTTTGTTTATAACTCTGGAGGAAATTCAAATACAAAACACTCAGTGCATTCATTATCATCCCCACCTCCGCCATCCACAGGTTAGATGTACATAATACTGCTGTTGTTCAGTTTCCTAATCTTCAAACGATAGGATACTCATTATATTCCGTATCTAATATTCTATCATCTATCTATCTACCCCTTCATCTATGTAAGGGCCGGATCCAACACTCTGAAACATGGGGCATTGTTCCTAGCGGAATTCCACAAGTTTGAATTCATGCTTAACTCGTTGCCAAACTTCTCAGAATTTAAAACCAACTCGCGCTTCTCACTGAAATGATTAGATGGTAACATTTATATAATATATGCCTTGCATATATTTTGGCAAATAACACTTCCTATTTCATAAGTACTCATTAGTCTGCAGAAATAGAAGGTGGGGGGTGTATGCGTCCCACATCCCCCCAGTACCTGTCCATCTGTCTATCTACCTATCTTTCCTTGGTATCGCACCTCGGGAGGAGTTTTCTTGATGAAAAGGACCTTCAGATGTTTCTGCCCCTACTCAGTAACGACGCCTTCCCTCACGACACACCACCCTCTCTTACGTAGCACGATATCTATCCCTTGACTCCAGTTTCCCAGGGTGTCTTGCTGTGGCATATTTCTTGCAAATATAAGTAGGTCTTGTTTCTTGCTGTGTATCGGGTCCTTCAACCAAACACATATTTCTTGGTATCCCAATCTTCTTGGTGGAGTTACAAGTACATATCCCCCAGTCCTCCAGTGTTCAGGCTGCCTTGCTCAGGCGTGTTGCTTAACAGAATGGAAGTGTGCCATATCTTTTTCCCTTTAACTTCTCAAATAGTTTTAAAAGGGAAGCAAATGAACACCATTAACTCTTTACCTCCTAGGTTACAAAAAATATCCAGATTTCAGCTACCTTCGTGGATTAGCTTTTGTCTCATTTCCCAAACTTCTTTGGGTATCTTGCTGTGGTGTTTTACTCTCAAAATACGGATTTGTTTTCTATCTCTTTCCATTGTAACTTCTCAAACAGCTTAAAAGAAGAGAACTCTTACTGAATTCATTCTTTTTACCGTAGGTTATAAAATATACATTTTTCTTAGTTGTCCAGTCTCCTTCGTGGACAAGAATATTTCCCATTTCCCCAATTTCCCAGGCTGTGTTGCTATGGTGTGCAGCTTGTAAATATAGCCAACCGTCTCTCTAGCAGAGAGTCGGGTCCCTGGGCTCTATAATTGGGTACAAGTCTACTCACAAATCTTTCATACCCTCAGAGGCAGCCCCACCCCAGTCACTGCGCTCCTCAGTAATTATTTGCATATCCTTATCCTGCCTTCTGCACGCCTCAACTTTTCCAGCTGACGTCAGGTACAGGTAAGGGTACGGCACGTGGCAGGGCAGATTTTTTTTTTTTTTTTTATGCGGGGAAGAAGAAACCAAAGGATGTGATTTGCTTTGGTGATATAAACTGTACATATTTCATTTTCTCAATAGCAAAGTTTGCGGGACTTGAAGGGTGTCATCATTATCGTCGTCGTGGTTATCGTTATCAACACTGATATTGTTGTTACCGTATATCATTATCCTTTATCCGTATTTTGCCTACTTTAAGTTAAAACTGTCATCTTTTCATCTCGAATGTTAAGCTGTGAAACGAGACCGACGCCTGGATAAGATGCTAGTCACAAAGAAGTGCTATGAAAAGGACGCAGAGCTGTAATACCGTCTTATAATGCCATTCAGCAACGTGAAATAAGCTAAAAAATACTTTGATAAATTAATGAGACGAACTGTAAATGGGCAAGGTTTGACTGATGAGTGACAGGGATCGGTGTTTTCGCCGGCAAGGAAGCTCCCTAACAGCTCTTCCTAAGCGATTCATTTTGCTTATCACTCTGTCCTCTCCTCTTCAGAGTCATTCAAAATATTCAGATACCTCCATACTCATCATAACTAACATACAAATTGATAATAAAAAGCTGTACTCAAAAATATATCGCTAAGGAAGAGATGCTACGGAGCTTCCTTAATGAACAAGAATATGGGCCTGGATGTGACCCATTTCCTGTGCCCTGGTCCACCCCACTTATAATAATGGTAATGAGGTCAGGATGGTGGTAATGGTGATGCAGGGGATGGGCAAGTTCTGACCACGAAGCCTTTGGTGGTCGTGTACAGGGCGAGCTTGTCTGCTAATCAGTAAAACGTGGGTTCGATCCTAGCTTGTGACAGGCCTTTCAGTGATTTGGGTGAGTTTAGTAGCAGGTCCATGTCCTTATATCCGTTCTTACATGCTTACCCCTTTTAGACGTTCCCTTGATGGTATGTACAAACTCTCTTCCAACACCACCACTCCTGCAAGCACAGTTACGGACATTAATATTGATCCTCTTTATTACGCTAAATAAGGAGGCAACGAGCACTGACTTTCGAAACCCAATGGTCCACTCTTTGGAGTAAAGTAAACGTTTCAGAAAATTATGTGTTTCGAAAACGGTTAGATTAAAAAGTGAGTCGATATTATTTTGTCATAGTCTTCAAAAAACACTTGCGTCAGTACCCATTCATTTAGCACTGGTTCGGGCCGAGGACGGTTCATTTTTCCAGTGGCTAAAAACAATATCACTCGAGCCAACGGATATGCTACAGAAAGATATGTAAAGCATGGCCTGATCGTGTATAACAGAGTTGTTCGCTATTACCAAGGTTTAGAAGCCGGCCGCTACATTACACCACATACAGGATATTAATATACAAGATCCAGAAGAAAGAAAGAAATTCAGAAAGAACTACAATCAGAGCACCCTGTCAAATATAGATACGCCTCTCCTTCAAGCACTCTCATACCTGAATACCACAGTCGAGTACTATTTTCCCAGCATTGAAATTGCCACACCAGGTGTCTCTTTACCTCAGTTTGTTCGCATTTAGGATTGAAATAGGGGCCAGGATTCGCAAATCGATGGTTGCACGTCGTTGCCTGGGTAAATGTTTTTTGAGAGATTTCCTAGCCAGTTAGGCAGCTTTCCCCCTCTTATTTCCCTCTCCATCCCTCTTCCAATATCACCACATTTTACTCCTCCTCTCTTGTCTACATTTTGTACTGTTACTTCCCTAGCCCTTTACCGCTT
>NC_137033.1:47396457-47421457 GCF_032717465.1 Coenobita brevimanus
TGACCCTTTGGATGCTAGTGCTACTCTCATCTGAACAAAACTCTGACGGTGGACCCCGCTGTGCCGAAGACTCAGTCCTAGGTTGAAAATAATCTTAGGGAAATAAAAGAAATATATGAAAATGATTTCCTCGGGCAGAAGGGATTGTGTCTTGCAAAGTAGCCTGTGTATGAGCGCTACGGTAACTTCAGTGTTTTTAGCACTGGTAACTCCTCCAGTGAAAAGGTTCATCTTTGGTTTAGAATTAATATCACTAGTCGATTGATTCAGCTCTGCCGTGACTTTTCGGACTTTAGGGATTAGATATAAACTTGATTATCCATTCATTACTGGTGGACTCTTATAAGTTAAATAAAAATCATCTGGGAACAGGAAGGCCTATATATATATATATATATATATATATATATATATATTAGAATCGGCCTAGAAGAAGTAATCCCTTTCAGGACGTTAACGACTACGAAATTTTTCCTGGCTATCTGGCCATCTCTATACGATTTCATTCAGCCTAGGAAAATCCTTTCGTTATGAAGGGATTAATGAAGGCTATGCCAAATCCCTCCAGTTGGAAAAGAATTTATTAAAAGGAATAAATTCGTTTATAGATACTAGGAAGAAAAACCAAAGTTTGGTGCTGACAAGAAAATGTATAGATGCTCTGGATTTACTGGGACAAATGGTGATTGTTTATATCCTAATCGATTTTCTGAGTTGAATAAAACGTGTGTGGAGGAAGCAAGAATGAAATAAAAATATGTCCTCGGGCAGAAGTAGTAAGTGTTGTTTGATGAACAACTCCTTGACTACGAAGACGCCTGTTTCTTAAATCCTTGAGTCCATGACATGTCTGCTTGTTTCAAAAGGATATCTACTGCTGATGGCAATATGTAATACTACCTGCCTGTTGGCACGATAAGGTTCGGAAGACGAAGTCCTGTATGCTCCTTACCCTGTGTCAAACTATTTGTTGTGTTGATATCAGGTTTTGCAGCGTCTATATTAGATTACGTCTTCTTTCACCCGGAGATACTTAGATGCAAGTCAGTACTTTAGCATCTAACAGATTAAACTGAACTTCTTGCCGCTCCTCCACACCATCATTGGCTCAAACCAATCGCCAAAACCAGTTCGTAACTGCACCATGTAGATCGTCAACACACGAACGGCCAAACAAAAAATATAACTCTGACTCGGCCACCCAAGGCCCTCGACATCATTCTTGGGAACCACTCATGAAGGAAACGTTCTGTCGTCTTCATACATGCCATCCCTACAATATTTTTTCCTTCCACTTTTCTGATCCTTTCCTTCTGTCAGCTCTGCATGCCCTTGAGTATAACAGATATCTGCCTTCTCTTCTCTCATTTTCTCCCTTCCACTTCTTTTTATTAATTACTTCCCAGCTCTTACATATTTCCTTCCTTTCAAATTTCCTTTTCTTCCAGTTCGTTCTCAATTTATTCCATTTCTTATACCTGACACCCGTCTTCTTTTACTGACGTTCCCTCCCTCTCACTTTCTCCATCATCCTCCCCTCGTGTAATGGTTTTCGTTCATGTCATTCCTCTCTATTTCTTTCACTCAGTCCTCTTTTTTAGCAATTTTCCTCCATTCCTTTGCAGTCTGTTCATCAGTTCTTTCTAACATTCTCGCCACCTATTTTCTTCCTCCCTCTTCTTCTCTTCTCATCCTTACTTCCTTGTCATCTGGTTCATGTTTCTTTCAGTCTTTTATAGTTATTTTCTCCCTTCCTCGGTTATTCAGAAATCTGCCAACTCTTTCTAATATCATCTCCTACCCAGTTCTTCTCTCTGTTCTTACATTTCTATTTTCATTTCCATCGTTGTCTTTTTTCCTTCCTTATTTCGTCCGAAGATGTTTCCATTCGTGCAGTTCATTCTCCATCCCTTTATGATGCAAGACGTCTGCCTGTTCCTCCTCACATTCTCTCCCTCTCGCTCTCCTCCCCACCCCAACCCTCTCCCAGCTTCTTCCCCCACCTCATCATCTCTCTAACAACCGAGCCATATGGACTCATTAACACCACAGCGAGCAGACGAGTTGTGATGATGTGGTGAGGAGATTATTAAAGCCCCACCTGGCACTCCCCGTTTTCTTTGTTTATACGTTTTTTCTGCGTTATCTCTTTTTCCTCACCCATTCTCAGTGTGAGAAAAAAAAAAAAATGGATCGAGACGATGGTGACGATGATGTTTTCTGTTACATAATGTTAGTTGTTTATATATTTAGTTTTATAACTAAGTGCACAAGGAATGTCTATCGGTAGGCATGCCTGTTTGGCCAGTGTTTGAACACGAGGTTTTCACATTTCCATCGCATTACATTACATCATCATCATCAGCAGCAGCAGCATCTGCAGCCAGTGTCAGCATACCGTAGAACAAGTGCCTCTCCCAACATTCTCCACTGCTTTATTGGACCTTAGACTAGTCAATCGACCTAAACAAATATAGTCTTTCTCCCACCATCTGGATTTCCATCAGCTTGTTCCTTCCATTTCACTTGGATTCGAATCCCTCTGGCGCCATGGTGTTCATTTAACCTTTTCAGATCTAAAACGTAATTTATGATTTATTCTTGCCACCACCAGATGATCCTATACTCTTTTTTACCATAACTTGGCCTTGAATTGCCTTCTCTCCATCTTGAATGTTGAGTTGCAACAACTGATCTGTACTAGAAAATGGTGTTTATAAAGATGTGCAATGGAAAGGAGGTAGAGCAGTAGCATTGTCTTATCCTGCCACTGGGGTATGCAAAATAAGCTACAAAAATTTAAAAATCTAGGTCACGTTGGAGTGAAATGAGTTTTGCAATGAAGGCTTGATGAAGGTTGCATGTAACCCTAAGTTTCGAGGTCTTCCCTACACAGAACCAAATCATGTGGGGTTGGCAAAAAAAAAAAGTAAAAAAATTATTAAAAATATACAAATACAAAATAAATTAACTACCTCATGACGGAAGGGCCAATTACCTGTTCCTGTGACGCTGTTTTCACTTGAAGCTGTAATCAGTTTGACACTCCTTCATTAGTGATTTATTCTGAGCACAGTACTTTATTATTCCTTTGTTATTTCCATCACTTTTACTCCTAAAGCCTGATGGCATCAGTTTCCTTTACTCTCACTACTACCAAACGGTTACATTAACGATAGGATAGCCACCTAGTAATGATGAAGATGTGAAAATTAGGCATCTCGCTGAGGCAACATAAGTTTATCGGACCAAAGATTCTACCATGCCAGATATATAAGAAGCATCGATGGAAAAGAAAAGAAAAATCATATAAAGATATATTAGTTTAACATGAAAAATAAATCTCTAAAGTTGAAATGGTCCGAAGCCATCTAAGCTAACGAGAATACGACTTAAAAGGCAAATGTAGCGACTGATTTGTCTCAGTTTGACTCGTCCCTTCATTCTATCTAACTGTTTATTGCCAGACGCTCTAATCCTGTAAAGGGTGGCCACAAACAAATCGCCTCCATGTCGCCCTGTCCCCCGCCATTTCACTGCCCTATTCCCAGCTCACATCCCTCGCTCTCATATACCTCTCCAATCCATTCCTCCATCTCATCCTTGGCCTCCCCCTCCCTCTCCCCCTCTCCACCTCACTCACATACACTTTCCTCGTCAGACTCTCACTCTCCATCGTGTCCACATGGCCAAACCACCTCAGTGTGTTTCTCCTAACACTTTCTAAAACATCCACATCCACACTACAACGCTCCTTCACTTCCTCATTTGTCAGGCTACCTCTCCATTTTACTCCACACGCTCCTCTCAAATAACTCAGTTTCACTGCTCTCATTCTCGATTTCTGTCCCCCCAACAAGGTCCAAGCTTCACTTCCCTACGTTAGAGTTGGTATCACAGTACAGTCATGCAGTAACTTTTTCACTTCCATGCTCACTTGCCTGTTTCTCATCACTGCTTTCAAGGAACCAGCAACTTTTTTGCCCTGTTGTACCATTTCAAGCACTTCACCCTCTAAACTTCCATCATCACTCATCACACTACCCAAGTACTAAAACCCACTCACATTTTCCATTTCCTCTTCATCCACCCCCACTGTACATTCAGTGACTTCATTTCTCTCGAAGACCATAACTTTACTCTTCCCTACATTCACCTTTAGATTCCGTTTCTTACACACTCTCCCAAACTCATCCACAAAGCCTTGCAGCTGTCCTTGGTCTTCACTTAACGACACAGTATCATCTGCAAACAACAGTACAGGGAGTTTCCAAACACTGTCCTTTCTCATTAGGGCCAATCCAACATCCACTGCCCTACCTTGTTTCTCTTTTATAACCCCATCAATATACAGACTGAAAAACAATGGAGACATGACACATGTGTTTCAATCCAAGCTTCAAACAGAAAAATTCACTCAGCTTACTATCCATACGCACTGTAGCCTTAGCACCATCATACATACTCTTCACGGCATTCAACAACTTCTCATCTACTCCATATATTCTTAATACTTTCCACAATCCTTGTCTATCCACCCTGTCATATGCTTTCTCCAAATCCATGAAAGCAGCATACAACCTCAATCCCTTCACTAGAAACTTTTCCACTGAAGATCCAAGAATGAATATCTGATTTACACAACCTCTTCCCTTCCTAAAACCTCCCTGTTCTTCTCCAACTAATTCTTCTATTATTTCCCTAACTCTATCAATAATTATCCAACCATATACTTTTCCTATTACACTACGAAGACAATTGCACTTCTTTTTGCTCTTTTCCTTTGTACAGGGGAATATTTATACCTGACTTCCAGTCCTCCGGGACTCTGCTTTCCTCCCAGGCCAATCTGCACATCGTCCACATACATTCTACTACTGTCTTCCCCCATGTTTCAGCATTTCACCACACACTCCATCAATTCCTGGGGCTTTCCCCATTTTGACTTTCTTCATTGCTTCCACAACTTCCATCCTACTGATTTCTTCCTCTCTTCTCACATCCCTCCTTCTCCCAGCCATTCCCCAGCCACTTACACTCGCATTACTTTCATTCTCTATGTTCAACAATTCCTTAAAGGGTTCTCTCCATCTGCTTACTTTTTCTTCCTTCTCCACTAGTAATCTACCATTTTATCTTTCGCTCCCCGATTAGCTTCTTTGACACCCCGTCTGACTCTCTTGCCTCTTTCCAAAACATTTTCTTACATTCCCTCCACTTTACACCCAAATTCCTTCCAAATTCCTCAACCACTCTCTTCTTACTCTCTTTTAATAATCTTTTCACCTCTTTCTTCCTCTCTGCATATAACTCCCTTCCGCCTCTCAACGTCTTCCACGCCCCCGTTTCTCATCCACTCACTCTATGTTTTCTTCATTCTTCTTTGATTATAATTTATAAATAGGATTGTGTGTGTGTGTGTGTGTGTGTGTGTGTGTGTGTGTGTGTGTGTGTGTGTGTGTGTGTGTGTGTGTGTGTGTGTGTGTGTGTGTGTGTGTGTGTGTGTGTGTGTGAGAGAGAGAGAGAGAGAGAGAGTCTATTGATCCTATTAGTGCCCCACATAATCCTGAAATAAAGGGTAATTATGGGTGTCAAGGACAAACTGTGTCCCGATTGAAGAGAAATGAAAAGGAAATTTTTGACGTTCCCTTCATTCTTTCCTTATAATCATCCGCCGTTTTCAGTGCCATTTTTTCTCCTATTATCGCTGCCGATACTGGTACTTCAATATATTTTTTTATTATCTCTTCTTTCTCTCCTGCTTAGTTAAATTGTCTACTTCTTTCTTTTTTGTTTACATTTTCATCTTTTTTCCACTCCTGGATTTGGTTTAAAAACTTGTTTCCTGTGTCTTGTTATATTTTCTCTTTCCTTCCGTGTCTTTTTACTTTCATTTTCGCTTTCATTTTTGATCTTGGTAATGTTACCTGTTTTCTTTATTTCTTTCATATTTCTACATTGCACCCATCCTATTTGTAATTTTCAGAAGTATGGTTACAGTGGTGATTGGTGATGACTCGTGTTTGATTGTTGTTGTTATTGATGATGATGATGATGATGATGATGATGATGATGGTGGTGGTGGTGGTGGTGGTGGTGGTGGTGGTGGTGGTGGTGGTGGTTCATCATTAATCAATCAGTCAAGCCGTAACACTATCACAATCACCTTCATCATAATTATCACCACCACCACAACCACCATCACGATGGTGATGATGATGGCGGTGATGATGATGATGATGATGATGATGATGATGATGATGATGACGATGATGATGATGAGGAGGAGAAGGAAAACGATAAGGAGGGGGAGGAGAAGAGGGAAATTTCTGATATCGCCTGCATCTTAATTTTCTTTTCTTTTTTATAAGCACTTTGGAAATTATCAACTATATGCCATTTCACCAAGTTTGGCAATCAGCGATCTCCTCCACGCCTGTAGTGTCGATGTAAATCGTCTGCACCAAGTGAACCTCTATTTATTACCTTCAGAACCAATATAAAAGGCAATGCAAAAAGGTATATCCAGTACTGAGGACCTTTCCCAAAGCTACAGGTGTTGAGGACATCACTGATGGTGCCAGACTCGGTGAAATGGAGTATAGTTTCTTCAAGCAGCTGGTACTCATGGCTTTGTAAGGCATCTTTCCATAGATTGCCACTTTTTCGTGTAAAACTTTGTATCGTTGTTTCGTCGTGAAAGATTTCCTGCCCATTTCCTGCACTATTTCTCAGCAGGCCGTTTACTTGTTCTTAAGGATACTTCGTAACACAACTCCCCCAGCTATTTATTTTACATATTTGAACCTAACATCATCTGATAAAGATTGTTGTCGAAGTAAATTATATCGATGCTAACTATCATCTGTCATTCAGTCCCTATTACCACATCACAAATGTGGGTGGTCGGGGCTCGGGCACTTAATGCAAATATACAAAACGAAAGTAGGAAGTCGCTCTGTCTTGAGTTGTGTTATGTGCGCAAAAAATTCTGACCATCTCTTGAACGTAAACCCTTATGAACGACAACCATTTGGAGCGCCTTAGCTCACTAGACCACGAGTCGTCCATTTGATTATATGATTTCCACCGTGTAAAGAAAAATGGTATCTCGGAGTACAAGAAACCATTTGGCTTGTTACTCAGTACAGTCACCTGAAGGTATCATTACATTAAGTCTGAGGATGGTGGTGGCTCCCACCAATTACACTATAAATATACATATCATTTCTCTCTCTCTCTCTCTCTCTCTCTCTCTCTCTCTCTCTCTCTCTCTCTCTCTCTCAGGCATAAAACACAATGGTAGCAACAAATGAATAAAACAGTCCAGGCCTGGAGCACAAGTGACGCAACCAATACCAAAAATAATTATAGAACAATGTAACAGACCTAGTCTGGCCTCTCCCTAGTCGACAAGAATGCTAATGGTTCTACTTACATTAAAAAAATAATAATAACTTGCTTGGCGGAACGTTGAATAAAAGGGTTTCCTCTCTATACTTCATGCTATTCTACATACTGTCCTAGGCAATGTTGGTTATATATATATATATATATATATATATATATATATATATATATATATATATATATATATATATATATATATATATATAAACTTGCGGGGTTAATGAAGGCTACAGTATATCTTATCCTTGCTGCTTTAAAAAAGAAATCTCTGTATATCAGAATATAATAGTCTGGGGAAGGCATAACAATTCAGAATATGACGTAATCTCTCTAAACGGATTAAATATAACTGCAAAACCCAACAGCTGTGACGAAACTATCCCTGCATCATTTAGGAAGATGAAGGGAAGATTTTCATTGTGAATAAACTCTTCTGTGTTTCAAGGGAGCTTACTGAACCTGGCAATATAAGCTTGTCTGCCATCCGATAGGGCGGCTTGGGAAAATGCTTGGTCAAAAATTTAAAAGTACATTCCGAAAACCTAGATTTCCCTGATCTGTCTGTGCTGAAACAAGTTATAAGTTTTACAGGATAAAAGAATGATTATGAATGAGGTTATTTTCCCCTGACTTCAGTCGCCACCTCTCTGAAGCAGAAAGGATGCGTCATATACTTCATATTATATGTGTGCTATTTTGTGTGTGTGTGTGTGTGTGTGTGTGTGTGTGTGTGTGTGTGTGTGTGTGTGTGTGTGTGTGTGTGTGTGTGTGTGTGCGTGTGTGTGAAGAGAGAGAGAGAGAGAGAGAGAGAGAGAGAGAGAGAGAGAGAGAGAGGTGGAATATGAGGGAACTGGAGATGAGGGAGAAGAGGCAGGGTAGGGGGACAGAAAGGGGCAACACAAGGGAGAGGTAAAGGGAGTGCTAGAACGAGAGAATGGAGGAAAGATTGGAGAAAAAAATTGAAGAGGAGGTGAAAACTTAAGGGAGCGGTAGGGGGGAAGAGAGAATGGGAGGGTAGGGGAAGAGAAAGGGGACGGGTGAGGAAGGAAAGAGGTAGAAAGGGAAGGTGAAGAGTGGGACGGAATAACTTGGAGAGGAAGAGAAAAGGAGGGGAATGTTGCAAAAAAGCAGGGAGAAGAGAGACTGGAGAAAGAGTGGAAATCACGGAAGATAAAAGAAGAGAAGAGAGGGGGGAAATGAGGAAGGAGAGAGGAAATGGGGAGTAGAGAAAGTTGCATGAAAGAAGAAGAAAACAATAGGGTGTTCAGTGATGAATGAGGAGGAAGAGGAGAAGGGAGGGAGGAGGAGGAAGTGGAGGAGATGTGATTGGAGGACAAGGGAGTGGAGAATGAGGACGGGCAGGGGGAGGAGGAGGAGGAGGAGGAGGAGGAGGAGGAGGAACAGCAATTGGGCGTAGGGAAAGAATAGGGAATAGAAAGAAAATAGAGGGGAAATGAAAGGAAAGGATGAAAGAGGAGGAAGAGGAAAAAGAACGAAAAAGATGTGAATTATGTGTTATACTTATGTGTCTTTATCTTACTTGTAAATCTGACAGGATGAGGAAGAATATAAAACATAGAGAACAAGAGAAATGGAGGAGGAAGAGGTGAAAGAAATATTTGATAATAAATATACTGTATAAAACACTATAGTCTACTAAAAGATATATGATGATGGGAAGGGGAGAATATATGTAACAAGTATGAGTCATGCGAAAAAATAGACAAAAGATGACAGAACTGAAGGAGAAGATGAAGTAAAAAGAGCTGATGAAGGGAAACATCTAAAATGAAGTAAGAAGAGTTGATGAAGGAAAAAATCTAAAAAAGAAACCAAGGGAGTACAAAGTGAAAGAGGAAAGAAGATAAAAGAAATAAAAGAGGAAAGAGAATAAAGAAAAACGAAAAATATAAGAGTAAAGAAGATAAAGGAAAATTAAAAATAAAATGGCAAAGTTACGAAAAAAATTGCTGTTTCTAATCCAACCCACATCTGTCTCTTAACCCCCTGCATAGCCCTGGCCAGGTCCATCTCTCTTCCAGTCTCAAAACCATTCCAATCCCACCCCCTTCCAATCGCGTACCACCTTTCCTGTATCTTTCTCTTCCTCTCCCTCTTTTTCTCTCCTCCTCGTCTTTCTCCACCTCTCTTTCCACACCTCTTCCTCTCTCCTCCATTTTTTTTTTCTCCTCCACTCCCTCTCCCAGAAAATGCTTTATGAGAGAAAGATAAACGATGTTATTAACGATAAAAAAAGGAGTAGGGTCGACTTAGATATGACCCAATTTGCGCTGATGCTCGAAAATTTTTGGTAATTATACACCTGTGTGTGTGTGTGTGTGTGTGTGTGTGTGTGTGTGTGTGTGTAAGCAGTTGTTAATATAAAGGTGGTGCTTAGTCAATGAAACACTCAGTAATTTCATTCTGTCAGCCAGTCAGCCATGGCAATTCACAGCGTCCCTGAAAAATTTTTCCAGTCAGCGAATCAGCCAATGATGCTGACAAGCAAAGAGTCGGGAGTAGGCTGGTGTCAGTGCCTAAGACACAAGTAATTTAGTCAGTCTAGCATATATGTCAGCCGCTCAGTCAGCGCGTTAGTAAGACTGTCAAACACTGTCAGTAACGGCGTCAGTCAGAGAATCATTCAGTAAATAAGTAACTTCGATATTTGGTCAGTCATTCCTTATGGAGTCAAGCGAGAATTCTGCCACTGAACCACCGATACAACCAGACATCAAGATAGGCGGTGCACCAGTCAAAAAAATCTTACGCTTAGTCACCCAGTCAGTCAGTCAGTCAGTCAGTGGGTCTGCCAGTCAATCAATCAGTGGTCTATCAGTCAGTCAGTCAGTCAGTAATTCAGTGGGTCTGTCAGTCAATCAGTCAGTGGGTCTGTCAGTCAGTAAGTCATTCAGTTAAAGCCAGTTAGCCAGCAAGTCCGTCATCAAGTCAGTCATTCAACAAGTCAGGCCGTCAGTAAGTCAAATAACAAGTTAATCTGTGTTAGTAAGTCAGCAAGTCAGGCAACTAATCAATTATTTAGTCAGTCAGTCAATCCATCAGTCAAAGAAACAGCAAGTCAGTCAGGGCGTAAACTAGCCAGTTATTCAATAAGTAAATCAGTCACTTTGTCAGTCAACTAGTAAATTAGTCAGTCAGTCAGTCATTTAGGGGCTTAGTGCATTAGGTTAGTCAACGGATGAGTCAATCAGTCGCCAGCCATCCTACCAGTCAGTGAGATAGCATGTCTAGCATCGAGTCAGTCAGTCGTCAGTCAGTCAATGGTGTGTTCAGCAACTGAGTAAGCGTAGTGAAGAAATAATATTAATGAATTACACGGTCACAACGTTTTCCACGCTCTCTGCCTGTAATGAGTGAGAGAGAGAGAGAGAGAGAGAGAGAGAGAGAGAGAGAGAGAGAGGAGGGGGGGGGAAGCAGCGAAAATGTTCTCACTGTTATCCAGCATTTTCTGTTCTTTCATAGGTATTTTCTTCCCTGCCATAATTTCCCCTTCTCAGCAGCACTCACGACCCATTTTCTACACTGGAAAATGTGAGTGTACAAAAATCTGACTTTCATATCACAGTTTCCATGGCAGGAACAGGGAACGTGTTGGAGCGTTTTATCATTGTCACTGGTGGATTCTCAGCTCCTCTTGCTATGTGATTACCTCCGTCAAGGAGGTTTTTACCCCGCATTTGATTGTTTGTTTGTCTGTGTGTCTATTAGCAGGATTACTCAAAAAGTTATGAAATTTTGTGGAAGGGTGGACCATGGGCCAATGAACAAACTGTTAAATTTTGTGCCGGATCCAGATCCGGTGTATCCCGCGCAATATCTCCAAAAGTTCTCAATGAATTTCAATGAAATTCCGTGAAAAGATGGACCATGGACCAATAAAGAATTGGTTAAATTTGGGGGCGGATCCGGATCCGGAATTACTGAAAAGGTAGTGAATGGATTTTCAATTAAATTTTTTGGAAAAGTGGACCATGGACCAAGAAAAAATTGATTGAATTTGGGGGCGATCCGGATCCGGATCCTTTTTAATGGCAATGGCACTGGGGGAGGTCTGAGCTCTGAGTGCTTTTTGGTTTATGTTATGTATAACCCTAGCTGTTCTCTAGTATATTAATTATTATTCAAGAAAGAGAGCAAAGCCAGCTAGCGAGAGCACCATCAGACGTGTATTTGGGTATGTTCACTTACATCAAACACAGCATGAAAGGTGTGTTGTTTCAGAAGCCATTAACGTTACACTGATTCTGTGAACATCGTTGGAAAAGTTATTTAAAAATATTAACGGTTACTAAAGTGACTGTTTTCATAACTTGCCGGAATATGGCTGGAACAAATCCGAACTCTTCAAAATGAGCACGAAAACTGTGTCATCTCGGAAATATTAAAGCTGCAGTTGACCTACGTATATCGTTAGAAGACTTATGTAAAAGTTCTGGATGGTACTTCAGTGACTTTTCTCAAAATCTGCCCTAATATTCTTTAAACATAAAAAAAAAAAAAAGCGCTAAACTGATCAACAAAATTGTGTAATCTCGGAAATTGTTAAGCCAACAGTAGATCTCCAATCATCGGTTGGAATGCTTAGGGAAAAGCAACAGGCGACTTAACGGGTTATCATCAAAATTCGCCACTTTATAATCTGGAAATCAAAAGCTCCAAACTAAGCAAAGAAATTAGATTGTTTCGGAAACCGCCAGACCTAAAGCAGATTTGACACCACCTCCGAGTAGTGTTTCACTTGGGATGGTATCGTACGAAATTGTGTAAAACTGTTTGAAACTGTATGGCCACAATGTGACAGTACAAAACGCAGCATGAGTTTGATGTTGTGAGATTAGATCTGACCCCAGAGACGAAAGATTGTATGCTTAGAGACAAGATAGAAGAAATTGTGAGATCAGAGACGAGATACAAGATTGTGAGATCATAGACGAGGTAGATTGTGGGATCAGAGACAAGATACGAGAATGTGAGAATAGAGAGATTAAAAAACCAGACAGAAAGACAGACAGACTGATGGACAGCATAACTGACTGACTGACAGACGAAGGACGTAAAAATGAAAGGTTGAAACTCTGAAGGCGTTAGTATTAAACTGCCTCTTCGCGCAAAGAAACTGTTCGACACTCCAACCAGAGAGGTTCTTCTTTCAGTTTAAGTTCTTTAAGGGAAAAATTACTGGAACACGAAGAGGAAACATGACCCACGTCTTCAGTAATATCTTCAGTTCATTTCTAGATTTTACTACCAGACACGTATAGTACACTATTTCACAAACAAGTTTACAGCCAATTCCTGTCCCGACCTGAATTTGTGTTCGCAGCAAGGATGCAGTATAAAGGGTGCAGAATCTATCCACGTCTCATATCAAAGCAGTTAATAGTTACTACAGGGAAATCATCGTGAGTGAATTGGCTATTGTCCGTCATAACCGGATTGAGATTATCATTCTTTTTGAGTAAATTTTCCGTAACCCAGTGGCAGAATATGACAATAATACGGCCGTATTTTGCAAGATCATTACTTCATGGTTAACATAATATGCAGGTGTTAATATCTTGTTCCATCATAGCACTGAACACGGACAAATGGCAGTGTTAATCCAAGTGAATGTAGACAGCGCATAGCATCCCCCCCCTGCACGAGTGCGCGCACGCCCGTGTGTGTGTGTGTGTGTGTGTGTGTGTGTGTGTGTGTGTGTGTGTGTGTGTGTGTGTGTGTGTGTGTGTGTGTGTGTGTGTGTGTGTGTGTGTGTGTGTGTGTGTGTGTGTGTGTGTGTGTGTGTGTGTGTGTGTGTGCGCGCGCGCGCCCGACCTCACTTGTGTGCAGGTGAGGCAGTGTAGATATGAGGGCGGATTAGTGAGACTTGGTATGATGCTCCCAGTATTCAGTTGAGAGGCTTCACGTGAGGGTTCCAGTTGATTATTCCATTATCTGTCCAGTAATACCTCCTGAATATATATGTAGAGAGAGAGAGAGAGAGAGAGAGAGAGAGAGAGAGAGAGAGAGAGAGAGAGATTGGCATCCACACTTGAAAGTGTGAATCATGATCGAGCGAGCAAGCTTGCTAAGGTTGTTCTTTTAGCCTCCAGTGCTGTCAGTAGGTCAGCTGTATCTTTAGTAATTTCTGAGATAACTCAGCTGTGGAGCTCAGTTTGGCGTTTTGGAACATTTTGTTCAGGCGTATGGTAGTGAATATTTAGGCAATTCACTTGAGGTACACCTATTACCATTCCATATGTTTTTCATAGATGTGCTCGAGTCCGCTGCCAGACTCGTCAGTTTTCACACAAAACAACACGTGACACTCTATTCCTGTTGACCTAAGGGGTGATCACAAATAGCCTCCATGTCGCCTTGTCCCATGCCATTTCGCTGCCCTTCCCCTAGCTCTCTCATATACCTCACCTCATCCTCGCCCCCCCCCTCCCACTCCCCCCCTCCTCCTAATTCACATACACTCTCTTCGTTAGTCTCTCAGTCTCCATCCTCTCCACATGGCCAAAGCACCACAATAAATTTCCCCTAAAGTTTTTTACCACATCCACATCCACACCATAACGCTCCTTCTCTTCAACATTTGTCAGCCTGCCTCTCCATGCAATTGTACATGCTCCTTTCACAACACATTTCAACTGCTCTCACTCTTAACTTGTGTCCTTTCAACAAGGCCCAAGCATCGCTTCCATACATTAGAGTTGGTATTACCGTACTATCATGCAGTGACGTTTCTATTTCCATGCCCACTTCCTTATTTCTTGTCACTGTTCTCAAAGAACAAGCAACCTTTCTTCCCTGTTGTTCCCTTTCAAGCACTTCTTCTTTTTTTCTATATTATCTCACTCAAACCCTGTTCCTCCCCCTCCTACTCTTCTCTCATCACCCTTCCTTCCCTCTCTCCATCTCTGTTTAAATATCTTCCTTTCACTCTGTTCCTTTTCTTCCTACAGTACTCTCCCCTTACCACCCTCCATTTCCTCTCTCCGCCTCTCCCCTTGGGTCACACTTTTCCCCTCGGTGGTAACGGGGAGAGGGGAAGGGGCGTCGCTTTTACCTTTCACTACTAATGACACTCTGCTCCATTGACAGGAAAGGGAACAGACTTTTTCATATGGATATTTTTGCGTACGAGGGAAAGCTAAACTTTTACCCCTGAAAGGCGACCGTGTGTGAGAAAGTTAGAGCAGCCGTCACATTAACCCAGCATCATTGTACAATATATACATAGTCAGGCCTTTAAGATATCTTCATTCCGGTGACCATTATTGTTACGCTCTTGCTATCAGCAGATGATTTTACTTAACTCTGCAAAAATTTCTCATACAAGGAGGATTAAAGAAGACAATATATACCTAACCCCTGCGTTTCAAAAGTGTCTCTGAAGCAAAATTTGAGCGTCCAAAAGCAGCCAGAATTTAATGGAATACACTTCACCTGAACATGGTAGGAAGTGGCGACCATCATCCACTCACTTGATGTAGTGCTGCCTACTTCTTCCTTAGCTTTTATCATTCTTTTTCTGTGCCTGACCTCCTCTCTTCCTATTTCTTCCATGTTTCCTGTCACTTCTTATTGCGTTTCTTTCTTTTACAGGTAGCTTTACATTGAGTGACAAGCCAAGTGGTTTCCTGTAAGCTAAGAAACCATTTACGACGCTGGGTGGTAACCATATAACCAAACCATACGTGCTCCCTACGTGCCAACAAGTGGGTTGGTGGAGGGTTAGTGCCCCTCCCTGTGAAACAAATAACTCAAAGTCAAGTGGCCACTCCTTATGGGATTATGGCGTCTGGCAGTAGATAGATAGATAGACTTCACCTGATCGAAGGGGTTAACACTAGAAGCCTTCATTACCTGCCAATCCCTTCGAAATGGTGACCCATATTTTAGTTTATTTTTTTTTGCCAACAGCTGATTATATTCAGTTCAGGATAATCCCGTTGATGTACAGAGGTTAATGAAATAAAATAAACATTCTCACCGACTCTTCTTGCTGCTTCTAGCATCTTGCTTAAAGTATCTTTTGTAAGTTCACTTCATCCTCTTTCTCCCCCTCTATCCACTTGAATGGCTATAATACTGTTTCTTCAAATAGCAAGTATGAAATGATTAGTCATACCCTTGCCTCTTACTTCACTCTTAATGATTCCAGTGTAATTCCTCCATCTCCCTTTGATACTTTCAAGAATATAATTAAAATTTCTTTAGAAGATGCTCTGTCTGCTATTTCTGGCTTCAGTCCTAAGAAGACATGAAATGCTGATGAGGTCCCTCCTGCTGTTTTCAATAACTGTGCTTCTGTACTGAATCTGCCCGAGTAATCTCTTCTGCCTTCGACTATCAGCTTCTTCCCTTCTAGCTGGAACCTAGCTCCATTCAGCCTGTCCTTAAGAAGGGTGGCCATTTCCAGGCATCTGCTATTTGCTTAACTGCTTTAATCTCTTGTTTTTCTCTGATACTTGAGTCTGTTCTTAAACTTGCCATCTCAGATATTAATCGTCTAAAATAAATCGTCATTTTTCAGACTGCCGTCGAGCGGTCTTTATTTCTCTCTGCCTTCGTCTCTAGCATCCTGTCTGGCCACTGCATAGCCACTGTTGTGGATGTCCATCGTTCTTGGACATTTATCAGTAGTGGTGCTTCTCAGTGTTCTGTCTTTTCACCAACTCTCTACCTCCTATTCATTAATGATCTGAGCTGCACATCTAGCGTATCACTCACGCGCTGATGACTTCATCTTTCACTTTTCCACCAGTTTCTCACAGCGTCCATCACAGCACTTAATACGATTGCGACACGTCTTGCATCTGACTTTTTTATTATTTCTAACAGAGGTAAAAGAAACTCTGTTTTTTAATGCATTAAAAAATCAGTTCCTCCATGTTTCCAGTCACTAAAACTTTCCTCTTTAATATTCATTGATATTCAGCAGTACATTACTCAATCTTTCACAAGATCTTGATACCCAAGGGATATCTCTCTCTCCCTCGGGATGGATCATGGGAATCACATTACATCCCATGCAATTCCGTTTCCGAAAGGTTAGGTGCGCTAAACAAACATCGTTTTTTACTTTGCCCTTCTGCAGTTGCTGACTTTGCAATGGACCTTATTTGACTGTATGAGTACTGCTCTCATGTGTGGGAGGCCTCACCATACACAGTTCCTCTAAACAGCGTGAATGCAGTGCCCTTTCATCTACATCAACTCCCTTCCTCTTACTGGCTCTTCTGAACTGTCTGTTTGCAAGTCCCCCCGATAACGGCGGGTGCAGCACTTGCTAATGAACTCACATTCACTGGTTTTCGTCTAGCTCTCTAATGTAAGCGTTAACATATATTCTCAGTCCTTCATGTAGACAAGTGATGAAATAAGGAAATGCTCTCCTTAGTCTGTATTTCCTTCTGCCTGCTATAATCACTTTTAAACGCAATAGTTCCAGCCATTTTTAATTGACTGAAGCGTGATTTTGGTTTGCCTATAGAACTGTTCCAGGAAAGGGCAATCTTTTTTAGACTTTCAGAGCTTATATATTTTCATTTAAAAAAAGTCAGACTGATATCAGACGATTTAATTCACCTAGGCCTGGGAGCGTAAGATAGTTAATAATGTCAACATCAATCTTCCAGTGATCGGGTCATCTACACTAATGTATTCTAGCTAACGTCAGGTGATTTTCTTTAACTAAGAATGAGGTATACGAGTTTAAGAATGTTGTAAAATAACTAAGAATATGAATCTGAACGTACTGCCGAGGAAAACCAAACTTCTAAGCTTGAGAAGTGGCCGTATATTTTCTCAGCACTATGACCTCGCGTAAATTTTAATTATTTATTATCCTTAATGGGCAAAGTTGGTTGTTTGGAGTTTTACCCCACCCTCTAACCGGCCCCCAAGAGGAAGTTGGTAATACCAGTTATTAATTTTCGAGTCTGTTCATTTCTCACCCAGACACAACTATAAATTCTCCCCGTCTGGTGATCCGAGGCTGCAATGATGCAATAACTAAGCAACATTATGTGCAAACACTTGATGCAGGCAATTCAGTGTAAATGCATTTGCCTGTTAATAATTCAGTGCCGTGCCATAATGCCAGCCACCACAATGATCAGTTAAACATTTTAGTTTCCATTCTGCCAGACGATTTTATTCAGCTGTAATTAGTCCTTTTCCATCGAAAGGAGCTGGATGCAGCCTTCATTAACTCCTTCATCACAGGGCTGTGGAGTTTAAGCCTAACGAAACAATCTGCCATAAGCTAAAACATAAAGAGAAACAAACTGATAGAAGATGAAGGCCAAGTTTAAGCGATCAAGCTTTGGTCCACCCGAGGTACAAATTATAGGTGGCGCTGCCAGCGACCGGAAGTGAGTTCTGACACCAAAACTCATTTCTGTATGAAGTACTTCAGTGCAACATTCCACTCAAGAATCATGGCCCTGGATTATCAATCTTCGGAGCCTTAGCATTTCGCATGAGGAAGGACGTAATTTTAGCACTTTTCATATTTTATGCACTTGATGACCTTTGACCCATGACCTGGCGGATATGGGTGAAATATGTACAAGGCACATTTGTAGTACCCATTAGCGACAATAAGCATACACAGTTTCATTCGATTACATCCACCCACCGTGGAGCTAGGGAACTTGAAATTCGCGGAATGATCCCCACCACAGGTACAACTTCCAGGTGGAACTACCAGCGACTGGAAGTGAGTTTCGACATTAAATGTCTTTTTTGTATGGAGGTGCTCCAGTGCAATATTGCACCTAAAAATCATGGCCCCGGCTTAATAATCTTCGGATCTTGGCATTTTCAGCGAGCACAGTCGTACTTTAGCTATCTCTATTGTTTTCGCATTGATGACCTTTGACCCCTGACCTGGCCAATGTAGCACTTAGGTGTACAATGGAATGTTGTAGTACTAGTCAATGTCTTTAACATGCAAACTTTCATTCACTTCCATCGAGCCGCTGGGGAACTAGAAGGGCATTTTCGAAAACCGGTACTGGTTGCTGGGTACACTGAGGCCAATCTTCGCAGGGTTGCCACTCGAAAAGTAGAGGAGAAAGAAAAATGTTGGCACACTAACGAAAGGGAATGACCTCAAGATAACGCCGAAAGAAATCAAAGGTTTACACGCCCATTAATAATGCTTCTAGAGCTCAAAACGTGAAAAGTGCCAAAATATAGCGTTTTGTTCTGCCACCGCCAGGCAACGAATAGTTACCGAGCAACCAAAACCTTGCGGACACAACTAGGTCATAGGCTGGTCATTGTGACCAAGTTCAATTGTTTAATTCTGAAGTACAGAAGTACTAAGCAAGAAAACGCAGCTAACAATACGGGTAGCATGAGCTGGCCAACAAGAAGAACCACCACAGAGTGCAACATGCAAGGCCACCAACTGGTCTAAGGATCGAATATTAAGGGCAGAAATATCTGTCTATCTAACTGTCTATCTACCAATCTGTGTGTGTGTGTGTGTGTGTGTGTGTGTGTGTGTGTGTGTGTGTGTGTGTGTGTGTGTGTGTGTGTGTGTGTGTGTGTGTGTCCAGAATCCAGAAATATTTTGAACAGGATAATAGGATAAAACAATGGAAATAAATTTTGAGGTATATAAGAATACTAAAGTACGAACACGTAAAAAGCAAGATCGAGAATCTGGGGAAGAAGTTCAAAGGACAATGGGGACGTATTTGCTTAGCGTGGCAGGACCTCTTACACATCTCTTCTTAGTGATTTATTTTGTGGAATACGCCTATGTGTTTTGTTGTATCTGGTGTATATTTCCCTGCTGATATATTTTCTCTAAATATCATAGACATAAATAATAACCCCATTCGCTGAGATGATGTTTGTCTCATTTTATTACGCTCTTCACACGACTTTGTAAACCCTGTAATATACTTTTCAAAGTGAAGGGGTTTGATATATTCTTACTTAACCCTTTGACTCCTACAGACCGATCCTCAGGTTGACGGTATTAAGACGTCATATGCAGAAGGAAACTGATAATGAAGAGGTGTTGGGGGTCTCGGAAAGCTCATAAGAATACGGCCTAAGGACTGCAGCGGTAAATAATTGAATAGGGGAAAAACGCAATGCCAGAATATAGACCGCTTATATGTTTACGTTCAACGGTAAAAACAGCGCAAAACACCATACCCCCTTACGTGTAATGTTTCATTTTATTTTTTTTTTTGGGGGGGGGCCATCCCCATTCCCTAAATTCACACAAACAACTCTCTCCGCCTCCACTGAAAGGCTGCTCTACACACCACAGCATCCGGATTCATTTCATGCACCTCATTCACTCACGTCACTTACCCCACGCACCACACACATAATTTCTCGTGCCTCATATATTTCCTTCACATGACATACTCATCTAAAATACACAGTAAGCATATTCACCTAATGTGCATAGTAGAAATACTAACCTAACACATACAACATACCTCATACCCCTTATTTACATAACATACTCACTAAATATACATAACAATCACATCATGCACCTTATTCACATTGCATACAAACTCACCTCATGGCATACCCAATCTCCTGAAGCACCTCATAAATATAAAACACATACTAATCTCAAGAACTTCATCCATAAGCCCCATTTACCCACCTTATTCAACAAGGCATCTTCTTACCGTCATGTGCTGCTGCGGACACTAATATAATTCCATTTCATTGCGATATCTAACGGGCGAGTGAACAATAACTATTGAGACTTACTGATCCGTTTTTAGGAATCTACCAAGATTTTCAAGATAATGTGGAAGAGTTTCTTAATAATTCGTCTTAAAGGGAGCAATAGTCTTGAAGGCAACTGTACCTAAATGCATACAACACTGCAATACACTAGCACACAACGCACCCCAACACACTAGCACACAACGCACCCCAATACACTAGCACACAATGCACCCCAACACACTAGCACACAACACACTGCAACACACTAGCACACAACACACTGCAACACACTAGCACACAACACACTGCAACACACTAGCACACAACACACTGCAACACACTAGCACACAACACACTGCAACACACTAGCACACAACGCTCCTAAACACACTAGCACACAACGCACCGCAACACACAAGCACACAACACACCGCAACACACTAGCACACAACACATTGCAACACACTAGCACACAACACACTGCAACACACTAGCACACAACACACTGCAACACACTAGCACACAACACACTGCAACACACTAGCACACAACACACTGCAACACACTAGCACACAACGCACCGCAACACAATAGCACACAGTGCACTGCAACACACTAGCATGCAACGCACTGCAACACACTAGCACACAAAGCATTGCAACACGCTAGCACACAACGCACCGCAACACACTAGCACACAACGCACTGCAACACACTAGGAAACCTCATACACCTAATCCTCAAAACCAACTCGCCTTATTCACACACAGCAGTTATTCACTTCATTCACAGCACAGTTACCAATCTCTGGACTCTACTTCGCACAGCACACCACCTCACCTCTTGCATACCATTTCCACAACAGCACACACACTCCACATTCATCTCACTCACACACCAACAAATTCGCCTCACCATCATACCTCTACACAACCAAACGCACACAACAACACACTCACCTCACCCACATACCGTATCAACACACTTCGCCAGCAAGCCAACACATTCACTCACATAACTATACACTCACACACCAACACACTCGCCCACTCACCAACACACTCACCTACACACCAACACAATCATCCACACACTCACTCACACACCAACAAACCCACGCCCACCACAATCATCCACACACCAACACACTCACCCACACACCAACACACTCACCCACACACCAACTCACTCACTCACACACCAACGCACTCATCAACACACCCACTCACACACCAACACACTCACCCACCCACCCACACACACACACACACACACACACACACACACACACACACATACCTCACTCACGCAACACAAATTTACAATACAGTTCATATTAAAAGGTTTCTGGGACTATCAGACTGAAGTGTAGTTTATCTCGTTCAAGAAAACAACAACACAAACAAGAACAGTTCATGTCATCACCAATTAGTAAAACATTAATAACAGCTGTATCAATGTTTTTGTCAATAACACCAACACCAACAATAATTCGATAACAACTATGCCAATAACAGAAACTGAAAACAATACAAAACATTCCAATAAAAACAAACAAAAACACTTTTGACATAGGCAATAATGCCACTTAAAATAAAGATATAAAAACCAAATATATATAGCAACTAGTACAAAACAAAACAACAACAAGAACAATTGAAACGTTCACTGAATTGTATGAAAACAGAATTGTTGTCATAGCAGTTGTTCACTCCTTCAGCCGAAGGACAGCATTTTCATGTTATTCATCCTCCTCCCTAACGATTTTTTTATTTACACTAGTTTCAGTGCGTACCCTAAAAAAAAAAAAAAAAAAAAAAAAAGCCGGAGGCGCCACCACTTAACAACGCACCTCAAACGTTTCATTTAAAGATGCATAAAATGGATCACCAGAGACGCGCCCCCCATCAAGGGATCAAGAAGGACACAGAGCAACGACCTGAAGCCACTCCATCACCCATTACCATCGACAACTTCAGTAGGAACGTCTCTCCTCGGGTAACCACCCCAGCCAAAGCCTCTTCCTGGACAAGAACTTAGCATGAGAACCATCTTGTGAAATGGCAAAATAAGTAAATAAATAAATAAACAAATGAAAATAAAATCAAGAAAAGTCCTTGACGATTTAAAGTACCGTAGCTGTGATTGATTAAAGGGTATTTCAAAGTCAATTAACCCTCTTGTGGTCGGGACAACTCTACTACTAAGTTCCACGTACCGCCAGATGCTCTACTTTACCTATGAGTCATGGCAGCCTAAGAGCGCAAATCCGAAGTAAAGCTCCGGCTGTGACAAAGAAGCAAAGCAAAATTTATCATTGGCCAATTTCAGTGCTCAATATGAATGCGGGTTTCCCTTTCACCCAAACTGCTGAACAGCACCAGTCACTCCAGAATAGGTGACTCCCTACCACAGTCTCCACAGATGCTATTAGGAAACGAGAGAGAGAACATAAAGAATGAAACAAACCTGTACCTTACCCAGGAAATATATTGGATGACCATAAAGAAAATGGATCTGAGACGGTGTGTCTGCGTATTTGTTTTGGTGTGATTGTGTTGAAGAGAGAGAGAGAGAGAGAGAGAGAGAGAGAGAGAGAGAGAGAGAGAGAGAGAGAGAGAGAGATTTAGTGACCATAAAGAAAATGGATCACTGACGGTGTGCCTGCGTGTTTGTTTTTGTGTACTTGTGTTGAAGAGAGAGAGAGAGAGAGAGACAGGGGGGGGGGGAGAGGGCTTCGCTTTTACACATCACTACTAATGACTCTCGGCTCCATTGACAGGAAAGGGGACAGACTTTTTTCATAAGGATATTTTTGCGTACGAGGGAAAGCAAAACTTTTACCCCTGAAAGGCGACCGTGTGTGAGAATGTTAGAGCAGCCGTCATATTAACCTTAAATCAGTGTACAATATATACATAATCAGGCTTTTAAGATATCTTCATTCTGGTGACTATTGTTGTTATGCTCTAGCTATCAGCAGATGATTTTACTTAAGTCTGCAAAAATCTTTCATACAAGAAGTATTAAAGAAGTCTATATATACCTAACCCCTACGTTTCAAAAGTGTCTCTGAAGCAGAATTTAAGCTTCCGAAAGCAGCCAGAATTTAATGGAACACACTTCACCTGAACATGGTAGGTGGTGGCGACCATCATCCACTCACTTGATGTAATGCTCCTACTTCCTCCTTAGCTTTTATCATTCTTCTTCTGTGCCTCCCCTCCTCTCTTCCTATCTCACCCATTTTTCCTGTCACTTCTTATTGCGTTTCTTTCTTTTACAGGTAGCTTTACATTGAGTGACAAGTCAAATGGTTTCCTGTAAGCTAAGAAACCATTTACGACGCTGGGTGATAACCATATAACCAAACCATACGTGCTCCCTACGTGCCAACAAGTGGGTTGGTGGAGGGTTAGCGCCCCTCCCTGTGAAACAAATAACTCAGAGTCAAGTGGCCACTCCTTATGGGATTATGGCGTCAGGCAGTAGATAGATAGATAGACTTCACCTGATCGAAGGGGTTAACACTAGAAACCTTCATTACCTGCCAATCCCTTCGAAATGGTGACCCATATTTTAGTTTATTTTTTTTGCCAACAGCTGATTATATTCAGTTCAGGATAATCCCGTTGATGTACAGAGGTTAATGAAATAAAATAAACATTCTCACTGACTCTTCTTGCTGCTTCTAGCATCTTGCTTAAAGTATCTTTTGTAAGTTCACTTCATCCTCTTTCTCCCCCTCTATCCACTTGAATGGCTATAATACTGTTTCTTCAAACAGCAAGTATGAAATGATTAGTCATATCCTTGCCTCTTACTTCACTCTTAATGATTCCAGTGTAAATTCCTCCATCTCCCTTTGATACTTTCAAGAATATAATTAGGATTTCTTTAGAAGATGCTCTGTCTGCTATTTCTGGCTTCAGTCCTAAGAAGACATGAAATGCTGATGAGGTCCCTCCTGCTGATTTCAATAACTGTGTTTATGTACTGAATCTGCCCAAGTAATCTATTCTGCTTTCGACTATCAGCTTCTTCCCTTCTAGCTGGAACCTAGCTCCATTCAGCATGTCCTTAATTACCACGAATGGCTTTCCTAAGGGAAGGAAAACAATAAATGAATAACTACATAAAACAAATATATAAATAAAGACGCTCTCAGGCTGCAGGAATTAAAATAAGTTCTACCACAGCGTAACTGCTTCTTGTTGGCAATCCTGCCCACCTGTAATACTATTCTCCCTGGCATTACCACTGTTATTTTCGAGTTATTGTACAGTGTATTGTTGGAGAGAGAGAGAGAGAGAGAGAGAGAGAGAGAGAGAGAGAGAGAGAGAGTTGAAAATGTAGTGCACCGTTATATTTTTTCTTAAAGTGGTTCATTCACCCAAATGTCCTGTCCTCCATTAAATCAGTATACAAAACCAATAATAACACTTGTACTTACCGCGGGTTCTCGATGTCTTCACGTCTCACCTCCCCATCTTTCCAATCGTGTCCTGCCTTGCCATTCCGTCGTCCTTCAACAAATTTCATCCACAGTCTGCATCATCAACCCCATCCTTCCCACTTACCTGTAGGAAGGATTAGGTAATGGTTACATTTTGAACAGATTCTAAAATGTCATTGCAGGCTTGGTTCACCACTTACTTAGCACTATTAATTAATTTATCCATTTCTCCGTACTGCAGTTTAATCTCTCTCTCTCTCTCTCTCTCTCTCTCTCTCTCTCTCTCTCTATGTTGAAGAGAGACGCACCCGTGTGTACAAATGTCTTTTACGCTCATGGTGGAGTGGTATCGGTGCCTCACTTCTGTCTAAGAGGTCTAGGGTTCGATTCCCAATTAGGAGG
>NC_137033.1:47423957-47461457 GCF_032717465.1 Coenobita brevimanus
AAAAGACACAGTTCACAGAAGGGACAGGCGTGAAAGAGAGAGAGGACCTGTAATTAAGAAAGTGTGAGTGTGTGAGGCAGAACTGGAGAAACAGCGCCATGTATTTATGTATGACGGTAAATGAGGCTGTTGGCCGCTTTAATGTCAGGATGTTGTTGATGGTGGTGGTAATGGTGGTAATGGTGGTGTTGGTAATGCTGGTGACTGTGGTAACGGTGTTGATGGTGGAGGTGGTAGTGGTGATGCTGGCGACTGTGGTAGCGTTCCGTTGTTTTGATGCTGGTGGTGGTGATTAGGTAATAATGGCAATGGGGAGTTACTGTAGCGATGATGACAGTGGTGGTGATGGTGGTGTTTGTGATGATGGTAGTGGAGGTGACCGTAGCAGTGCTGGTGGTGGCTATAGTGGAGGGTGACGGATGTAGTTGAGGGGCTGGTAACAGTCATGGCAATAATAATAATGATGATAGTAGTGTGCTGGAACATAGTTTTGAAGCTCATCATCATGGACACCATCATCACGGTTATTATTTAATAATTATAGTAATAATGGTGATGGTATTAATGAAGGTGCTGATGGTTGTGAGGGTAGTGGGAGTCAAGAGTGTCATTATAAGTCCTCATTACGGCCGTAACAACGGTAAAACAGTAGCATGTCCACGAGGCGGGGGACAATCACCCACTTGTTAAAGATTTCACTCCAGCAACCTTGACATTCAGCCCATGACCTTCGTCTTCGACGGTGGCCTACATAAGGTATATAGCGACTGTAACAATCCTCCGCGTGGTTATCTAGTTACGGGGCGGACTCTACATTTGGTGTAAGGTAAAGACAAGAAACAGAGTGGAACTTAACTATACTTTAATATTAAACCTTACACTACAAAAAGTACCTAACAACATTATGACAAGTAACAAGGTTAATGACAAAGATTAAAGTAATAACACAAACAGTAGTTACTGCACAAAGAACAAGACAAATAGATCAGGTAGTTAAGCAAACGGACAAAGGGAAACAGTTACAGGCAAGATACAGAATTATAAGATATACAAATAATACAAAATTGATATACACCCTCTTCCACGTCACAAGGTCACCGAGCACTGTTACCGTGAGGGAGGTGAATGGAGCGGTGTAAACCCACTCAGGGAGGAGGAACACTGTCAGCCGTTAATAGTGTGAGTCTGCCTTCTCTGACTGAAGCAGCGGTATATATATCCCCATGGGTGAAGCCCGGCTTGTTTCACCTAGCCGTGTGGGGCTCCGAGGCGGTGATCCAATCGTAACAAGGGAGCCCAGCACTCCAGTAGTTTAGTGGGGGCGTCACACCTCCCCCCTAAAACGACACCCCATCGAAGAGGTGGTGTCGTAGAGGCTGTGTTACAGGCGGCTGAGTGTGTCTGCTAGGAGATTTTCTCAACCTCTGATGTGGTGAATGTCGATGTTAAAGGGTTGGAGGTATAGGGACCATCTTAAAAGCCGTTGATTCGAGAACTTGTTTCGATCCAGAAATGAGAGGGGGTTGTGATCTGTATATACTTGCAGAGGGGCACTGTTAGGAGAAAGGTAGCACTCAAACTTTTTGATGGCAGAGATGATGGCGAGTAGCTCCTTCTCTATAGTGGAGTAGCGACGTTGATGGACGTCCAGCTTTGCAGAGTGGTAGGAGACAGGGTGTAGTATGCCTTCCTTCTCTTGAAGCAGGGCGGCTCCCACAGCTTCTTCACTGGCGTCAGTGTGTAGGATGAACGGCTTGTTGAAGTCCGGCGAGAGCAGCACGGGATCTTGGGTGAGGAACGTTTTGAGGTGATTGAAGGAGGTCTGGCAGTCGTCCGTCCAAATGAATGGCACAGAGCCACTCGTCATCCTGGTGAGTGGAGCAGCTGCCTTGGCGAAGTTAGGGCAAAACCTCCGGTAGTACCCGGCCATTCCCAAGAAACGCATCAGCGCCTTCCGGGTAGTGGGTGCAGGGTACTGGATGATGGCAGAGATGTTGGCTGCTTTGGGACGGAAGACTCCTCTGCCCACCTCATGTCCCAAGTACGTCACCGTGGCCCGGCCAAAGGTGGTCTTGGCCAGCTTCACCGTGAGGTTGGCGTCGTGTAGTCTGGACAGCACCTCAGAGAGTTGGCAGAGATGTTGCCGCCAGTGGGGAGAAAAAATTAGTATGTCGTCCAGGTAGACTGATACTCCATCTAAGTCTTGCAATAGATAATTCATGGCCCGCTGGAAAGTGGCAGGACTATTCCTCATACCGAAGGGCATTACAGTATATTGGTAAAGCCCGAAAGGAGTAGCAAAGGCAGAGATGAGCTGAGCATCATCGGTTAGAGGAATTTGGTAATAGCCCCGAAGCAAGTCAATTTTAGTAATGAACTGAGATTGTCCCACCTCATCAATCAGATCATCTAACCGGGGGAGTGGATAGGAGTCTGGGATCGTGACAGAATTGACTCTACGATAATCAGTGCAGAGACGTATTTGTCCATCTTCCTTGGGCACGATTAGACAGGGTGATGCCCACGGGGACTGGCTGGGGACTGCTAATCCTTGGTCCAACAGGTAATCCACCTCCTTCTGCATCTGTGCTTTTTTCTGTGGATGTAACCTATAAGGGTTGCATTTAATTGGATGGGTTCCTGGCACCAACTTTACTTTATGAGAGGTGATGGTACATCGGCCAGGATTGTTATTAAACAATTTAGGGTACAGTCTTATAATTGTTTCTAAATCCTGTTTTTGTATTGGTGTGAGGTGTTGGAGATATTGTTGGAGATTGTTAAGTATCTCCGAGTTGGACAGTGGAGGGGTTGGAATGGTGCTAGCTAACTCCGGCTCCTGAACCATAGGGCGGATGCAAGGGATCTCATGCAAGGTTTCAGGAGGGTTGGAGCTTGCTGTATTTATGGTGTGTTGTAAGTCTACGGGTAACATGAGTCTCGGGGAGTTGTCTGGTGGTTCCTGGTGCTTATAGGGCTTAAGTAAGTTAATATGAACAAGTTGAGTTGCCTTGCGACGGTCTGGGGTCTCCAATATATAGTTGTAATTTGACAGTTTTCTCTGAACTCTATATGGACCGTGATATTTTGCTTGTAGAGGAGAGCCAGTGACAGGGATGTATGCCAAAACCATATCACCCTCATTGAATTCCCTAACCTGAGATTTATTATCATAGTGATTTTTCATGACTGTCTGGGCACGAATTAAGTTCTTCTTAGCAAAAGCTCGAACCTTACTCAATTTATCCTGAAGGGAATTTATGTACTGTTGGACAGTTATCAGTTTACTGGTGGGTGAAGCTATCATATGGTCTTTGATCACTTTAAGGGGCCCCTTACCTTCCTTCCATACAAGAGTTCAAAAGGAGAAACACCCAAGGAGTCAGATGGTGTTTCACGAATGGCGAAAAGAAGGAAGGGCAGTCCCTCATCCCAATCATGATCCTCCTCATGGCAGAATTTACGAATCATAGTCTTGAGAGTTTGATGTAGTCTCTCTAATGCACCCTGCGACTGTGGATGGTAAGCTGTGGACAGAGTTTGTTTAATCCCTAATTCCTTAAGGACCTGGGTAAATAGTTCACTTGTAAAGTTAGAACCTCTGTCTGACTGGATTTCCTGAGGAATGCCAAATGTTGTAAACATGTGTGTTAAGGTTTTGGCCACATTTTTGGAGGAAATGTTCTTTAAAGGAAATGCCTCAGGATATCTAGTGGTGGGGCACAGAGTAGTGAGTATATACTGATTGCCTTTCTTGGTCTTAGGAAGTGGTCCAACTATGTCAATAATAATCTTTTGGAAAGGCTCAGCAGGTACTTGAATGGGTTGTAAGGGGTAAGATGGAATTACTTCATTCGATTTACCTACTACTTGACAAATATGGCAATTCTTAACAAAGTCAGTTACATCCTTCTTCATGCCTGGCCAGAAAAATTCAGTTAGCAATCTAGAATAAGTTTTTTTGATACCTAGATGGCCTGCAAGGCCTGCATGAGCAACTTCCATTACAGGATGCCGCAAGCTTTTTGGTAGTACTATTTGATGGTACTCAGCCCATGTGTCATCATCACCTAGTTGGGATGGCTTATACATTCTCATGAGTACTCCATCTTGGTGGTAAAATGAAGGAGGATGGATTATATTATCCTTGGAAATGGCTTTATTATGCAATTGAATCAGGGAAGTGTCACTTTGTTGCGCTTCTTTAAGACTTTGTTCAGAAAATATGGTAGGAATGATGCTTTGGGGAGGTAGGGTAGGTTTAATTACTGTACTACCTTTGGATTGTGATCTGGTAATGGCACAACTAGGGAATAAGTTAGGTTGGTCTTGTTCAAGATCATCTGTTGGATTCTGAGGCAAAGGAGACTTACTGACAACTAGAGGAGGGTAAACAAGTCCTCCAGCCAGATCGTTGCCAAGAATGAAATCAACATCTGGAATGGGTAATGATTCATCTTCACTTACCCCTATGGTGACAGTTCCCTGGACCAAGCCACAGTTCAGGTGCACTCTGGCCAGAAGAGTGGGGAAGGGATCGTGAAAGTCCCTCAGATATACCAGTTCTCCGGTACAGTTATCCTGGATATTGGGTAAGGCAGATTTCCGGATGAGGGATTGAGCAGCGCAAGTGTCCCGCACTATCTGGACAGAGTGCTCCTGTTGGCCAGGACCAAGCGCGACTGTACCGGTGGAACGGAATGGCTGGAATGGATCAGGAGAATTAGCATTGGGTGGCATGGATTGGATGGAAGCAACAGGCTTTTTGCAGAGTTCTTGGCCACTTTGCACTTGGGGGCTGGGCAATTTGTTATTATATGCCCAGGTTTAATACAAAAAAAACAGACAGGAGTGTTCTGTGCCACTTGCTTACCATCTTTGTTTCTATCTGTGTTCTTATTACTATCAGCACCTTTGGAACTACCAGGCAACCTAACAGTGGGTGACTGGGTTTTCCTCTCCCTGGGGGGTGAGCGATGCAGAAGTGAGTAGATATCAGCCAATTGGGCTGCTTTAAGCACATCAGTCTCCTCCCTATCGATAATGTGTACCTTGATAGAGTGTGGAACTCTTCTCAAGAACTCTTCAAGAGCAACTAGATTAAGTAACTTATCAAAAGTGTTCACAGATGCAGACTTTAACCATCGTTTTAAGGAACGAAGCTTATCAGAGGCAAACTCAGCATAGGTTTGGTACTGAAGTTTAACAATGTTACGGAAAGCTTGGCGGTAACCCTCTGTGGAGATTGAATAAGCTACGAGAATGGCCTTCTTGACTGTTTCATAATCAGTGTTGTTCTCAATGTTGTTACAAACAGTTAAAGCCTTATCTGATAGTTTAGGCTTTATGAGCCATACCCAGTCTGCTTCAAGGATCTCGAAATGTCTGACTGTTGATTCAAATTCTCTAAAGAACGCCTCAGGATCGGTATCAGGGAAAGATGGGATTAGTTTTACATATTTAAGCAAGTCAGATTTACGAGGTGTTTGAGATGTAGGGAGATTCTGAGGTCCTAGCAGGTTTGGTTGTGTGCCTGCTAGTTGGGCTTGAAGAGCCTGAAGTTGCAATTCATACTGCCTATTTCTTTCCTTTTCTTCATGTACCATTTTCTCACGTTCATGTTCTCTTTCCTCTCTTTCATACTCCATTTTCATTTGCATTGCCTGAATCTCTACTTTCTTTATCTCCAACAGGATTTGAGGATCTTTAATTATACTAGAAGCTTCTAGCTCCACTGCAGAGGCTTCGACTACCTCTGTGTCTCCTAAGTGGGTCAGAATTAGTGCTCTTAACTTATCTTTCCTCACATCCTGAGCGAATGGAATTTTAAATGACTTAGCAATGTACTTAAGGTCATCCTTTGATATTTTAGCAGCTTTAAATTCATCCAAGGAGGGGTTGCCGACAAACTCTAATGCATTAAAGTCAGTCATGGTCTTGAAAGTTCCGCGCTCTTAAGTGAAACCTGCTAATGGCCTTATTTCTAAGCACTGACCAGGAATAACTGGTACAACATGTATAGAGTCAATATAGTTATAAGGCAGTAAAGTATAACAAATGATACTAGTCACGTACAGTTGGCTAACTAGCATGGACAAGATTGGCAGTTAAGAATAGTTTAGCAATGAAAAGATATAACTCATGGGATAACAGCCGAATAGTGATGGCTGATTATCAGTAACAAGGGGATACTTATGGACAGACTAGCATTAACCGAGAAAAAGATAGTTAACTACCAGTGGAAAAAGACTAGCATTAACCGGGAACAAGATGGTTAACTACTAGTGACTGATTTAAAAAATTTTACCTCCCGTTAAATTCTTATAAACCAGTAATTGATAAGCATGAATGAGCTTCTGATACTATAACGCAATAACAAGCCAGGTTATCCAGGAGAGTATCAGCCCACACTAACACACAAAAAAGTCCTGAATAAGTACTCTTTCGAAATAACTGGCTGAAAGAGTTTAAGAATGGTCAGGTTACCACGTAGTATACGTAATTAAAGGCTGTGAACGTCAGTGGTTCACCACAGGTACATGGGTAACAAGATGAGTCTCAAACGGCTGGTGGGAAACAAGTCCTTACAAATGGAACAGCCCAAACAATCACACCTATCCTGCTACATTAACTACCCTTAAGTGGCCACTAAGTAAGGAATTTAAAGTCATGGAAGCAGGCCTCACCAAGGACTACACATGTGACGTGACCCTGTGAGGCGGAGAGGTTGTATTAGTTATAATAGATAATTACTAAATTACTTAACTAGCTGATTAATTATCGATCCCGGACAGGCCCCCACATGTAACAATCCTCCGCGTGGTTATCTAGTTACGGGGCGGACTCTACATTTGGTGTAAGGTAAAGACAAGAAACAGAGTGGAACTTAACTATACTTTAATATTAAACCTTACACTACAAAAAGTACCTAACAACATTATGACAAGTAACAAGGTTAATGACAAAGATTAAAGTAATAACACAAACAGTAGTTACTGCACAAAGAACAAGACAAATAGATCAGGTAGTTAAGCAAACGGACAAAGGGAAACAGTTACAGGCAAGATACAGAATTATAAGATATACAAATAATACAAAATTGATATACACCCTCTTCCACGTCACAAGGTCACCGAGCACTGTTACCGTGAGGGAGGTGAATGGAGCGGTGTAAACCCACTCAGGGAGGAGGAACACTGTCAGCCGTTAATAGTGTGAGTCTGCCTTCTCTGACTGAAGCAGCGGTATATATATCCCCATGGGTGAAGCCCGGCTTGTTTCACCTAGCCGTGTGGGGCTCCGAGGCGGTGATCCAATCGTAACAAGGGAGCCCAGCACTCCAGTAGTTTAGTGGGGGCGTCACACGACCAATCAACAAAAAGCTGATTTCTAGGCTAAGGATATAAAAAATTAGAGCCTGACTCGACGGACATACATTCAGACAGACAAGAGATGGCCTACTGAATGTGACCAAAAACATTACCAATACAGAAGGAACATCAGCTTTGTGATAAACTGGGACAGAACACCATCAACCACCGTAAACAGCTCCTGTTAAATGCAAGGCTGGTTTAAAGCACAAGGACGACCCAGTGATGTTTGCGATAAACCAACCATATGGATCACAAAAGCTGAGTGTTTACAATGGCTGGACGGAAATTGCCGCGTTTCTGTTTGATTCTTGTACATTTACTGGTGATAAAAATGGGTTATATAGCAGTAGCAGCAGCAGCAGCGGCAGGAGCAGCAGCAGCAGCAGCGGCAGCGGCGGCGGCGGCGGCGGCGGCGGCGGCGGCGGCGGCGGCGGCGGCAGCAGCAGCAGCAGCAGCAGCAGCAGCAATAGTAGTTGCTCCAGGTTCATCTGAAATGTGAACCCAGTAGGCTACTGGCTGCTCCTTCTATAGTCCATCCTCCTCCTTTTGGGGGACAGGAAGGGAACTGAGGGACGTTTGTATGAGCGGGTAGTAGAACCGCCCAGTTATGTTGGTGCCACCACGCGCAGGAGTCCGTCTCCAGCACCGTTTTATTGATAAAACTGGAGTGGTACGGCAAGTGGATACGGTGGTGACGATCGCATGCTCATTTTTGATTCAGCTTGAACTAAAATTGCCTTCTCTTCATCTTGAATGCTGGGATGTAGCAGAAGATTATCACCAGAATACGATACTAGGAGTGCTGTGGAAAAGGAGAGCCGTAACTCTTTCTGCCAGTGAACCATCGGGAAATTAGTTGCAAAACGACGGAAATCTCGGTCAGGTTAAGGTTAAATAAATACATAATGGCAGTTATTATGGTGGTGGTAACAGTGGTACTGGTTTGAAGGTGGTGATGGTAGTATTTCTGAAGATGGTGGTTGTGGTTGTTCTTGTGAAAGGGGTTTTGGTATATCTTGTAAAGGTTGTGGTGGAACGATGGTCTTAATCGCCAGGGTGATAGTGGTGATGGTGGTATGTGCAATGAAAGTGATAACAATGGTAGCCGAACTTAAGCGGGATGATGGAAGTAGCTGTGGTTATGGTATTGATGGTGGTAATGGTATAAAATGACAGGGACTGGTGCTGGAAAGGGGCGCCTTTATTCGGTGACACCAATATGGCCGGGCGGCTCTGCTACCCATTGATACAAACGTCAATCAACTCCAGCTCTATCCCCCAATAGGACGAACGTGGACTACAGGAAACGAACAACCTCAACCTGCAGTTCACCGGGTTCACGTTTCAGATGAACCCGAGGTTACAACAGCAGCAGCAGAAGCAGGAGTGACAGGGATTATGATGGTTTCTGTGATGATGGTGATGACAGGGGCAGTTGCAGCGATGGGGATATTGATGGATATACTGACAAGAATCAGAAGTTGAGGTGATCAAGGTAATGCTGGTGAGGCTGGGATATGGTGGAGGAAATGATGATGATGATATGTGTGGTAGTGGTTGTGGTAGTGGTAGCTGTGTGACGTTGATGTAAGTTGTGATTGTGGATGTGGTGGTAACAATTACTGTAGTGATGTGGTGGCAGCGGTGGTAGTGCGGATATCAGATGTTGTGGTCGTAATATTGGCGGTGGCAGCTTTGGTGGTGGTGGTGGTGGTGGTGGTGGTGGTGGTGACAGTTGTGGTGGTGATGGTGGTGGTGACAGTTGTGGTGGTGATGGTGGTGGTGAAAGCTGTGGATGTGGTGATGGTGGTGAAAGCTGTGGATGTGGTGATGGTGATGGTGGTGGTGGTGGGGAAAGCTGCGGTGGTGGTGATGGGATAACAGCTGTAATGATATCGCTGGTGGTAGCTGGGGTGGTGAAAGCTGTGGATGTGGTGGTGGTGGTGGTGGTGGTGATGGTGGTGGTGGTGAAAGCTGTGGTGGTGGTGGTGGTGAAAGCTGTGGTGGTGGTGATGGTGATGGTGGTGGTGGTGTGGAAAGCTGTGGTGGTGGTGGTGGTGTGGAAAGCTGTGGTGGTGGTGGTGGTGTGGAAAGCTGTGGTGGTGGTGGTGGTGTGGAAAGCTGTGGTGGTGGTGGTGGGGTAACAGCTGTAATGATATCGCTGGTGGTAGCTGGGGTGGTGAAAGCTGTGGTGGTGGTGGCTGGGATTGTAATAGCTGTGTTGGTGGTGGTGGGAGTGATCATGCCAACTGTGGTGGAGGTGGTGGTGGTACTGAGGTGCTGGTGCTGGTGGTGGTGTGGCGACAGCTATGTATTGGTGGTGGTAGCTGTGGTGGTGCACACAGTGGTGGTGGTGGTGGCAATTGTGGTGGTGACAGCTGTGGTGGTAGTGGCGATTGTGGTGGTGACAGCTGTGGTGGTGGTGAAAGCTATGGTGGCGGTGGTGGGGCTACTGCTGTAGTGGTATTGGTGATGGGGTAGCAGCTGTAATGTTGTTGGTGTTGATAGCTGTGGCGGTGAATGCTGTGGTGATGATGTTGGCGGCGCGGCACCTGTGGTGATGGTGGTGGGCTTACAGCTGCATTGATGTTGGTGAGGTGGTGATAGCTGTATTGGTGGTGGTGGTGTGGTGACAGCTGTAATGGTGGTGGTGGTGGTGTGGTGACAGCTGTAATGGTGGTGGTGGTGGTGTGGTGACAGCTGTAATGGTGGTGGTGGTGGTGTGGTGACAGCTGTAATGGTGGTGGTGGTGGTGTGGTGACAGCTGTATTGGTGGTGGTGGTGTGGTGACAGCTGTAATGGTGGTGGTGGTGTGGTGACAGCTGTAATGGTGGTGGTGGTGGTGTGGTGACAGCTGTAATGGTGGTGGTGGTGGTGTGGTGACAGCTGTAATGGTGGTGGTGGTGGTGTGGTGACAGCTGTAATGGTGGTGGTGGTGGTGTGGTGACAGCTGTAATGGTGGTGGTGGTGGTGTGGTGACAGCTGTAATGGTGGTGGTGGTGTGGTGACAGCTGTAATGGTGGTGGTGGTGTGGTGACAGCTGTAATGGTGGTGGTGGTGTGGTGACAGCTGTAATGGTGGTGGTGGTGGTGTGGTGACAGCTGTAATGGTGGTGGTGGTGTGGTGACAGCTGTAATGGTGGTGGTGGTGTGGTGACAGCTGTAATGGTGGTGGTGGTGGTGGTGTGGTGACAGCTGTAATGGTGGTGGTGGTGTGGTGACAGCTGTAATGGTGGTGTGGTGGCATCTGTGGTAACGAGCACAGTGGTGGTGGTAATGACTGTGTGGTGGTGATGACAACTCTGGCAGAAGGGGAAGGGACGCTAACAGTGCCATCAATAAGAGAGAGAGAGAGAAAGAGAAAGAGAGTGCCATCAATAAGAGAGAGAGAGAGAGAGAGAGAGAGAGAGAGAGAGAGACTCAGCTCCATCGTCCTTATCACTTGGCAATGATCTGAGAATTAGACATTATGCTATTCCGACCACATCACCATATGAGAACAAAAAATGTATTAGTTTATCTATATACTGTAAATCTGTCTGTCTGTCTGTCTGTCTCTCTCTCTCATAAACACACACACACACACACACACACACACACACACACACACACACATTCGCAAATGTATTCATACATACGTATATGCATAAGTACACAGAGACGGACAGACAAAGCAAACATAAGCACGCACACTGAAATACACAAAAACAACAAGAGTGGTGTCAAAGAAAAGCAAACTCGTCCCCGGCAGTCATTTTAGTGCTGACGTAAAAAAAAAACAACATGATATCCAGTCAAAGATGTCACATATCAAATTTGAAGTAAATCGGGTGAAAATTGACGATTTTATGCCCATTTGAAATTTCAGGCCCGACCCACTTGACACTGACCGCCCTACCGCTACATCAGGGGGTGACCCCCCTGATGTAATGAGGCGTGGTATAGGATGCTGATTTGAAAGATGCATCTTTAGGTTTTGGTTTCATGTCGATATGACGAATTTGAAAGGTTATGGCGAAAAAAAAAAAAAACGATTTTACCAAAACTTTTTCGGCCTACAACCTGGATCTTAGCCCAAATTGGCCCAAAATTTAATCAGGCGATTAGATCATAGCTACTCATCCCTGTAATTTTAGTCAAAATCTCACCAGTACTTTTCGCGTAAAATTGTCAACAGACAGGGAGTCAGACAAAGAAACAAACAAACCGCGTGAAAACAATACCCGTCCCCTAGGCCCTATATAATGGGCGGGGACAAGTAAATAACACAAACATACACTAACACGCTTCTCTCTCTCTCTTTCTCTCTCTCTCTCTCTCTCTCTCTCTCTCTCTCTCTATCCGTGTCCGCTGATCGCCAGCGGCCAGCATGAAAGGACGGGGAGATAATAAAGATGTGCGAAGAGGGAAGGGAGGATTGGAAGATGAAAGAGGGGACATGGTGGATGATCATGAGAGAGAGAGAGAGAGAGAGAGAGAGAGAGAGAGAGATGGTAATGACGACATGATGAATGACAAATGCTTTATCCTGAATGACTACTACAGGTAACGTGTTTGTTTCTTTTTAAATACCGGGTTGTATATGTTCGCAGGATTTTAGTAGTTTTTGTGTTATTGTCGATGGTAAGAAATTTATATTCCTTTAAGCCCTGGCATATGTACAAATTATATCCCTTACTTTGTTTAATTTTCTCGCCATTTTTCGTTTCCATGACAGTAATGACTCTAACCCTCAGGCTCCTGTGACCCACTTACAGCTGAACATTATCGTCTGGCGTAAGCTGGAATGGAATGTAGGATAATGGGGTTAATGATACTACTATTAACAGGGTCCAATGCTCATTCAACTGCATAGCATCGTCTGGAGTTAAGTGAAATGAAATATTTGCAAATAGGTGAATACGAAAGGGTTCAATTTTTTAAGACAGATGAAAGGATGGGATGGCTCTTACATAATATATTATGGAGATTCCACAGAGCTCCCTATCTATTCAAAGGAATTTTCGGTAGAATTTTTAGCTTCTTCATATCTCTGGACTTCCTCCTTTTCAATGAACGAGGTGGAAGAAAAGAGTACGGGAGCGTATGACCGAAAGCAAGGGAAAATGGGTCGTTGATGAGACACGTACTTGGAATCCCTTTTAACTCCTGAATATCAAGAAGTGTTCATCTGAGACGCGTAAACTTATATAATAATAGCAAAAGCTACTACCACTAAGAACAACATGGAAGAAACGGGCAGTTGTAAATATGAGGGAGGCTTGTGGGCCTTAGGAGGAGGAGGTCGTTAGTGAGCAGGGACATTTTCATCTGAAGCCTAACAAGACTCTTATATTTATCTACCCTATTAAATCATTTATCTTTACTTTAACTATGAATTTTATGTTGCTCAAATCTCACAAGTTACCGCACAAAGTATAGGAGTGGATATCATACAAGCGATAGAAGCTTTGGTAATGGGAACGAAAAAGAGGATAAGTATGAATGGAAAGAGATCAGACTGAGGATTAGTAATGAGTGACGTGCCTCAGTGTTCCGTTCCTGGTCTATAATTATTTAACATGTACATCAATGAACTTATACTTATTTACTTATAAATATTGGTATTACTGAATTTCCTGATAACACAATAACAGGCGGAATAATAAAAACATTTAAGGATTACAACACTTCAGAATTACATTAATATACCATTCAAATTGCCAGAGATGACATGTAATCTACAGATATATTAATCAGTTGGTGTGGAACACACTATGGCCTCCGTCCCCCCACACGCAGAGTTTAAATCGATAAATAAGAAGGATCGAGTAGTCATATGAGGACCTAAAACCTAGACAACAGTGCATAGATCTCAAGAGTAATACTATAACTATATTGTGCTTTAGTGAGACCACATTAGATTATGCAGCACAGATTTGGTAGAAAAAAAAAAAAAAAAATGTTCAGCGAAGAATGAAAAAAAAAATCCATAGTATTTGAATTTTTTCTTTTTAAGACAATTTTTGAGAGTTAAATTACGCTCACTTGAAAAGCAAAAATTCCGTGGAGTTAAGCAGAAATGTCTCAGTGGATTAAAGGAAAACAAGCATGAGGCATAAGAAAAGTTGTAAAAATGAGTAGGCAAGAGATAATGCACACACATGATTAAACGGAAAGAGACTTATTAATGAGGTACATAGGAAAGGCATGAAGCAGAGTAGTGAATGAGTGGAAGATGTCGATCGGTGTACAGTTACGGACATAAACATTGATAAACTTTTTACTTTAAACAACGACACACTGAGCAATGGCTAATGGAACCCAGTGATACGATCTTTGGAGCTTTTAACTTTTTTGAAAAATATTATGTCAGACTTTCATGATGGTTTGAGTAAGAAGTGGATTGGTATTACTGATGGCAACAGTATATGGTCTTAATTCGATAGATAATTTCAAGATTTACTTAAACGGGCATTTGAATAGTTTTATGATTAACCTAAATAATAAGAATATCATTGAAAAGTGTTTGCTTTAAAACATCTTGCACTTAGAGGAAAAATTCAGAGCAGAATTACTATGATTATTTTGAATGTCTCAGTAGTGTCGCCTTGTGTTTTCCTTCCAGCCTCTCGTCTAATATTTTCTATGCCGTTTTCTTAAACATTGTGTGGTATTCTTCCTGACCTAGGTTAACCCCACAGGATTCAACTGGAGTGTTTGCAGGTTGGGGTGGAGGCGTTCCTTATTCTTAGGTATGCTTCCCACATGCTGAGAAGTGATTTATACTCTTACACAGGAAATGACCAGTATGGGTCGTGTGGCCTACTGAGGTTATTCTGTTTTTGTTATGTTCTTTCATTACATGGGATCTCTTTATAAGATGAAAATAATTTTCCGGCGACAGTAAAAATATAATGTGAAAACTCATTCTACTTAGGGGTAAATAGTGATTGCTGGTAACCCTTTTACTCTCAGACCATTCTTTTAACCTGATTAAAAAATAAGTAATAAACATTATATATAAAAACACTACCGTGCCAAATAAGAATAATCTGAAGAAAATAATGAGGAGATGCCAAAAGTAAAATTTAAAAGACGCCAGTGAAAATAATTTTCATTACCCCGTCACTAGGATGATGTATTTATATTACAATCATTATTACAGCATTAAACTCCTTTTACCATAATTTGGCCTAAATTCTGAATCTCTTCACCTTGAAAGCTGAGTTATAACAATACATTAACATTAAAATACGTAACTAGTTAAGAACTGTAAAGGAAATGGTGCTGAGCCGTAGTATTGTCTTTTTCTGTCCCTGAACAACGTGGAATAAGCTGCATAAGGACAAAAATCTGGGCCATGTTAATATAAAAAGGGTATAAAAGTACTACCACCTGTAGCCAAAGGATCATCTGAATGTGAATCTGGTAGACTGCAAGCAAAAAAACTTTTGCCGTCTACCATCTCCCTCTTGGAGGATAGGGCTGGTTATGAGTGATGTTTATATATCTGATTAATGGAGTAGCCCAGTTATATCAATGCCACCACAGGAAGGCATCCCTCTCCAAAACCTTTTTTCCTCCGTCAAGGTATGTTTTTGCCAGCGTTGGTTTGACGCTTGCCGGAAACGAAAGATTCGGCAAGCTTGTTGGTCAGTTCCATATGATTGTTGCTTGCCGGAATGAAAAGATTGGGCATGAATGTTTATCAGTTCCGTATGTTTGTCTGTCTGTCTGTGTCTGTCTGTCTGCTCTCTACAGGTCACAATTTTATGCCAATCGTTCTGAAAAAAAAAAAAAATCAGAGGGTAGGTGTCTATAAACCCTGGAAGCCTACTGTTTTCAAAATCGGACAAAGGCCTTGGCCTGGGTGAGGGGTTGAAACCTCTCAATGGACGCGGGTCCGGAAATCATCGTGACCCAGTGGCCGGCCCACGCACCATATTTTCAGATTTCGAAAATCGATATAATTTCCTTACCAAATTGAAGAGAAACGTCTGGCGCACCAATCAATGCAATTTTTTAGCTCCCTAAACCCATCCTGTGTTTCGCATTGAAGTACGAAAAGATTCGCCAAACGACTGCCTCCACGCCAGTGAAAACTAAGCAGACACAATCGGATCCATCCAGCAAGTGCTCTATTGCCCACACGCCGGTGAAAAATAAGCAGACACAATTGGATCCATTAGGCAAGCGCTCTGCCTATGGCAGTTTCATCTGTCTGTCTGTCTCTTTGTTTGTCTGCTCTCTAGAGGTCACAATTCTGCTCCAACCGTTCTGAGAAAACATCAGAAGGTGATATCCATAAATCCTGGAAGCCTAATGTTTTTCATAAAAATCGGTCAAAGGCCCTGGGCTGGGTGGGGGGTTGAAACCTATCAATGGCCATGGGTCCGGAAATCGTCGGGACCCGGTGGCTCAGGCACCAATTTTTCAAATTTCGAAAATCGACTTTGTTTCCTACCAAACTGAAGAGAAACGTTTGGCTCACCTGATAATACAATTTTCAGCTCCCTAAACCCATCCTGTGCTTTGCAATGAAGAGCGAAAAGTTTCGCAAAATAACCGCCTACACGCCGGTGAAAACTGAACAGACAATACGAGTCATCTGACAAGCGCTCTACTGCCCACACGCCGGTGAAATCTATGAAGATACAATCGGATCCGTCCGGCAAGAGCTCTGCCTGTGGCAGTTTCATTTGAATGTTTGCCCGTTGAGAAGATTAAAAGTTATGAACAGATTTTGCTGAATTTTTATGAAGAGGTAGGGTATGGCCCAAGGAATAGTCCATTGTATTTTGGTGGTGATACGTATCATTATCCGGATCCAAGAATTTTTTAAAGGATTCATACCATTGTGGGATAGTGGCAATTTCAACATTTTTGCTTCCAGCTCCGTAAATAATGCCTACAATACTTGCACTTCAGCCTTGGAGGAAGTTTGCAATCACGGATTGCTCTTGTATTATGATTGCAACCAGCACACTATGATGTTCAACGTAAGACTGACTTTTAACAGTATGGATTAGTGTTGTTTGTAACTCCTTTGTTCAAGAAGCCTTTACAATGCATAATAAAATCGTCTGGTGACAGCAATATTAAAATATAAAATGCAGCATGGCAGTGAAAGGGTTAATGAGGCCGGCTTTCACATGATGCAGTTTCAAGCCATTGATGGGATGATTATTTTTCACTGTCTCATTATTTTAGTCAGGAAGAAAGGTTTTGAAAAATTAGTGGTCACGATAGGTATCAGGTGACGAGAGAGAGAGAGAGAGAGAGAGAGAGAGAGAGAGAGAGAATGGGGTTACAGGAAGTGCTAACAAGTGAGAAAGGAGAGCAAATGGAACTTTTCCCTAGTAATTAAGAGACCATCCATTATTAGGTCTCATTACTACGCTTAAAATGGAGGGTTTGGGGCTGGATGTAAAGAGAGGAGAATATTGGCCAAGAGAGAGAGAGAGAGAGAGAGAGAGAGAGAGAGAGTAGGGGAGAAGGAGGAAAAAGGAAAGGGGAGAGGGAAGCATAGGGGAGGGGGAGAGAACGAAGGGAAGGAAGGGAAAGGATGGATGGGAGGGAAAGGAAGTAAAAGGAAAGTGGGTGAAGGAAGGAAAAAGTAGTAAATGAAAAGAGGAAACAAAGGAAAGGAAGAAAAAGAGAAATGAAGTGAAGGAAACGAGAAAAAGAACAGAAAGTAAATGACGGAACTGAAAGGAAAGGTGAAATAGGAAAGAAAAAGAACGGGAAAGAAAGGAAAGAATGGAAATGAAGGGTAAGAAGGAGAGAGAAGAAAAGAGAAATATAAGTTCAAGGAGGGGAAGGGAAGGAAGAAACAGAAAAGGAAAAAGAAGAGGAAGGCAGGAATAAAAGGGAAAGGAAGAAAGGGAAAGATAGAAAAAGATGAGAAGGTAAGAAAAAACGAAAGAATTAAAATACAGTAGATGGGACGGAAAAGGAGGAAAAATGGTAGAGGAAAGGGACAGGAAGGAGGGGAAGGAGGCTAACTGAGGAAAGGTAGTCGAGTATCTCAAGTAACCCTTTTATCACGTGTGTTCTGATGCAAAATAAAGAATCTACCGGTTACAGTATTTATGAAGTAGTCCTTTATTGCCCCTTTAGGAGCGTAGGGGCCCGGGGCTAGCCCACATAGAATATTTTATGAAATTTTAACTATGCTCCTTTTACTTTAATCTGGCTTAAAGCTGTCACCTCTCCTTCTTGAATACTAATTTGTATATATAAACACTAGAATACTGTGTTTGTCACGTAGAGGTGGTCTGGAAAGGATATAGAGCCGCAAAACCCTCTTTATCTGCCACTGAGCTACGTAAAACAAGCCGCAAAAGACCGAAGATGTGGACCAAGTTAGGGCGAATAGGGAACAGTTTCACTTCTGTAATCGGTGTTATGTGAACAGTATACTTCTAACTACCACTGCGACGCAAACCCGTATGAGAATCATCCGGTTTGAGTGCCTTTACACACTAGTCCACCATGTAGCATGGAAGGCGCCGTGTCACCGAAGGGGATAACGAGGGATATCTCCTCAGCTGAATGAAACTGGGTGGAGGCAGCATGAACAAAATACAATATACGCCGTGGTATTGAAGGCGTAAAACATTGTGCAGGTGTAACTTAGGTAATATTTCACCTGTGTTATTAACCGATTTATCTCAGTGACGAACTTTAGTTTTCCTTGCTCTGTCCAGATGATATTCAACTTAGATTTTTTTTCTCTTTTGAGGTGAAATGTTTAGACACAATCTTCATTAATCACCTCATTACCGGAACACTTCCCTAAGAATATCACAATTCTCTAGTAGTAGCGGGAATAATTATATAAAAAGACGTTACCATATCGAGGAGGTTAAGTGTTAACTGAGCTGAGGGAAAGGTTAGATGGTATGTGTGAAGAGAAACGCAAGAGGGAGAAAAAGAGATGTGAGAGGGCGAGGAAAAATGTGTGTGTGTGTGTGTGTGTGTGTGTGTGTGTGTGTGTGTGTGTGTGTGTGTGTGTGTGTGTGTGTGTGTGTGTGTGTGTGTGTGTGTGTGTGTGTGTGTGTGTGTGTGTGTGTGTGTGTGTGTGTGTGTGTGTGTGTGTGTGTGTGTGTGTGTGTGTGTGTGTGTGTGTGTGTGTGTGTGTGTGTGTGTGTGTGTGTGTGTGTGTGTGTGTGTGTGTGTGTGTGTGTGTGTGTGTGTGTGTGTGTGTGTGTGTGTGTGTGTGTGTGTGTGTGTGTGTGTGTGTGTGTGTGTGTGTGTGTGTGTGTGTGTGTGTGTGTGTGTGTGTGTGTGTGTGTGTGTGTGTGTGTGTGTGTGTGTGTGTGTGTGTGTGTGTGTGTGTGTGTGTGTGTGTGTGTGTGTGAGAGAGAGAGAGAGAGAGAGAGAGAGAGAGAGAGAGAGAGAGAGAGAGAGAGAGAGAGAGAGAGAGAGAGAGAGAGAGAGAGAGAGAGAGAGAGAGAGAGAGAGAGAGATGTAAGAGAAGGAGATGTAAGAGGGAGAGGAAAGATGTAAGAGGAAGAGGAGATGGAAGTGGGAGAGAGAGAGATGTACGAAAGACAAGAAGAGCTATAAGAAGGAGGAAAAGATGGAACAGGAAGACAAAGATGTGTAAGAGGAGGGGTTAAGAGATGTGAGAGGGAGAGGATGAGATATAAGAAGAAGGGGAAGAGATGTAAGAGGGAGAGGAAGAAATATAAGAGGAAGATATGTAAGAAGGAAAGGAAGAGATGTAAGAGGAAGAGGAAGACAAGTAAGAGGGAGAGGAAGAGATACATGCGGGAGAGGAAGAGATGTAAAAAGGAGAGGAAGAGATATAAAAAGGAAAGGATGTGATGTAAGGGGTAGACAAAGATATGTAAGTGGAAGACAAAGATATGTTAGGGGGAGAGGCGTAGATGAAAAAAACAAAAAAAACAAAAAGATATTACGTAAGGTGGGGAGGAAGAGATGTCAGGAAGGAAATCTATAGAAAAATGACAGATGGATAAGAAGCAACAAGGGGTCAGATAAAAAAGAACGGGTACGACGTGAGAAAATGGGAAAAAAGAGGAAGAGGATGAGTTACACAAAGGCTGGGGAGACACTTGAAAAAGAAAATGTTCATGGAAGTAGGGCGTAGGAGGGGAAGAGTGAAAGGAAGTGCGGAACGCTGGCAATAATTTTTGTAACAAAATGGAAGATAAACCTGAAATAAAGCTCAGAATTAAACACCAAACCTGTGCTATTTCAAAAACTATTAAAGCTAGAGCTGATTTATTCACATCATTGGAAAGTTTATGAGAGAGTACCGTAATAGGCGTTACTTAAGATTTTCCTAAAGTTCGATACGATATTGTTTTAAAATGTCGAAACGCTACAAACCGAGCACTAAAACAGTGCAATTTCGGAGGCTATTAAAGTTTCAGCGGACCTACGCACATCCTTGGAAAGTAGTATGTGTTATAGAAGTGGCTTCTCCCAAAATTCGCCAACAGCTGCTGAAAAGCTCGAAAAAAGTTAAAATTTCGTACAAAATATTATGCGTGCGACTTGTCATATTTTGAGATGAAGGTCCGAAGCCACAAAACTGATAGTATGAACATTCTGATAAAAGAGGGTTCAATATAAAGAATGCATTAGTATCAAGAATGTTGGGTGGCACATTTTTTCAGTCTTCCTAAGTTATCAGCTTAGCTTTAGGTTGGGTGGAATCACTGATGACACGTGTCCTGCTTGTAGAACAGACCCACACAACATAACACGCATAATGGAGCACTGTAACACTGCACAATACACTTACAGTAGGACGCAGACTAACCTTTGGGACAAACCCATAGGGATGGTTACTTATCTGCAGTTGAAGGGTCACTCTGTCAGATGGACCGGGGTTAAGTAACAACAGCAACAATTGCTTCTTTCAGCAAAAACAACACTACCAAGCTTGCTCTTTCGAACATATTCCACACGTTTGCGTGGACGCCTACTACCTAAGTGTTCGGCTCTGGAAAGATCTTTGACTTCAGAATATATATATATATATATATATATATATATATATATATATATATATATATATATATATATATATATATATATTTACATACATACATATATATATATATATATATATATATATATATATATATATATATATATATGTATGTATGTAAATATATATATATATATATATATATATATATATATATATATATATATATATATATATATATATATAGGCACATTTTTTAAATTCCTTATACCACCTGGCAATTATAGTTTGCCTAGGAAAGTCTCAAAATTCTGAATTCTCGTCGTTGTAGGAGATTTCGTAACACCTCTTATTCAGCAGCTTATTATAACAATTATACCTTTGTTACTGGTGCAATCTATGACATCAATGAAAAGATATCAAACAAGATGGTTACCTCTCTCACGGTAGGGACAACTGGAGTTCTTTTATTCCACCTCATGACAGACGGTTGCATTAAGCTTAGAGTAAGTCATAGGATGCTGTCACCAATTACCATTCCATGGCTAAGACAACTCTAGTGGTTATTAAGCTGTAAGTCACAGGGCCTGAGGATGTTAACCATTCGTATGCTTGCCATTAACACAGGCAGTGGTGACTACGGATGCGGAATCAGAGGAGTGAAGGTTTAGTTGGTTACTATGTTACTTCCTTTAATCCTGGAATGTATTTTACCATATTATTTTTGATGTTTACAGATGATAATCTTTAGTTTAGTTCAGACTATTCAACCTATATGGGCTGGCTAAAGTCTTCATTACCTCCTACACTGCTTACCAACACTTTCTGAAGAAATATAATTTTTAGCACTAACAACATTACACTGTAAAACACAACATGGAACTGAAGGATTTAATAAAAACGTAGTAACTGCAGAAACGGCCTTGTATGCCATGACGAATTCCACGTCCACTAAACATTACACGAGATCAGAAGTCGGTTAAAGCTCCCACATTTTAACATTTTTTTCCACGAGCCTCCACATCCGGCACGTACACAATTAAATTTGCCTCCGCTGCTTATGACAGTTTCGGAAGTGTCTTTGGTGTGTCTTTACAGCTGACAGTGTGACGAAAGGGAGCTGATGCCACAGCGATTCTACTGAGGCAGTCACAGACTAAACACCTGAGCACACACACACACACACACACACACACACACACACACACACACACACACACACACACACACACACACACACACACACACACACACACACACACACACACACACACACACACACACACACACACACACACACACACACACACACACACACACACACACACACACACACACACACACACACACACACACACACACACACACACACACACACACACACACACACACACACACACACACACACACACACACACACACACACACACACACACACACACACACACACACACACACACACACACACACACACACACACACACACACACACACACACACACACACACACACACACACACACACACACACACACACACACACACACACACACACACACACACACACACACACACACACACACACACACACACACACACACACACACACACACACACACACACACACACACACACACACACACACACACACACACACACACACACACACACACACACACACACACACACACACACACACACACACACACACACACACACACACACACACACACACAAGGAAGAGAATAACCAGCATCCACGTGTATGGCTTTAATCTAGCGAAGCAACAAGGTCAGTGAGATGGGTCCGTGAGCAAACAACTGGAGTTACGTTGTCAGGGATGACCGAGTTGCTCCCATGCACTTAGCACCTCCACGCTGTCTGAGATTCACCCAGATTTGCAGGAAAATTATCTAAAATAATATAAAGTAAATAGGATTAATAAATTATACATCGAGGTTGGCCTGCAGTTTAAGATCAAAATGTATTTACAAATGAACACTGTAAAACTAGGCAGAATACAAATAACATGCTGTACAAATATTATGCACACACACACACACACACACACACACACAGAGGAGAATAGCCAGCATCCACGTGTATGGCTTTAATCTAGCGAAACAACAAGGTCAGTGAGATGGGTCCGTGAGCAAACAGCTGGAGTTACTTTGTCAGGGATGACCGAGTTGTTCCCATGCACTTAGCACCTCCAGTCTCTCTGAAATTCACCCAGATTTGCAGGAATATTATCTATAATAATATACAGAAAATGGGATGAAAAAATTAATATCGAGGTTAGCCAGCAGTTTAAGATCAAAATTTATTTATAATGAACAGTCTGTCAAAATATCTAGCACACACACACACACACACACACACACACACAGGGTGATCTATTTATGGCGCTTCTCTTCTGCTCCACCGGGCTAATTCTCTAGTATTGTAGAGAAGGTTCTGTCAGCGTTAATAATGTCTACTCCGTCTCATTTATTCATTGCCTTCACCCACTGTTAAACCCACATCCTCACCAGCAGACCCATTTCCATAAAATATATGACATTATACTGCACTTCATTATTAGTACCCTTACCATTAGTACTACTGATGTTGGAAAATAATTACCATTCATTGCAACTATTGGTTTATTTGGGATTAAAATATATGCTTTATTTTTGCTGGTAAGCCGCATCCTTCTCTGCCCGCAATACAAAAGATGTAAGTATAAGTATGATCACGCTTTATATGTGATAGTGATGTATTGATTGATCATGTTAACATATTTATAAAAAAATAATAATAATATGACGGCAGTAATATTCTCATTGCTCTCGTTGAAAAATATAAAGTCAGAAGTAAAGCTGTTATTACTAGTAAAGTGTAGTGGAGGGGGAAGGCCGGTGTAGAAGAATAAAGTATCTCAGAAATTGTGGATAATTTTGGTCAAGAAAAATGTTGTGAGGCAAAATTCGTTTACTGAAGTCAACAGTAAAAGTGATCATTGCTCTTGTACAGGACGAAAAGTTTTGAAATAACTGTCCTGTGTCAATAACCATGTTTTGTCAGTCTCGGGACTGAAGTGAGAAGAACAGTTATCAAATGGAAGAATTATGCCCACATGAGGAGTGTGGAAGTCAGGCAGAAATTGGTGAACATTTTGAGTAATCATCGTGTTCATATTCACGTATAATTTTTACGTTTGAACAACCACGGCACTGAAACAAGACAAGCGAATGGTAGCCTTCTCGCAGGGTCACGTCCTCCTTATGTTTCCTTACTTTAATATCCTTATTGAGCCTTATGAAACAGACACCGTAGTTATAACCAGCCTTTTTACAATTTCCATTGCTTTTTGCTTTCCTCTGTCTTACCTTTGTACTCCCTTTGTCCTCCCATACCATAGTTACTGAAAAGGTATAATCTTTCCTGTTGTCTGTCTTGATGTCTGTCATCAAACTCCTCCGGCATCTGGCATGACAAGACAGATGGAAAAGCTGACTGTTAGAAAATGAAGAAAAACGCTTAGATTCCCTGTTTCATTTTCATGATAGATTTTTCGAAATGGAAACAGCAAACACACCCATCACTACAGGACTCTACCCCAACACTGAATTAAATTTGAAATGGTCCAGTACCAGCATGAATAAAATGAACTCTACTTACTCGGACTGATGGGATGAAAGCCTACCGACAACACGAGAGTCACTAAGGCGGACAGTCTATTTGGCCAAGTCATAATTTTCCCCCACAGTATGATCTGCAGTATTGGCTTACCTTCAGGTCCCCAGTTGTGCTGCTGGGTTAACAGGGACAAGGGAGAAACAAGGTTTATCCAAGAATCTGACCGGGCGGAGAATAGAACTCGGGTTCTTCCAGCTGCAAGCTGAATGTGCTGACCAATGCACCACGTCTCCCTCATACGACCCCATATAAATAACAGTTAGGAATTTCCATTGAATATTAAACTTTTCAATTAAAGGACTTTTTCTTTTTGCATTATCTTACTATCCCCAGACGATTATTTCAGCTTGGTAAGACTCTTTGAACAGCAGGGATTAGGTATAACCATCATTACCCCTTTCACGACAAGACGATTAGCTGCAACTGAATATTATTACCTAAGAGCATAAAAAATAAACAACAAAAATACTTCGCTATACTAACTAAGGCATTTCGTAGCCACACATATATTATCTACAGAATATTTGGCTTTAAATGATTAACTATCAGTGCCAAAGGTACAGGTTGTGTTTTCCGAAATAGATGCTTTTATTTATTTTTTTTTCAAAACACTCTGCCAATTATCCGACGCTTTTATGCAGATTAGGCCAATCTCCCGGTTGAAAAGTTAATGAAGACTACATAACGTGACCTTTCCTTTTCTAAATCTCCCTCCAAAACTGAAACCAATCGTCTGAGGACACCAAGAATAAACTAGAAAATACGTTAAAGGTGGATGGAATGCTGTTAGTTCAAGTATTTTCTTAACACACATTGGCGACATTTTCGTAAAAACGTCGTTTTATTGATTCATATGAAACTTTTAGACCGGATCCTCGCTTTAAAAATCCCCAAATAATGTCACAGTTTGAAAGTCAATATATGACGGGAAATTATCTTATTTAGTTAACAGACTTTCTGATACATGAATTTCTAATTTTTATTAAAAAGAAACACCTTGTATTGGTTTGTTATAGCAACCAAGCGTAAAGAAAATTCTACTAAAAATATGAATAGGTACACAATTGAATAAATAACATATACATCACTTTGGCAAAATAATATAATCACCGTAAAAATTTACTGTAGATAGTTAACAGAAATTAATGTAAGCAGACAGACAGATTAGGAATGATGCAAAATACAAGACGACCAGCTGTTTGGATAGAATGGGAAAGTTATGTAATAAGAAAAAGAGTGTTACTTAGGAAGATCTGTTATCTTCATTTTAATTTATGTAAGGTCTCCGCATGGAAGCCAGACAGGGACAAGGAACTGGGAGGAGTGGTCATTTAACATCTTGGCTGCATTTTAGAGGAACCGGGTATTTGTGGATTACTAATCAGAAGGTTAGAAATATTGTGTTTTCACTAATCTATAAACAGTGATACGGAATAGAGTAACTTTCAAAATTACAATTGCCAGATATCCATTAGGAATAAATATTTTCCTTCATCACATTCTTGCTTGAGAAATAGTGAATACTTCACTAATTGCCAGTTTGCTAGTATGAATGTGTGTGTGTAATTCACCGGGTCGGTCAGGATCACTTGATGGTCGTGATCGTCAGCATTTTACCCTCCCGGAAGGGAGCTGAGAGCTCATATAGTCCGATCTAAGGGCAAGGCTGTGACCTTCACACACCCACACACCCGTCCCCTTGCTGCAGGGGGACAGTAACCACCCACTTCGTCAGTGAAACTTTTCACAACCTAAGCGAGGTGCGAACTCCCGTCTACCAGATGGCAAGCGAGAACGTTACCACTGCGCCAGCGAGCGGTGTGTGTGTGTGTGTGTGTGTGTGTGTGTGTGTGTGTGTGTGTGTGTGTGTGTGTGTGTGTGTGTGTGTGTGTGTGTGTGTGTGTGTGTGTGTGTTACATTATGATATCGCTCTTCCCTACTCACATTTAAGGATTATTATCACTGCACCAAAAGTAATGTGTGTGTGTGTGTGTGTGTGTGTGTGTGTGTGACATTATGATATCGCTCTTTCCTACTCACATTTAAGGATTATTATCACTGCACCAAAAATAATGTGTGTGTGTGTGTGTGTGTGTGTGTGTGTGTGTGTGTGTGTGTGTGTGTGTGTGTGTGTGTGTGTGTGTGTGTGTGTGTGTGTGTGTGTGTGTGTGTGTTTGTGTGTGTGTGTGTGTGTGTGTGTGTGTGTGTGTGTGTGTGTGTGTGTGTGTGTGTGTGTGTGTGTGTGTGTGTGTGTGTGTGTGTGTGTGTGTGTGTGTGTGTGTGTGTGTGTGTGTGTGTGTGTGTGTGTGTGTGTGTGTGTGTGTGTGTGTGTGTGTGTGTGTGTGTGTGTGTGTGTGTTACATTATGATATCGCTCTTCCCTACTCACATTTAAGGATTATTATCACTGCACCAAAAGTAATGAACCTAACCAATCCCGACGGACATATAATGGACACACAGGACCGTCGGCAGCAGCACAGCCGTTCTTGCCTGTGCTCAATGGCTTCCTGTGTTGTATACCCTTCGCCGGGCTGCCAAGGCGCCCAGCACGTGATGACTCGTTTATTACGGCCCAGCAGGCGAGTCCGATTCTGACCTCACTGTCACGAGGCTCTGACTCTAATCACCGCCTGACCATTTTACCCATTACAGTCACGCCTTCAGAGCACACACACAGCTCCACCGACGCCTATAAAAGACAAACCACATCTTGATAAAAATTTTATAAACTTTTCCTTGGCCTATGAGCCACATATCCGCAAACAATTCATTGAAATCAGTCAATAACTTTTAAACATGTGTTGTGGACAGGCATACAAACACACAAACAGACAAACAGGGTGAATACCTAATCTTCTCCAACTTCGTTGGCGGAGGTAACACTCGTGAATATCATTAAGATAATAGTAGACAAACAAACTCTCTTCATTTATAAATCCTCTCATCTTCTCACTCACTGTGGTGCTGCCTTCAAGTGATTGTACAGTCAGTGATATGCCAGATGTTTTCCTGCAGCCCAGGACATCATATGCTTCGTTGGGTGGTAACCATATGCTCGGTGGTCTACTAGGTTAAGGTGCTCCAACCGGGTAGGGCAATATTGTTTAAAGACAAGTTAATTTTGTTTATTTTCTTTATTTTACTTTTTTTTTTTTTTTTTTGCTCACAGTGCCACTTATGAGGAAAAGAGTGATTGATCATCGTTACAATAAATGTCACGATTCAATAGCCTAGCCTCGGGCCCCTACATTTCTGGTTGGACATCCAAGAAATTCAAAGCAAAACAAAACATTCCCACCAGTCTCAGAGCAGCCCTGAACCTACAGTTGTCAGCATGAGCAACATACTCTATTCCAGAAAGATGGTCTCCATTTGAACTCAGTAGGAGCGGCACGGCTAGGTAGACTTTTACACGATAAAGTCGCCCTCTTCAGATCAAAAAACGCGGCACGTCCAGGAACAGTAACCTTAAAGTAAATACCCACAAAGTCAGATCACCAACTGTTTGGAACAGAATTAGAGTCTGCTATGTTAACGCACGTAGTCTACGTAACAAATTTGAGGATTTAGAATCTCTAATTTACCTAGAAAATTATGACATCATTGGCATCACATAGTCCTGGATTAACACATCTGACCGTGACTTTCTAGCGGAATACTCATTAACAGGGTACAATATTTTCAGCTGAGAGAGACCACATCGAGCTGGTGGCGGTGTTTTACTATATGTGAAAACTAGTCTCCATCCCCTTGTGCTATCCAAACCCAGTATTACCAACATAGATGCCAGTATGTTCAGCTAAGTATTAATTCACACAAAATAAATATATGTCTCATCTATCGTCCTCCAGCACAGTCAACTGAGACAGATGAAAAACTCTATGATCAAATTGCGGAAATTTGTTGTCAAGAGGATAGCGTAATTTTTGGAGACTTTAATTTACCGGTAACAAAGTGGGGTGAACCACTGACGGCACACTCAGGACAAGAGCTTTATACGAATCTTCAAGAAGGCGCCCTTTCCCAACACGTAGAATACCCAACAAGAGGAAACAATATCCTAGACATCATCTTGACTACAAATGATAACCTAGTCAACAACGTTGAAATAGGACCTGAGTTTAGTTCCAGTGATCATCGAACTATACAGTTTAATATTACTACTGAAAAAGTAAAAGAAACAGAGAGCAAAGAAAAGGTCCCAGATTATCGTAGAGCTAATTTCAGCAGGCTCAGAGCGCTACTTGCAACTGCAGATTGGAATCAAATGTCTGAAACCGATGACATAAACCAAGCATGGGAAATATTCACCAAAAAATTTAATGAAGTGGTAAAGTCATGTGTGCCACTACATAACAGACGTCCAGCTGGAAATAGTAAACCAAAGTGGTGGTCCAGTGAAATAAAAAGTAACTTAATAGCCAAAAAACAGGCATACCATAAATATAAAGCTACACAAAATAATGATGATAAATTACAGTACGATAATCTACGCCGCATATCGAAAAGACTTATTAAACAAAGCAAAAGAGCACTGGAGATCCACATTGCTAATACGTGCAAATCAAATCTTAAAGAATTTTACAGTTACATTAGAAAGAAAAAGGTTATGACTACATCAATAGGTCCTCTAGAAACAAACAATGGCAAACACACTGAAAATGAGGTCGAAATGGCAAACATTCTTAACGATTACTTTGCGTCTGTTTTTACAGTAGAAAACACCACCAGAAACCTACTGTTACCAACAAACCAAGCAAATAGCACAGTCCTTAGTAACTATGCTATCCATAATAACGATATCCTTTCAGCCATAAGTAGTACGAACATAAACAAAACCCCTGGCCCCGATAAAATATCACCGAGAATTCTCAAAGAAGCAAAACATGAGTTACTGCTGCCACTCTCTGTCTTATTCAATAAATCATTAAGTACTGGGAAAGTTCCACGCGAATGGAAACTAGCAAATGTAACACCAATTTTCAAAAAAGGAAATGAGTCGCACCCAGGAAATTACAGACCAATCAGCTTAACATCAGTAGTGTGCAAGTTAATGGAAAAAATCATAAGAGATAAAATAATTAATTATCTAGAAGAAAATAATGTAATTAAAGACTCGCAGCATGGATTCAGACATCGTCGTTCATGCTTAACTAACTTACTGGACTTCTTCCATGACGTTTACAAATCATACGATGACTCAAGAGCAGTAGATATAATTTACCTCGACTTTCAGAAAGCATTTGACACTGTCCCTCACAAGCGTCTCATGAGAAAAATAGAAGCACATGGAATAAAAGGAAAGATGCAAAAATGGTTACAAGACTGGCTTTCAGACCGAAAACAGCGAGTTGTGATAAACGGAAAGGAATCCAAATGGCGTAATGTGATCAGCGGCGTTCCCCAAGGCTCAGTACTTGGACCGATACTTTTTATTATCAATACAAATGACATTGATGAGGGTCTAAATTGTAAAATATCCAAATTTGCAGATGATACTAAAATAACCAGTAAAGTCACTTCAAAATTACAGTGGCAGCAGTTACAAAATGACCTTAATACTTTAGCAAGCTGGGCAGAAAAATGGCAAATGAAATTCAACACAGAAAAATGTTAAGTACTTCATATTGGAAGTAACAATGTCCATGCAAATTACAAAATGAACAATATTCAGTTATCAAGTACAGACAGTGAAAAGGATCTTGGTGTGATAATATCAAATGACCTAAAACCAAGCAAGCAGTGTACCGATGTGGTTAAAATTGCAAACAAGCTAGTGGGTTTTATTGGAAGAACTTTCGAGTTTAAATCGGAAAAAGTCATACTTGCCTTGTACTACTCGCTAGTGCGCCCCCATCTTGAGTATTGTGTGCAATTCTGGTCTCCGTACTACAGAAAGGACATTGAAAAATTAGAGAAAATTCAGCGAAGAATCACTAAAATGATACCACGACTTAGAAACAAACCATATGAGGAACGCCTTGAAGAACTTAAATTATTTAGCCTAACGAAGCGCAAGTTAAGAGGGGACCTTATTGAAGTTTTCAAAATCATGAAGGGATATGATAACTTAGACATGAATAAATATTTTGATATAGACCGGTCGAGTCAAACCAGAAGTAATGGCTGCAAAATCATGGGAAAGCGATTCCAATCCCATGAAGCAAAATACTTCTTCTTTAACAGAGTTGTAAATATCTGGAACAGATTACCCTCAGATACCGTGAACAGTATTTCAATCGAGACATTCAAAACCAAATTAGACAAGTATTTGCACGAGAATCCTCAGCTGACTCTTTTTCTGTCCGAATAACTTGCTTTTATAGCTACGGTACATGTAAGTTCATGCCTCTTTTGTCTACAAGACACCCCGTAAACAATGTAGCCGTACATAGTGTTGCGTCACGATATTATACATTTTCAATTTATTCAGTGCAAACAAAGCAATATAAGCACAGATTAGGATCTGCACAGATAACCCTGAGTTAACGGACACTACTCTTACTTTCGACCTGTGATGGGCTGTGGATCACTGAGGGTCCATGTTAGTCAAGTGACCACCATCGGGATTTTTTTTTAATGTACCAGGGGTCACTGCTTCAGGATGAAACTTGTGTACTTGTCCCATATGGGAGAGTTCCCTGTCTCAGTGGAGTAAACGGAGCTAGGGTCTGATTGACTGCTGCTTACCTTAAAAGCGCCAGGCAAGGCTGCCACACCACCCCTAAACATCCACACTGTGCAGTCCCCTCGTGTCTACAGGACACCCCATAAACTTAACATAGTGTCACGTCACGTCATTATACGTTTTTCGATTTACCCAAAGCAAATGAGGTAATATACAGTAAGCACAGATTAGGATCTACACAGATAACCCTGAGTTAACGGTCACTACTTTTACTTTCGACCTGTGATGGGATGTGGATCACCGAGGGTCCCTGTTAGTCAAGTGACCACCATCGGGATTTTTTTTAATGTACCAGGGGTCACTGCTTCAGGATGAAACTTGTGTACTGTCCCACATGGGAGAGTTCCTTGTCTCAGTGGAGTGAACGGAGCTATTGCCTGATTGACTGCTGCCTACCTAAAAAGCGCCAGGGAAGGTTGCCGCACCACCCCTAAACATCCACACTGTGCACTGTGCAGTCCCCTTTTATCTAAGACACCCGTCTTATATATTTTTCAATCTCCCCAATGCAAAGAAAGCAATATAAGCACAGATTAGGATCTGCACAGATAACCCTGAGTTAACGGTCACTACTCTTACTTTCGACCTGTGATGGGCTGTGGATCACTGAGGGTCCCTGTTAGTCAAGTGACCACCATCGGGATTTTTTTAATGTATCAGGGGTCACTGCTTCAGGATGAAACTTGTGTACTTGTCCCATATGGGAGAGTTCCTTGTCTCAGAGGAGCAAACGGAGCTAGGGCCTGATTGACTGCTGCCTACCTTAAAAGCGCCAGGCAAGGCCGCCACACCACCCCTAAACATCCACACTGTGCAGTGTGTAGCTTCCACGTTATGTCCACAGACTTCCCATTAACTCAATGTACCGGTTTATAATGTCATGCCGTAACTATTATTTTATATGTTTACTTTCTCTTTCAGGTTACTCTATCGGGTAGCTTATAGATAAAGTATTATAGAATGTGACTTCCTTTCCAGTGTTTCCTATAAAATTTCCATGTCAGTTTTCCATGCTGCATGGTGGTTTTTCTCACTTTTTCCTGGAGGGTTTGGTGGTGGGGGAAGCCTTCTTGCTTTACTATCCTTATCCTTCAGTATGTAGAGTTAGATCTTGTAGTCATAGTTTTCTCTAACAAGCAGCCTCGAAAGGACCATAAGGTCTGTTGCTGTTTGCTTTCCTGTGTAATCCTGTAATAACGAGAGAGAGAGAGAGAGAGAGAGAGAGAGAGAGAGAGAGAGAGAGAGAGAGAGAGAGAGAGCAGGGGGCGAAGGAAGGAGAGGAAAGAAGAACATATTTGGAGGAGCAAATGGGCAAGAAAAGCCCGGAAAAATGTATTAGCGCTGGAGGGAGAGGAGAAAGAACTGCATTACAGGCAACAATTATGTGGAGAACAAACAGATGCAAGGAAGAGAGAAAACAGGGACGAGTTAAGAGGAAGTTTGTTACAGAGAAACAGGAAAGGTTGGGAGAGAAATGTGGGAAGTAAGAGCAGAAGGCAGAGGACGAAGTGGCAGAAGAAAGGCGAAATGGAGGAGATGGAGGAGAAAGAAACAGAAAGTAAAATACAGAAAAAGATGGTGAAGAGACAGTGGAGGAATAATGGAAGGAAAGGGAGAATTAGAGGAAGGCGGTGGTGGTGAAGAAGAAAGACAAGGAAAGAGAATACGGAAAGGAACTAGGGGAGAGAGAGAGAGAGAGAGAGAGAGAGAGAGAGAGAAACATATACGCTAATTGAGAAGGCCAAAGAGGTAGTAAGTGCTTGTATATGAAGGAGGTGAAGATAGGGGGGGAGGAATAAGGAGGGAACGGAGAGGAAAGGATAACGGGAGGAAGGAGGAAGAAATGGATGGCAGAGAGAAAAGTGGATACAGGTGGAAAGAGAGAGTGAGGGAGGAGGGACGGAAGTGAAGTGAGAATATAGAGAGGAAGGGGGGAAAGGAGGGAGATATGAATGGCACAGAGTGGAAGGAAAACGTATTGAATGCGATAAGGAGGGAAGGAGGAGAGAAGAGGAGGAGGAGGGGAGGAAAGGATAAGAGGTAGGAAGAGATATATGAAGGGAACGGAGAAGAGGGGGATAGGGAAGCACGAGAATGTGTGGAGGGATGGAGAGAAACAAGAGGAAAAAAAACATCATAGAGGAGGAAAGAAGTAGGATAAGGGAAAAGGGAGAAAGATATGGATAGGGAGGACGAGATCGAATGAAGAGAACGAAATAAAGGAGGAAGAAATATTATATATATATATATATATATATATATATATATATATATATATATATATATATATATATATATATATATATATATATATATATATATATATATATATATATATCAGCAGCAACAGCAGCAGCAGCCGTTTGAGTATCCACTGCAGGACCGGCCTATCCCGACTGAAGTCAGGACGATACAGCCAATGTATCTCTACCAAGTGGGTTAGGCTGTCTGGTACAGATTGTATATAGGGTGAGAAGTGCTTGTAAGTGTAATTGTTTTGTTGGAGTGGCTTTGGATGTGTTATAGTGTAGTCTGTGAACAAAGTGTAATCGGCTCGCGCAAGCCGACTGGGAGCAAGCATACTTTACAGTAAGAGACACTTGTTCAACCACAGCACCCCTTGTGTCCGCCAATGCAGTACGTGACCGGGTGAACACTCCCAAAATTTATTACCCTGGCGGGGCGCGAACCCTGGTTCACCCGTGTACGAAGCGCACACTCTAACACTGTACCACAGAGGCTCTGTATACTGTATATATATCATCATCAGCCATAACTAGTCCACTGCTGAACAAAGGCCTCCCTCAGCCTTTTCCACGAATTCCTAGACTGAGCCAATCTTTCCACGTTTTCCCTGAAAATTACACACACACACACACACACACACACACACACACACACACACACACACACACACACATTATATATATATATATATATATATATATATATATATATATATATATATATATATATATATATATATATATATTCTCGTTTTCCAGTCTGCCAATTTACAGGCAATTTCTTCTCCAGTGTCTTCCATCGCGCATAATTCTTCCCATCTTTATAGTTTCACGGCTATTTTTTTTTTTACTTTTTCCTCAGCCTCTGCTGTGGTAATTTCCTCCTATCCCCTCTTTTTTCTTATCTACGTTCATGTCTGCCTCCTTCCTCCTTTTCACTTTCATTTTGTCCATATAGGCTACACCCTTTCCCATTGTCTCTTCCTGCTTTCTTTCCTGTTTTCCTTTTCATTGGCTATGCATATTTCTACCTGTAATTGCTTTCCGAATCGTTGCCTTCCCTTTATTACCCTACATTTTTACGTTTCTCATTCCTTTATTTCTTCATTGGTTTTTGTTTTCCTTTCCTCCATCCCCTTTTGTTTCCATTTCACTCTACTCTGTTACCTCCTCCATACTCACTAATTTTGCTTCTGCCTGTCTTTCTAACTCACTCCCTTCCCTCTTGCCCAGCGCCCTGCCTGAGTCCTTCTCTTCTGGCCAACTACCTGCCTCACTCTCTTCCCTTCTGCCTGCTTGCCTTCCTAACTTCCATTCCTTTTGCCACGGTGCCTACCTCACTCCATACCCTCCTTCCAATCTGCCTTCTCCCTCTCTCCTTTCCTCCTCGCCGTCCTATATCCGCCTTCTCTTTTCCTTCCTCTCTTCCATGCACGCTTGCCTCATTCTTTCACTCCCTACCTTGCTACCTCATTCCTTTCCTCTTATCCTTGTCTTTTGTCTGCTTACCTCTCCACTCTCACTTCCCTCCCACCTACGTGTCTACCTTTCCTGCCTACCTGCCACCCTTCATCTCTCTCTCCCTACCCTCCTGTCTCACTCCCTCCTTTCCCACTTGCCTTCTCCTCGTCCCTGCCTTCTTGGCTATTCAGGTGCCTGCCATCCATCCCCGAGGGCTGCCCTGGAGTTCGAACTAATAATACTGGATTCCTCACTCGCCTTGTATTACGCCTGCAGAAAGTTCACCACATATATTTTACAGGTTTATTTCTTAAACTGATAAATATTTTCCGGAGGGCCAAGGGGAAAATTGGTCTTTGAGCTTTATTGAACTTACCTCTTCTTGAAAATGAGACAACAAATAAATTTTTTCGTTGTTCATACACAATGTTGTCATGAAGACTGTATTAGTTTCTGAATCTAATTGAAAGTTACATCTTAAGCTGAAAGCAGACAACCTATAATATTATTCCATGTTTTTCTAGGACAAACTGGCGACATATTAGTTACACTTTTTCTGGTAAGAAATCTGCCTATTTTCCAACAAGACTTTTTACTTTTTTCCAGATTTAGGAGAGGAAGCAGCTATTTCTGTTAATCTCTCTTCGAAAGGTGAATTCACTCAGCAATTTTTACGGTAGCCTATCTCTATTTGTTGTGACAGAAAATGTTGAACAGAATGTGTTGTTGATGAAGCATGTGATGGATAATGCATGGTTCAGCATCAGTACTGGAGTGCTACAAGGGTGTTGGATGCATCCACATATCTCATCTGCATTAATAAGTGACTTCTTTTTTAACAGGGGAAAAAAAAAAACTGTCAACCAGAAAATATTGTTCTTCCCAAAGCAAACTGAACGAAGAAAAAAACAAACTCAAGATACGTTCATTTCGAGACACTGTGTTTAAGAGAATGCAAGTGATAAGCGGTGAGGAACAAAGTCTGCGGTAGACACTTCCAGAGCTGACTAACTTAATATAGAATGGAAAATAAAAATGAAGTAAAAGGTGGTGAAGGGCAGTGAAAAATGGAACATGTGAAATGTAATACGTGCAGATATGCTGATCTACTTATTGTGTTTGGGACCTTTGCATAATTGTTCTGGGTTTTGGAAATGTGTATTAAGAGCAATATGTAAGTTAAAGCAGATAAGAGTAAACAGGATTTTCTGAATGAGCAGTGGACTCCCAGTGTGATGTGTTGTTGAACAATAAAAGAGCTGAACTGGTGAAAGTCTTAGCAGTTTAATGATGGTACAGTAAAGAGAGGGAAGTAATGTGAACGGGTTTAGGAGAATTGTGGAAGTTTTATTCAATAAGAGTACTTTGATAAGAAACAAGAAATGAGTAAATATATTACAAGAGAACTTGAGTTGGATGTAATAATGCGAAACAAAGGTATGGCATAAGTCTGAAAAATCTAAACCAGGGAAGGCGACTTCAGGAAAATATCTTGGGTCCGTAGGTGCAAGAGGGTAAGCGATTTTGTAATCTGTGAAAAATGATGATTAGGAAGTCCGTTGAGCAGTGTTTAATAATACCCGAATATCCTTAGGGAACATAAATAATGACAGAAGGGGTGACTAGTGTTTGTGTAAGTAGGATTCTAGGTATAAGGAGGCACAGAACATCAGGAAAATGGTATAAATAATTATATCCTACCGTAAAGCACCCTCATCTGTGTGGGGCTCGAACCAACCTCGCCACTGCAGATCTAAAAGATGTGTGGCACTCACGTAATTATGACGTTTTCCCCAATAGATCCACACACCCCCAACCTATTGCAATGGGGGTGGTAGTGAATTTAAGTTCTTCCTGTCACGGTGGCTGACAAAGTTCTAAATATAGTAATGACTGGTTGTGATTACCTGTTAATATATATAGAAGATGGATTGACATTTTAAGTGAATATGTGGAGAAAAGGGGTATTGGCAACCACGAAAAGAGACTGAAACTGACGAGCAAATGATGTGGACTGGTAAAATAAATATGGAAATAACATTGTAAGGGATGCATCCCTGTTTTAAACCCCTTCTGCCCGAGGAGAACACCAAACAATTTTAGTAAATATAGAAGCCATCGAGTTGGAAGCTCATGTAGCAGGCGAATAAACAGTTTTCCTCCACCAGCGTTACCTGTGGAATTTTATTAGATGAAGCACGTTAGTGTGGATATTATCACCTGTGACGTGGAGGTGAGATATGCAAAAGCCGGAATGCTGATTAAATGATGGCACATCAGATTTTTGTTTGGGAATCTGAGGAAGAAGAAGAAGGAGACGAAACAGGAAGAAGACGAAAGAGACGGAGGAGAAGGAGGTAGGGAGAAAACGAAAAGGAAAGGAGAAGACGAAGAAGGAAGACAACGACTAAGAAGGATGAAGATGAAAAAGATGAAAGATAAAAGAAGAAGAAGAAACTAGAAAAGAAAGAACGATCTTTTTTTTTTTTTTTTTTTTTTGTTCACTGTGTTTGAATGGTATGTTTTAGCTATTTCTGGTGTTTGGGAGAACAGAGGCTCAAAGATCACAGCATGTTTATAATGGTTTATACATGTGTTTGTGAGTTACGAAGAATTCTGCTTTTTATATCTACTGGGTGCGTCAGTGCCATCCCTACACAGAGTGCCTTACGACACTCTGATTAGCGAGAATACACTCTTGATCATAATGATATTGATGACTATGATGATGGTGGTGATGATGATGATTTGCCGTGCATGATATTTTATCAAATCAATTATGAGTTCACTTGAGTGATAATAAAACATAAACCTCCAAGGCTGAGGTCTCTTTCATTACACACACACACACACATATATATATATATATATATATATATATATATATATATATATATATATATATATATATATATATATATATATTATTCTAGTGCTGCTCTCGGGTGTCAGCCCTTTCCTGTCCTCCATCCTTCTTTCCGTCCATCCTCTTCTGTCTCTCTTTCATTGATTCTTTCCTCTTTCTTCTGCCTGCGGGTGACTTTACACTCTCTCTTGTGTCTTTCTTTCCTTCTTTCCTTCATTCTTTCCTCTTCCTTCTGC